>NW_028274812.1:114633334-114943834 GCF_037043125.1 Eumetopias jubatus
AGTCCTCCATCGGGCTCTCTGCTCCTTGGGAGCCTGCTTCTCCCTTTGTGTCTCTCTCTCTCTCTCTCTCATGAATAAATAAAATCTTTTAAAAAGAAAAGAAAAGAAAGCTTCAAGCTCAGATGGCTTTACTGGCAATCTATGGAGAATTAAGAGTAAGTCAATAATAAACACTTAGCAGAGAACGGAAAGAGAAAAACACTTGTCTATTCCTTTAATGATGCTAGCATAACCTTAATGCCAAAACCCAACAAATGCATTACAGGCAATCAATCAATCAATAAATAAATATAGAAATAAAAATTATAGACCAGCCTCATTAATGAACATAGAGGCAATAAATATAAGCAAAATTTAGCAAACCAAAATAAGCAATAAAAAGACACTACAGCACAATAAAGTGAGTTTATTCTGGGAATCTCAGGTTGGTTTAATACCCAAAAATCAATATAATATACCACATTAAGAAAATAAAGGAGAAAAACAGAAGAGCATCCCAACAAATGGAGAAAAATTAGATATTTACATGTACCCATGATTTTTCAAAATTCATTTAAGAATAGAAGTGAATTTCCTTAATCAGAGAAAGGGTTCCCCAACAGGGAACATCAAACAATGGTGAAAAACTGAAAGCTTTCTGTTTCAGAACAAAATATAACAAGTAAAACTGTTACTACATTTATACATCTATTCAAGTATATACAAGACAGCCCAGTCAGTGCAATTAAAAAAAAGTGAAACAGGGGTGCCTGGGTGGCTCAGTCGTTAAGCGTCTGCCTTCAGCTCAGGTCATGACCCCAGGGTCCTGGGATCGAGCCCTGCATTGGGCTCCTGCTTGGCGGGAAGCCTGCTTCTCCCTCTCCCACTCCCCCTGCTTGTGTTCCCTCTCTCACTGTGTCTCTCTCTGTCAAATAAATAAATAAAATCTTTAAAAAAAAAACTATTCTGTAAACTATAAAATGTAGTTGATAAAATTTTAAGAAAACCTAAATAAATAAAGATACCATGTTTATGGCTGAAAAATGCAATAAAAAGTTCTTCCCAAATCTAAAACTATCAATGCAATCCCAATCAAAATTCCAATCAATTTTTATTGGAATGATTCTAAAATCTATGTGGAAATTCAAATAAGCGAAAACAGCCAAATTGATCTTGAAGAAAAACAAAGCTGGATGACTTACTCTATCAGATATCCAAACTCTCTGTAAACTGTAAAACTATAGTAACTAAACAGTGGGTACCAGAACAAGTATAGACAAACTAATATATTAGAAGAGAAAATCCAGAACAAGACCACATGCATGGACATTTGATTTACAAGGAAGGTGTTACTGCACAGCAGTCAAGGAAAGAGGATTTTTCTTTCAATAAATAAATGGTGTTGGCCCATCAAATGTCTATATGGAATAAAATGAACCTTGATGCCTACCTCATATCATACAAATTAGTTTCAGGTGGATTACAGATCTAACTGTGAAAGACAAAACAACAGAGCTCAAAAATGGTAACAGAAGAAAAATGCCCTCCTGTCCTCTAAATAGAGAAAGATTTCTTAGAAGTCATGAAGCACTGGGCGCCTGGGTGGCTCAGTTGGTTAAGCGACTGCCTTCGGCTCAGGTCATGATCCAGGAGTCCCTGGATCGAGCCCCACATCAGGCTCCCTGCTCGGCAGAGAGTCTGCTTCTCCCTCTGACCCTCCCCCCTCTCATGTGCTCTCTCTCTCTCTCTCATTCTCTCTGTCTCAAATAAATTAAAAAAAAAAAAATCTTTAAAAAAAAAAAGAAGTCATGAAGCACTAACCATAAAGAATTACTACACTGGAATACACTAAAATTATCTTTTTCATTCGTAAGAAAATCTCTTCATTGACAGACAGAAGAGTGTAGATTAACCAAAACTATCCATAGCACACATAACTTAAAATACAGAACATATAAGAACTCCTACAATTCAATGAGGAAAAGACAAACCAAAAGGCTAAAGCCTTTTTAAGTTTTTTTATGCTTCAAAAAAGTGTTTTTAATTTTGAAAAATAATGCAGTAATCAGGGAAATGTAAATTAAAACCGTAATAAGATAATATGACCCTATCAAGAGAATAGTTATCAAAAAGAACGACAATACCAAGTCTCAACAAGAATGTGAAGCAACCAAAACCCATCTGGTATAATTTTGAAAAGTAATTTGTCATCATCTATTCAAATAGGCAATACAGAAACTTCTTTCTTGGCACAGGTCTTAGCACTCCTAGTATACACCCAAGAAAAACACATGCTCAGGTACAAGATATGTGCACAAAATATTCATAGTAAACAACCCAAATGTCCTTCAACACCAGAATGGGTAAATACACTGGCATGTTCCTACAATGGAATAGTATACATAATGAAAATGAATGAAACACATTACATCCAACAATGTAAATATATCTCCAAATATTGATTAAAAGAAATCAGACTTGAGAGAGGGTACAAAATGGGCTTCTGCGATACAGCCAATGATCTATTTTGTCTTCCGGGCAGGGGTTGCACAAGAATTCAATTTGTGACAGGTTCACTGAGATGTACACATCAGTGGTGTACAATTTCTGTATGTATGCTATATATAATTTCACACACAAAAAATGAAAAAAGATGAAGACTTCCACTTTTGACCAAGACAGTTACAAGAACCAAATTTACCCTTCCACCTCAAACAACAACAAACATAAACAAAACACATGAAACAAAGGTTCTCAAGAAAATAAAGATCATCAGAAGTGAAAGTCACATTAGAAAATGAAGGTCACTGATCACTGAGAGACCATAAACAAATAAAACGAGCTTCTGATTTCTACATTTTACTGAAAGGAGAGTGTATTCAGGCCACAGCCAAGGACCTAAGAACTAAGAGGGCCAAGGGAGCTAGAGTCTTCAGGGTAGTTAACAAGAAAGGAGACAGCTATACAGAGAACTCTGAAGATCTGCAGAGGGTTCTCTTTGAATATTTAGCTGAGTACTTATCACTGTGTTCACGTGAGGAAGAGATAAGAACCACAAAAGGGGGCTGGGTGGCTCAGTCATTAAGGGTCCGCCTTAGGCTCAGGTCATGATCCCAAGGTCCTAGGATCGGGTTCCCTGCTCGGCCAGAAGCCTGCTTCTCCCTCTCCCACTCCCCCTGCTTGTGTTCCTGCTCTCGCGCTGTCAATTAAATAAATAAAATCTTAAAAAAAAAAAAAAAACCACAAAAGTATTAGAGGGAACAACAGCTATTGCTCACACAGGCCTGGAACAGTGTCAGCTCCCAGCAGTCAGAATGGAAACCTCAAAATTCATAGGACAGTGCTTAGAAAGGTTTTGGATCAGTAGTGGAGTAAGTCAACTTTAAATTAAATACTGATCTGGTACAGCCTAAAAAACAGCTTAAAAGATGTGAAATGATCAAACTCTTTCAAAGAAACTGAACTGCACTCAAAGCAAAGCTCAAGAATATTTATAAGAAAGCAAAATATCCATCATCGATCCAGGTAAAATTAATAATGTCTGGTATTATAATCAAAAATTACAATAAGCATGCAAAGAACAAGAAAATATGACCCAGAAACAGCAAAAATCAAAGCACTCAAAACCAATCCAGAATTAATGCAGATGACAGAATCAGTAGCTGACAACAATAAAACAATTATTACAACTGCATTCTATGGGGAGCCTGGGTGGCTCAGTTGGTTGACCTTGACCTTGGTCATGAGTTCAAGCCCCACGTCGTTTAAAAAAAAAAATTAAAACATTACTACAACTGTATTCTCTTTTGTTCAAAAAGTTAAGTAGGGGCTTGAAAGATATAAAGATGAATCAAATTTAACTCCTAGTGATGCAAACTACACTGTCTTGAGATGAAAAATACACTGGGTAGAATTACAGAGGAGCAGACACTGCAGAAGAAAAGAAATAATCTTGAAGACCTACCAAAAGTAAATACAAAGAAAGAGGGGGAAAATGAAGAAAAAGAACAAGATACATGTAAAAAAAAAAATTCAAAAGGCTTAATATTATATGTAACTGGAGTCTATGAAAGGATGGAAGGGAAACAAATATATTTGAGGAAATAAGAGAAGGAACATTTAAAAATTTTTTTAAAACTATAAACCTGTTTCTCTAAAAAGAACCAAACTCAAAAAATATAAAGAACACTACACCAAGATATATAATAACAAAATTGTTTAAAACCAGTGATAACAAAAAAAAATCTTACAAGTAACCAGAGAGAAAAGACCCAGGAGAAAGATAAAAACAGATTTCTCACTGGAAACAACTACTCAAGCTAAAAGGCAGTGAAGCAGTATCTCTAGAGCACTAGAAGAAAAAACTGTCAATCTAGAATTCAGTACTCAGCAAAAATTTCCAAAATGAAGGAAAAACAGACCTTTTCATACATACAAAAAAAAAAAAGAAGGAATTTCACACCAGAAAACCACCAAAAAAAAAAAAAAAAGTTAAAGCAAGCATTTCAAGGAGTAAGAAAATGACATCAAATGGAAATACAGATCTACACAAAAGAATAAAGAGCATGGAACAATGACTATGTGAATAAACTTTTTTTTTTAAAGATTTTATTTATTTGACAGAGAGAGAGAGCACAAGTAGGCAGAGCGGCAGACAGAGGGAGAGGGAGAAGTAGGCTCTCCTCTGAGCAGGGAGCCCGAAGTGGAGCTCGATCCCAAGACCCTGTGGGATGATGACCTGAGCCACCCAGACACCCCTAATTATTCATACCTCTTTGAAAAAATTTTAAAGCACAAATAACATACTATAGAATTTGTAACATATGAAGAAGTAAAAGTACACGGTTAACAATAACTCAAGTTCAAGAGATGAACAACAGAAGGTGCTTACACCATACATGAATTTTCTAATATCACTTTAAGGCAGACTACCATAAGATGAAGATAAAAATAACCACTAAAATAACAATAAAAAGTTATTCCTGGCTGCCTTTTATCAGGCTGGGAAAGTTCCCCTCTTCTAGCTTATCGAGTACTTTTATCATCAAAGGGTGTTGGATTTTATCAAATGCTTTTTCTGACTCTAGTGAGATGATGCTATGTTTTTTATTCTACTGATATATTACTTAATTTCAGACATTAAAACAGTATTACACTCCTGACATAATCCCATTTAGTCATGTTATATAATTCTTTTTACATGTTACTAGTATCTAGTTGATTTTTACATCCACATTCCAAAGAACTGTAACTATTTGGTTTTCTTGTGTATCTCTGATTTTGATATCTAGGTAATACTGGCCTCATAAAATAAGAGTTGGGAAGTGCTCCTTCCTAATCTTTTTTTTCCTCAAGGATTTATAAAGAATTGGTATTATTTTTCTTTAATTCTTCTTTAGATAAATGTTTATCAATTTTGTTGATGCTTTCAAAGAACCAGCTTTTGTTTCATTGATTTCCTCTACTATTTTCTATTATCTATTTCATTAACTTCTGCTTTGTTTCCTTCTTTCCTTTTGCTTTGGGTTTAGCTTGCTCTTCTTTTTCCACTGTCTTAAGTGGGGAGGCCAGAGTACTGACTTGAGAGAGCTCTGTTCTCTATTAGTATAGGCATTTATAGCTATAAATTTCCCTATAAGCACTATTTCAGCTACATCCCATACACTGTGATATGTTGTATCTTCATTTTCATTCATCTCAAAGTATTTTCTGATTTCCCTTTTAATTCCCACTTTTACCCACTGGTTATTTAGGAGTGTGTTGTTTAATTTCCATATACTGGTGAATTTCCCAAATTTCTTCCTGCCATTGACCTCTAATGTCACCCCATATGGTAAGGAAATATAATTTGTATCATTTCTAGCCTTTTAAACTTACTAGGGTTTGTTTTACCACCTAGCTTAAGGTCTATCCTGGAGAAACCCATGTGCACTTGAGAATAATGTATATTCTGCTATTTGCTGAAGTATTCTATAGATGTCTGGTAGCTCTAATTGGGGTATAATGTTGTTCAAGTCTTCTGTTTCCTGGTTTACTGTCTAGCTGTTCTAAACATCACTGAAACTGAGGTTTTGAAGTTTTCCAATTTCTATTTCTCCCTTCCTTCCTGTCAGTTTGCTTCATGTATTTTAGTGCTCTATTATGTGGAAATAACATAAACGTCCAAAAACAAATAAATGGATAAACAAAATATATACATCCATATGGTAGAATATCTGGCCATAAAAAGGAAGCAAGCATCATGCATGCTATAACACAGAGGAACCTTATAAACAGTATACCAAGTTAAAGAAGCCGGTCACAAAAAGAGCAGATACAATGATTCATTTCTATGAATCTTTTTAATCAATTTCCAGAAGAGGGAAATCTGTAGAGATAGCTGATTCGTGGTTGCCAAGAACTGCAGGGGAGGGAAGAAGATGAGTTGGTAGGGAGTGAGAACTAAAGCATACATAGCTTTATTTGTGGTGATGCAAACATCTGCTTGGTTGCTATAACATTTTGACTGTTTTCCAGAATTCTGACAATTTCTTGCTTGTTTTTCAATGTTTCTGGAGAGGGCCAAGTGTTTAGCGTTGCCTGCTCCATCATTTGGGCTGAAGTCACTTCTGGGTTTACTTTTAAGATATTAAGCTGGGAGGGACTATCAAGAAAGTTTAAGCTGTTTCAAAATAAAAAGTGAACTTAGAATAACTTCTGTATGTTGATGTTCAAATTCTCAGATCAACAAGAACTCCAGAATACCAGGACTACACTTACCTTAAAAGGAAATAAACTGATAAAACAATGTCTCCTTATGAATCAGCAAAAAATAATCTCAAGGTATTTAGCCATACTACTTGTGCTTTGGGTACCTTTTACTATCTGAGGACTTCCTGCAACTTACTATTAACGATAATAATACACGTCAACTACATTTGTGAAATCTTTTTTTTTAAAGGTTTTATTTATTCATTTGAGACAGAGATAGAGAGAGAGAGAGAGAGAGAGAGAGAGAGAATGAGCAGGGGAGAGGCAGAGGGAGAAGCAGGCTCCCCGCTGAGCAGGAATCCCGATGCGGAGTTCAATCCCAGGACCTTGGGATCATGACCGGAGCCGAAGGCAGATGCTTAACCATCTAAGCCACCCAGGCGCCTCCACATTTGTGAAATCTTTTAAAGCATTCATAATCTAATTCATTCCATACAACAACCCAATGAGACAGAATGAAAGAGCAAGTATTACAAAAAAAGCAACTGTGTCTCAGAGGGGCATGCTTCTTTACACCACACCAGCAACCTATAACCTAGTCAGAAGGAGAGCCAAAGGAAGCTCATGCTCTTCCATTCAACCTGCACCCCTCCTCTATGGGTGCCCAAAAGTCCAAATATGAGCAATCAGAGATACTCATTTAAATATCTCAACTTCATTAACAGCTAACATTGTTAGGGACTCAAACTGAGGTGTTGTTTACTGTAAAACCAAAAAGCAAAAACACACATTCATAAGCTGTTAACAGGGAAAGTATTTATAAATGCCCATGTGTACACTCTCATTCAAAATTCCTAATTCCAGACTGATTCCAGCAAAGCAATGCTTGTATGTGTTGTCAGCTGGGATATGAATACAAAAGGAACTAAAATGATTCTTGCCATTATGTGCAGTTTCATGTACTTTTTAAATTCCTGCTTTATCCTATCTAAAACTAAGAACTGAGTGCCAAACGCAAGCAGTAACATAACAAACTACAAGGCTTAGTTGTTCAAATGAAGTATCATGAGAGGTACCCTAAAGATGATGAATGGAACATGTCTTAACATGCCAAATCATTTCACTTTTCTAACAGAGCTGCAAAAGTAATCAGAAAAAAAATCAAATCACTGCTTAAAATATACAGTGTAGCTTCTAAAAGTGAAGCATAGGTTTGAAAATACTAAAAATATATATTATACAACAAAGGTTATATCAACAAACAAGAATACATTTTCTATTTTTTTCAAGTCTAGCTGGTTACTGAATGATGGTTCAAATCAAATATACTCTAGCCAGCAGGCAAGTATTATTTATATAGCAGTAAAGCCCTGTAGTAAATTCCAGATTCACCAAGAGGGGCCCATAGTCCAGTATCAGGGACACTGGATCTCAAAGGCATTCATTATTTTCTTCTCACCTTCCTATGCCTTTCTTAACTGTAACACAAGAAAGAAGTTCAATGCCTGCGCTTCTCAGACTGACCTCTCTTTTTGTGTGGCAAATACTGTTGGTTACATACCCAATCTTCACCTACTTCATACCCTCTTCACTCACAAAACCCCCATTTTCTTTTGGTGACCCTGGGCATAGCACCAGGGGAGAAATCAAGATTGGTCTACCAGTATGGCATCCACTGTTCCTCTCTGCCAACAACTGACATGAATATGGCTATGTGACTCAGTTCTGGCAAATGAAATATGAAGGGAGGTTTCTGGAGCTACAAGGTGGCAGAAGAGTTACCAGGAAAAATTTTATTCCCTAATAATATAAAAGACACAGCAGAAAAAGAGGTTCCTTTTTTCTCCTTCTCCTTCCTCCCTGCTTCAGATATCCTCACATGAAGGGGCACACTTGGAGCTGCTATTGCCATTTTTATAACCAAAATGGAAAGGGAACTGCAAAGCTGCAAAACCCACCCAGGAACTGGAGATTCCACACTTTTTGTTAAGTGAAATAATAAATGTCTGTGCAGTTTAAGCCCAAGCTACTCAAAGGATGGCCCATGGACTGCTGCTAGTCTGCAAAGTGTGTGTTTTTAGTCCACAACAATAATGCCTGAGAGCAGGCATTTAGAAACTTTATAGCAATTTTATACTCCAACATTTTTACTGTATTTTACAAAATAAAACTCTGCAATGAATTGAAACTAAAAAAAATAAATAAATAAACAAAACAAAACAACTGGTCCTTCACCACATTGTGGAAAAGCATTTGTCATTTAGTTGGGTGTTAAGTTACTTGCAACCAAAACCATCCAGGGACTCAGCAACATCCAAGAGAAAGAGGTGTGTGCAAGTCCTCTTATAGCCTCACCCATTTTAAGAGTAACCTTTCTGCAAACAACACACCAGGTGAAATTAAACAAAAATAGAAACAATTATCATTTGGAGAATAGCATTCTGGTCTCTCATGTAATCATTTATTCCTCAGGATCCCAGAGCACTATGGAAAAGGGAAGACATGTAAGAAAACTCAATGCATATACAATCCAAATGACATGAAAAAATTAAGCTCTAAAAGAATAAAGCACAGGTGATTGAATCATTATGCATTCCTACTGATGCCATAATTATACAACTACATTTCAGACATTAGTTATCTTTAGAATATAATATTATCTAACTTCATTAAACTAGCTCAGAGCTCAGTTGAGTTGATCCATTACAGTATCAGACTGAGTCATGTGACATTCAAACTTGCCAGGCGGGCTTTAAATAAAGTTAAACAATTCAGGGCACCTGGGTGGCTCAGTTGGTTAAGCGACTGCCTTCGGCTCAGGTCATGATCCTGGAGTCCCGGGATTGAGTCCCACATCGGGCTCCCTGCTCAGCTGGGAGTCTGCTTCTCCCTCTGACCCTCTTCCCTCTCGTGCTCTCTGTCTCTCATTCTCTCTCTCTCAAATAATAAAATAAATAAAATCTTTAAAAAATAAAAATAAAAAAATAAAGTTAAACAATTCATAATGCAAAAATGTTTTTTAACCCATCTATTAAAACTTTTGCTAAACACAATATTCAGAAACTTTAATCATACTCTGATATAAAGAAGCAGATACACATATAAAAAATTTAGAGCTGTAGACTTAGAAAAGTACT
This sequence comes from Eumetopias jubatus, assembly GCF_037043125.1. Taxonomy (NCBI): domain Eukaryota; kingdom Metazoa; phylum Chordata; class Mammalia; order Carnivora; family Otariidae; genus Eumetopias; species Eumetopias jubatus. The sequence continues at coordinate 114,643,141 of NW_028274812.1, forward strand.
CACCAGGAAGATGTATTACAAGAAAAGACCTTCACTTACGGTTCCACCTTATGGGTTTTTTATTTTTTTCTATTTAGTAAATTAGGAAGTGTGTAGGAAAAAAGAGTCTATGAATGCCTTCTTAGGACAGTCAAAAATGACAGATGAGAACATACAAGTAGAAATCTCAACACAATGAAAAGCCCAACTGCACTTGCGATAGCATGACTCTACAAATGTGTTTGCAAAGACCATTTGTTTTTCAAAAGGCTATACATGATTTTCTCCAGGAATAATCCACATTCTGTAATCAGTAGCTAAAGCTTGTCCCGAAATTATGGGTATAGTTAACAACTGCCTAAAAAGATCCACTCTCGCTGATTAAATGCTTAACTACCAAACAAGCAAACCTTATTTTTTGGCAAAAAAAATGTATATATGGTATACTCATGAAATCTGCGTCTTACACCAAATAAAGTTCTCCAATCTAAATAGAAACAAAACTAAAAACCAATTTTATATTTAAATTGTCTTGAACTTCAAATATGCCACAGATAAGATTGTGTCATCAAGAAATACAATTTAAGGTGAGTTTTTTCTTTTTATCGTAAGTTCATTACCAACACCAGAAGTCCCAATTTGATTATGCCTTTTCTCATAATATATGTTAAGGTCACTTAACATGTTTAAAAGATATGTATTTCTTTTAATAATCCTGATATAAAGCAAATGCTTTAGTTGGAACAAAGTACTAATGATTTTTATTTTAAAGAAGAAAGTTACGAGTACATATGTAATATAAAATTCTTACACATGCCAAAAATAACAAATGCATTTTTTTTAAACTGAGAAGCAACTCTCATGTACTTTTACGAGAGAATTACTTCCATTACTCTGCAATTTCACTGCTTCCCAATTGTACAAAATTTACACCTAGATGACATTTAAAAGAAAGGGGGCTGTTTCACCATATTACCACACTTCCTACCTCATTAGAACACTCCTCATACTTTATAATGTTCATTAATTAAGTTACCAGATTAAAGAACAGAAGCATAATGTACAACCAAGAACTTCTTGATTATAACATCCATAACATGAAATTCTTACCTGTAACATATACATGGATATTCGTATGCATATACACTAAGCCATCTTAAGTATTTTTTTAAGGTAGTGGCTTTACTGACCAAAAGTGTGCTGAACCTAAAACTACTCTAAAAAATAAAGTCTTTAAAAAAAAGAAAAAATGAAAAACGAAAACAAAACATTTGCTCGGTTGCTTCTGCTCAGAATTATACACTCCCCCCCACTTTTTTTTTAAACAAATAAACCATATGCCCAATTAAGTGCTGTCTTTTCAACAAGTAATCTCAAGGAAGTTGTTCTAAACACTGAAGCAGTTACTCAAAAACAATGTTAGAATTCTTCAAAACTGTCTTCAGATCTACACTTACAAACCGTAAGAAGGAATTAACATATGTGAAGGCCAAGTGCAAACCAAGCACGGAGACTATTCACTTATTCTCATACCAATCCTGCAAAGTGGATATGCTCTTGGTTTTAGAAATAAGGAAACCAAGGTCAGTCAAGTCCTGTGGCTCCAAAGTCCCTGGACACACCTCTGGTTCCTTTCATTGTTCTATAGTTACCTCAATAGAGAACTTAAGTATTCAATTTGATGGTCATCAACTCTCTTTCCAATCTTGTCTCTCAAACATTTGTTATCATACCCTATCCCCCAAAGACCTATCCAAGCTCCAAGAAATGATCAGCCAATAAAGAGCAGTCAAAGCAATGTTCTTCAGTACCTGAAGACCAACGCAAGAAAGAGACACCAAGACATCCTGAGCAACGATGGCACTGTTGGAATAATTAAAGAAGCTCAAAGCAAGAATTCTGAAAAACCACCATGTGTACATCTGTTTTAGAAGGCTTGTAAAGGGATGCCTGGGTGGCTCGGTCAGTTAAGCATCTGCCTTGGGCTCAGGTCATGATCCCAGGGTCCTGGGATGAAGTCCCACGTCTGGCTCCCTGCTCAGCAAGGAGCCTGCTTCTCCCTCTCCCTCTGCCCCTCCCCACCACCCCTGTGCTCTCTCTCTCTCTCAAATAAATAAAATCTTTAAAAAATAAAAAAAGTAGAAGGCTTGTAAAAACAAAGATTTACTTGTATCCCAAAAATGGAATTTGAAGGTAAAGGGAAAACAAAGATGTAGTCAAAATTCCTTCCCAAAAATTCACACGTGGATTTAGAAACTACTACTATCTGGAAGAGCTGAAGTGAATGAGCCATAATAAATGTTCCCCATACAACAGCAGCTTGAAGAACCCACTAATAATTTTTTTTCTCCATTCACATCTATTAGAAAAATGCTGAGTGACATCACTGCATACTTGAATGACTCTACTATCTAATTTGCTTATTGATAATTTCGCCTTCCCAAATAATATTCAGAGTAGCAGATAAATGGTAGAAATGAGAGACTTTCACAGGTATCGTGTTCTACAGCCTGAAGCCACACTGGAATTTTATTCTAGCAATCTCTCAAAGGATATGAAACCTTACCCCATGCAATACTTCTGTGAATCAAGACATACTTCATTTTCAACCATTTTTAAAGCCCTGTTTGGTCCCAACAATACCAAAATCATACCAAACAACCTTCCACTTTTATGTGATCAGATTCAAAATTAACCTCCATTACAAAAGCTACACACACACATACCAGAACTCTAGACATCATTCTACCTACACAAGTTCTTAAGGCCCTGGAGCTCTTGGTCATCCAAATTTTCTTCACGATGACTGACTGTAATCTTTAGAACCTCTAACTAAGGGTTCCCAGGCCTGGAAAACCTCCAGAACATCAAGAATTACCTGGATGGGTGGGGATAGGGAAAGTAGACAATAAAGGGGATACACCATTTAGGTATGGGACAGATTTTTTTTTAAGATTTTATTTACTTATTTGAGAAAGAGAGTGAGACCACGCATGCACATGTGCAGGGGGAGGAGCAAAGGGAGAGGGACAAGCAGACCCCCGCTGATCTCAGAACCCAAGACAGGATTCGATCCCAGGACCCTAAGATCATGATCTAAGCAGAAGTCAGACGCTTAACCAACTAAGCCACCCAGGCGCCCCCCCCCCCCCCACGCCCAGGATAGATTTCTAAAGACTTAACTATTTAAAAACATTTGGCAAATTAAACTCATTTGTAATCTAAGTATTTTCCATACTGTCAACAGAAAAAAAAAAAGAGACAGACAGACAGGGAATGGGGGGGGGATAGAGAAATTAAGAACAGAAAAATCCAATTCTCTTCACAGTGACAAAAAATACTGCTGATATAATGGGATAAAATTACCCTACCATGCCTTCACCCTCCAGACATGCTTTCGTCCACTACTTATACTATTTGTGACTCACATTATTGATTTCTTAACTGGGACTGTAATATGTTTTAAATTTAATCATCCACTGGGTAGTGCTAGTGAAACATTAAACAACCACCGAGGGACCCCCTGGGTGGCTCAGTCGGTTCAGCATCTGTCTTCAGCTTGGGTCATGATCCCGGGGTCCTGGTATGGAGTCCTGCATCAGGCTCCTTGCTCGGCAGGGAGCCTGCTCCTCCCTCTTGCCTGCATTCCCCCTGCTTGTGTGCACGCGCTCTCTCTCTCTCTCTCTGACAATTAAAAAAAAAAAAAAAACACCTTTAATAAAACCACCACTTAAAAAAAGGGGGGGGCGCCTGGGTGTCTCAGGCGGTTAAGTGTCTGCCTTCGGCTCAGGTCATGATCCGAGGGTCCTAGGATAGAGCCCCACATGAGGCTCCTTGCTCAGCAGAGAGCCTCCTTCTCCCTCTCCTGCTCCCCCTGTTTGTGCTCTCGCTCGCTCTCTCTCATTCTGTCAAATAAAATCTTTTTAAAAATTAAATTAAATTAAAATTAAAAAACAAAAACAAGGGGCACCTGGGGGGGCTCAGTCGTTAAGTGTCTGCCTTCGGTTCAGGTCATGATCCCAGGGTCCTGGGATAGAGCCCTGCATCGGGCTGCTCCCTGCTCAGCGGGAAGCCTGCTTTGCCCTCTCCCACTCCCCCTGCTTGCGTTCCCTCTCTCGCTGTCTCTCTCTCTGTCAAATAATAAATAAAATCGTTAAAAACAAAACAAAACAAAAACACAACCACTGAAATGTCCTGAGCAGAAGTAAATGTTTATGGGGGAAAAAAATTTCCCAGAGTCTCACAATGAACAAATATAAAGAGAGACAGGGGATTTCTCCTAAGAAATCCCAAAAGAACTGGCCAACTCCTTGTTCTTCATCTTTTTTTTTAAGTGACAATACTTTTATTTTTTATAAGATTTTATTATTTTTAACTAATATCTATGCCCAACACGGGGCTCAAGCTCACAACCCCAAGATCAAGAGTCACATGCTCTACCAACTGAGCCAGCCAGGCTCCCCCTCCTGTTCTTCATCTTCGTATAAAGTCCAGCCCAAGAACTGGGATGATCTAGTGCTGGCCCTCATCTCTAATGTCAAAAAGGAGGGTAAAAATAAACTCTCCATGCTAAACAAATGAGGATGGGGCTGGTGCACAGACCAGTGAGGTTTGGGGGTCCCTGGACTACACAGGAGTTACACTCATTTCTGCATTCCTCCTCCAGTGGACAAGTATAGCAGCAGGGACTGACCCCTAGGACTGGAAAACATACCTTAGAATGCAATGCTTCATTCAGGCATCAGAGGAACCCCGAGGCCTGAAAGCCCTGATCTTAACAAGTATTCCATCCTTGGGCAAAGGGAAAGGCTATTTCATGCTTCTGGTTTGATCACTGCATACCACCCCCCATCCCCTCCCACCTCACCAATAAACAGAAACTGAAGAGCCTAAGGTTAAGTGCTTACTGGCCACTCCATACTGTAAGAGAGGAAACAAGAAACCACTGCTAGTCTCAACAACTTTAAACATGTTTACTTAATTCAGCATTATTAAACCCAAGGCCATTGTTGGTCCTTTCTATTTCAGAAGCAGCTGGATCACTTTAATGACAGACACAAAGAGTAAAATTTTTGTTAACATTGGCCCTAAAGTAAAATTTCCTCCACCAGCCCCATATCCAGGGACCTAACCACAACAACTGCCGGGTCACTGAAAAGCGCCCTATCTCTACATTGACCATGCTTTAGAGAAACTGGAAAATTCAACACTGGGGACATTCTGCTGCACCAGTGAAATTAAACTGGCTATTAGGTAGAAAAATAACAAAACTGTCCTGATGCTGACCACCTGCTAAGCCCTGGTACCCCAGTGGTCTGTAGTCCTCAAGTGATTATATGGGGGTCTTTTTGAACTTCTTGTACTTTTTAACCATATACTATCACCCAGAGGAATTTTTTTTTTTTTTAAGTACATCTGCTGAAATTCTAAATACAGTCTTCAACTCCACTCCTGCCTCAACCCCCATCCCTGCAGTCCTTGCTTTCTCAACACCAAATTTTTCTATTCACACCCTAAGCAGCCAAGAACAAAAATCTCTATAAAGGTTCCAAAGACTTAAAATTCTTGTTTTTACCACTTAGTGGTCTATTGCTATGTTCAAAAACCCTGTATAGCAGGTACCTTTTAGCTAAGGAGATCTGAAAACAACAAAGCCCCAGCAGCCCAGCTGTTTTCTAATTATTGAAAGGAGAACCTATGGAGGGATTAAAGATTTAGCCTTGCCCCAGAGCTAACAGACTCCCTCTACCAACAGTCCCAGCTCTCGCTGGCCTAAGCAGAAAGGTAGAACAGGCAATCAAATCTAGATCTCTGGCATGACTTTACAGGACATTAATAATGACCCTGACAGTCTGGCCAACCACCCATCAGCTCTTTAATATAAAGGCCATTATAATCTCAGCCCTCCCTTACAGACTCCTCTATGATGCACTAACATACAACAGTGGGGTATCTAATAATGAACTTTTCAAAATACACATGACTGAACAGTAATTTATGATCTAGAACTATATAGCTTTAAAAAAAAAAACCTTCCATTATTAAATATATACTTCATGGAAGATGTTTATAAAGAACAAAACATACTGAAAACCTAAACTCTGAATCAGTGATTTTAGGCAATATTTTCTCAAAACTTGTAATAGACTTAATTCCTTTTAAAATTTTTAGTTCAGAGAAGTTATCTCATCCTGGAGAATTTTTCCAGCTTGATCTTCAATTCCAAGTAGCTCATTCAGTCAACTCCGGAACATCTCTAGTGAAAAGATTCTCACTGAACTCCCTTAGCAAGTTATTCCATTGTCTGACTGACCTCACTGTCAGGTAAAATTTTAGCAGGAGATTAGAACATTTTTCTTTTTCAGTTCCACAACAAAGTAGTTTTCAGATCAAAAAGAATTGCTGCAGCATCCCTGCTGACACAATAGGATAAAGCAAAGAAGAAAAGCACTGGTTAATACCATTCAGCTACTGTAGAGTTTATTTCTGAAGCTGTGAATATAGTTTTGAAATATGAAGCTTAAAGTAACATGGACAGCCAGAGTGTGTGGTTTTGTTGCTACATTTTTTAAATTAAATCCTTTAATGGCTATTTCATCCATTCACCTTTCTTTTAATACCAAGAAAGAGGAAAAGAAAAACATTTCATGTTAGTAAATGCTTTATTGACCTAACTCTTATCTGAACAAAAATGACCCATATCTTCACAACTTCTAAAAGCTCGTGGATTTTTTTAAGTCCAATATACAAAACATCACATGCAAAGATCTTGCTTTTAATCCTTAAAATACAGCCAGACAGCTAGCACTAATGGTCTGTCCCCATGCACAGGCTACTACACAACCCCCTCAAAAAGTTCTAAGCCAACAACTTTCAGCTATCCTAAAAATACAATATTTAGTTCAAAATAACTAAATATCAAAGATATCTGGTTATATGTGCTCTTTAGTTTTCATACCCAAACTCACATTCTTAAAGGATCTATTTATCTATATAAATAATGTGTTCTACCAATAATGAATTTACTATCATCCATATTAAGATAAAAAGCACGTTCATTCATCCACTTCATTTAGTTATTTGAATACTCTTAAAATATTCACTAAAAACAGGCAAAACAAAGCTTCACTTAAGTACACACTTAAGTACCCATGATTATGCAATTAATTCATTTAGTTGGGTTCTGGTACATGGATATACCTACATATTTGTTAGTTACACACACACACACACAAAACTCCTTTTAATAGCCACAAGAAATCATCACCCCTAGTATGCAAATCCATGAGGGTATCAAAGATAATAAAGGTGGTTGCATTCAATCCTCCCACTTTCTGAGATCAATATCACCACCTGCACCTCCCCCCAAAAAACCTCTTCTGCATTTGGAATGAAAATTAGCCTGTTTCTCTGCTCCACCAAAAATCTATGAAACATCCTACCACACACAAAGATAATTTTGGGCAAACTGGCCCCAACCTGTTCTCTCTCTGCCATCCTATCACTCCCCCTTGTAATTCCACCCAGGTGTACTTTGTTAGGAACACAAAGGTCACAAGGGTTTGAATGAAGAAAAGTTCTTCAGGATGGTAGGTAGTCAACCACACATGGGCTGGGCATGATGGGATTCCCCCCGAAGTTCCTAACTCCCAACTGTGACCAACAAGGATGCCTGCTCCAGGCTCAACAATGCCAAATCAATCCAATCAAACCCTGTCTGTAGGTTTAGTTCAAAGAGCTGAGAAAGGGTTATCTGGAGCAGTTAGTGCTCCTGAAGCAAAAAGTGAGACACTTTGCTAGCTATTTAAGAACCTCATCAGGAAAACTGGAGATTGAGTACTACCTATGCAGTGAATGAAGCACATTTCCCTCTATACCGCTCACTCCATCTCTGTGATTATCAAGGGTCTCTTAGTCGCCACTCTGAGAAATCTAACCAATCAGATCAGTACAAATCCTTTTCAGAAAGTAAACTAATTCCCAACCTAACAGCCTGAAGTTGCTTCCTTTCTTTTATTTCTCCAGTTTCAAAGAAAATCTACACACAACCAAGAAGCAAGGAAATAATGTTCATGGTAATCTGAGATTCATATTAAATTATCTACAGAATAACAAAGAAGAACACTACACTGAAAAATTTTCCCCTCACAAACATAAGGAATATGCCAAAGGAAGAAATGCTTCCAAATGAGAAGTGGTATGATTTGCCCATCCTCAAGATAAACAATGAAAATCACTTTATTCCCACTGAAGAAATGATGACACATTACCAAGAACGTCTTAAGGGGCACCTGGCTGGCTCAGTGAGAAGTGCATGGGACTCTTGAATTCAGGGTCGTGAGTTTAAGCCCCACGTTGGGTGTAGAGATTACTAAAAATAAATTTAAAAATAAACTTTTTTTAAAATGACTTTAAAATATATCACTGAACACTTATACAAAATTCTCCAGTCCTCTTTTACGTGCATACATAAAGTGCTTGCCTAAATATACAAACATTAAAACCCAGGATCCATGTGTCACTCAAGGAAATGATTGCTGCAGGCACAGAATTAATTGATACATTTCTAGGGTTTACCACAATGGAGTAGGAATATTTCAAAGCAAAGAACTTAATAAATATGCATAAAAAATAACTAAACATCTAAAATAACTAATTTCAATAATCCAATTTATATGTAGGTATATTTTAATCTCAGAAACAAGAAAAAAAGAGGATGCAATGATCCCATTCCAAGCCAAAACGGACACACAGCTCTACACAATAATCTCCTCACATCATTATGTGCAGAAGAGGCTCACTGCTCTTTCTACTACACCCCAAAATGCCCTCTGCCTCTGCATTAAACAACATTAAGACACACCATAACTGACTGCTGTTCTTTACAGACCTTTAGGGGCTGATATGACTGACCAGAATTAAAATTGACTATTTCATTACCTCCTCAAAAGAACCACACATCATTTCAACTACATGAACAAATGTAAGAACTGCCGCACAGAGAATATTTTCCAAAGATATAGCTTTTAATATACAAGAGGGACAGGATCCTTCCCTGTATTTTCTTCTATACATTATTCAGCACAGTCAAGAAGTACCTATTTTACTTTTTTTTATTTTTTTTTAAAGATTTTATTTATTTATTCATTACAGACAGAGAGAGAGAAAGAGAGAGAGAAGCAGGCTCCCAAGGAGCAGGGAGCCCGATGCGGGACTCGATCCCAGGACCCTGGGATCATGACCTGAGCCGAAGGCAGACGCTTAACCATCTGAGCCACCCAGGCGCCCAAGAAGTACCTATTTTAAACCCTTCCTTGACTTGTTTTGCTATAATGCTGACAGAGATGCTTTCTCTTACCAATAACACAAACACAAAGTTCGTGACTATTCAGGAGCTACTAGTAACTCTACTTAGCTTATACCAAGAAATAATAAAGAATGGTATATCTACGAAGTTAAAGGTAGAAACAAAGCATCCGCAGGATTCTAAAACTAGTTATCTACTCGGGATAACTAGTAACCTGAACTGATTTCATTTCTGCTGCGCATTCCCCATCGGTATATTAACACGATTCAAAAAAATCAGTATCCTTTATCTCCTTCCTCACCTTTTCCTATTAGTTTACATGCACAAAATGAGCAATTTCCCAAATTTTCTAGTAGTAAAAAATTTCCTTTCAAATGAAATCTTACAGACAACATGAATATAAAATGAAAATAAGTGTTCTACAGTAAATATATTTTCAAAGTTCAAATGTAAAGGCTTCAGATATTATAAAGTCAATTACCAAAAATACAAGGTCAATTTGATTAACAGATACTGAAATCAAGGGTTATGAATAAGAATCATATATGCAACGTAAATATTATACAAACAGGAACTGACACATAGATGGAAATCAAGAAAATCTTGATTCACACATATACATTGTTAACAGTAACGGACCGATTTTTATTTTAAACAGGTTACCTCAGAGCCCTGGGATGCTCTTTAAACAGATGGCAAAAAGAAAAAAATTTTGAGATTTGCACAAAAATGACTTACTGTAATAGCAACAACACATTAGTAGTTGCTAATATATTAAAACTGAGTTTACTTTTAAAATAAAATTCTTTTAAAAGATTTTATTTTTTAAGTAATCTCTGCACCCAAAGTGGGGTTCAAACTCACAACCCTGAGATCGAGTCACAAGCTCCTCCAACTGAGCTAGACAGACGCCCCTAAAATAAATTTTTTTAAGATTTTTATTTATTTATTTGAGAGAGAGAGAGAGCATGGGGTGGGGGAGGGGCAGAGGAAGAAGAAGAAGCAGGCTCCCCACTGAGCAGGGAGCCCCATGCGGGGCTTGATCCCAAGACCTGGGATCATGACCTGAGCCAAAGGCAGACGTTTAACCAACTGAGCCACCCAGGCACCCCCAAAATAAAATTCTTAATGTTTATGAAAGCCTTAAAAGCACCTCCACAGAACACTGAGCACTATTTAAAAAAAAAAAAAACTGAGCACTATTTCAAATCACTATTCTAAGCCAGCTCTTACTACACTGTAACATTTTAAGTCTAACCCACCTCCCAGGAACATCTCCAATTAGGCTGGGGTGAGGGGAGGGGTGTCTATTCTTTCTAAAGTTAAAAATAGAATAATGGTTACTTGAACCTGAAATCCAACTATGTCCGGTAAATCAGTATAAACTGTTGTCCCTCATATTCAAAGATGAAACGGATGTCTGTGCCTCCAGTGAATCTACAGAGTCCACAAGATTAGCCATCTCACCTAAAGATGCACCCAGCAAGTTTGAGGGGCTGGTAAACCCTACAGGTATCATCTCTGCCCCAATCACATAAGTCAGGTGCAACAAAGTACAGCCAGCTGGCCAAGTCCAGGCTACCCTACCTGATTTTTAATGATCAAAATCTAAGAATGATGTTATGGATTGAACTCTGCCCCCCCCGCCCCCAAATATTTTGAAGTCCTAACTCCCAATATCTCAGAATGTGACCTAATTTGGATACAGGGTCTTTACAGAGGTAATCAAGTTAAAATGAGGCAGTGACAGGGGGCACTAAAACAGTATGACTGGGAAATCTGTACACAAAGACAGATATGTACCCAGAATAGACAATGAAGAGACAGAAAGATGGCCACCTACAAGCCAATAAGAAAGGCTGGAAAAGATCTTTCCCTTACTAAGAAGCAACCGACCCTGATGGTACCTTGATTTTTCTGACTTCTAGCCTACAGAACCCTGAGGCAATAAATTTGTTATTTAAGCCACTCAAGTTGTGGTACTTTCTTACAGCAGCCCTAGCAGATCAATACAAGTGGTTTTTACATTTTCAATTGATTGGGAAAAAAAATTTAAAAATATCATTTTGTAACGTTAAAATTATATGAATTCACATTTCGGTGTTGGTAAGTATTATGTAATAATAATTATTCATCTTTGTATTGTCTATGACTGCTTTTGTGCTGCAATGGCAGAACTGAGAAGCCGCAACACAAGTCCCTAAAATATTTATTGTCTGGCTCTTTACAGAGAAGTTTCCTAATCTGAGAATAACTATTTGTCACAAAGCACCACACCACACAGTGAAGATGGACCCCAAGAAGGTCAATCTCTTACCATTTTCTGTTACCACTTTCTTTCAGCTGCTCTTCAGTATCCTGCTTTTCTTCTGAAAATTAGCTATGTCATATCTACTTTCCAAGATTACTGTGTGTACGTCAAGTGAGTACTAAATATAAATGCCTCATTAAGCAACAAAATATAATAAACATAAAAAAATTATAAAATTCCACCCACACAGAACATAAACAAGTTGTAACAAACAATTTTAAGGTCAAAATCTTATACAATGGGACGCCTGGGTGGCTCAGTCAGTTAAGCGTCTGCCTTTGGCTCAGGTCATGATCCCAGAGTCCTGGGATCGAGTCCCGCATCAGGCTCCTTGTTCAGCGGGGAGCCTGCTTCTCCCTCTGCCTGCTGCTCTGCCTGCTGCTCTGCCTGCTTGTGCGCTCTCTCCCTCTCTCTCTCTCTCTGGCAAATAAATATATAAATAAATCTTTAAAAAAAAAAACTTACATACTCCTGGACCATGAACTTGATAAGCCCACCGATGTTAGAACTTATGTGACTGATAAAACTAGGTAAAATACCTCATACAACTGTCAATGACAGATCCAAGAATTATAACCACATAAATGATTCCACTAAAATTCAATAAGCCTAAGCAAGCAAGCAAACAAGTGTTACGTATGAATTAAGGCTGTGTTCACCTTTTATTATCAAACTACCAAATTGTCAATCAAATACTAAGGGGGGGTTAGCACATGGCAAGAATGATAAATTGTGTTTGCAATAACTCTTTGATCTCAATTTCTTAGAAGCTGAAACCTCCTAGTATTTGTTCACTAAAAAAACAATTAGGTACCACTGCTTTGGTCAGTTGTCTGGCTATATCTACTACAGTTGCACAAAAGGGTCATACCCCATGACCGAGTAATTCAATTACTCATACCTACCCAATATAAGTACATACATATGTACACCAAAAGTCTTGTAGAAGAATGTTCAAGCACCACTTTTTTATAATAGGCCCAAAATGGAAATCCAAATACCCATTTACAGTAGAAGGGATAAATGAATTATAGTAAATTCACACAATGAAATGTTTTTCCACAACCAAATGAAAAAACTACTCCTACACACAATACGGAATAATCTCACAAACATAGACACCACACAAAAAGCAAAATACATGAATAATATCAGTTATACAAGGTTCAATAACAGGCATTAGAAGATAGGAGACTACTTTAGAGAAGCAGTTGGGAGTAGTGATTGGGTAAGGATATGAAAGGGGCTTCTGAAATGCTGGTAATGTTCTATTTCTCTCTGTAAGTCAGTTCAATTTGTAATAGCATCCTGAGCTATAGAGTTACAATTGGTGCACTTTGTGTGTGTATGTGCAGGTATATCATGTATCATACTCCAGTAAAATGGTTAAACAAAATATTAAGTTCCACTTCCAGGAGGTGCTTCCTAAGATTACTGGAAATGGAACATAATGTGCTCTTATTGGACCAACTGTCCCAAAGATTAACTGTAAACTTGACAAAATTAAAAAGTAACTACCTGAAGACAATGGAAAGCAATCAAAGCAGAAAAGACACTATAGGGGAGTTAATGGAAAAAAGAAGGGCACTGAGGAAATTTTTTTTTAATTTTTATTATTTTTTTTAATGGCTTTTTGCCTGAAGGTAGGCCCCGTTAAGCACTGTTAGGTAATAGAATTTGAACAGAAGCCACACTCTTACTGGCATTTAAGAACCAGAGGACAGAATTCTGAGTGACTCCACCAAGTGGGAATTGAGGGATAAAATCAAGGAAAAAAGACATCCACAAAGGGATAGGTCCAAAGTCTACATGTAAACTTGGCCCTAAATCTCTAGCTGATCCCTGAAAGAGGCATGTGTGAAATAGACTACATGCATCCCAGATAAGACTAAAACCTGAATATAGATTTAAGCTGGTGACCACAGGGAAAAATGATTTGGAGCTTGAGCCTATCCTACTAAAACAAAGTCAATATTCTTTGGAGGTACACCATAGATCCAAAATCTTTATAATAAATTGTTCATAATGTCCAAGATGCAATTCTGAATTACTAAATATTAAAAAAAAAAAAAAAACAGGAAAATGTGGCCCCAGAAAAGACAACCAAAAGAAACCAATACCAAGACAATCTGGATGTTGTTATTAGTAGAGGAGGATTTTTAACCTTCACCAAGGTTTCTCTAATGTTAACATCTTACATAACCCCCCCAGAGCTGTAAAAACCAGAAAGTTAATGATAAAATACTATTATTTTACAAACCTTATGTAAATTCTGTCAATCAAGGCACTAATATCCTTTTTCTGGCCCAAATTTCTTTAAAAAAAAAAAAAAGATTATGTATTTATTTATTTGACAGAGAGAAGGAGAGCACAAGCAGGGGGAATGGCAGGCAGAGGGAGCCGGATGTGGGACTCGATTCCAGGACCCCGGATCACGACCTGAGCTGAAGGCAGTCGCTTAACCAACTGAGCCACCCAGGCGCCCCTCTGGCCCAACTTTCAATCCAAGATCCCACAATGCATTTAGCTGTCATGTATTGTTAGTCTCCTCCAACCTGAATATAATTCCTCACTATTTACAGATAAGAATTTTAAAAGCTGCTACTTATAACCATGCTCAAGGATTGAGGAAAATATGCTCATAAATAGGAAATATCAGTAGGGAAATAGAAACTACAAAAAGAACCAAATGGAAATTCTAGATTGAGAAATACAATACCCAAAACAAAAACATCTACTGAATGCAGACTAACAATGGCAAAAGTGTTGTTACTAAATGATCTATCACAGTTGCTAACTCAGGAAACAAACAGGTGAGCCCTGGCGAGCTGCCTCAGCCAACTGCTCCATCCCAGGGAATCCCGAGGGGGCTGAAGGAATCAAAAGCTCCTGGCTCCGTTTGCCAACAATGCTGTGGAACAAACCCAAATAAACTCAACCCGAGAAGTTTATAACTCAAGAGAAGACAGTTTGGAAAAGAGAAAGGGAGAAATTTATTTTGGGTGCTGGCAGCTGGGGGAGGTGGCAGGCTCAAGCCCTAACAACCAACCTCTGTGCCCACAAAATGGACACCTAGAGGTTTACAGGAGAGGTTCCAAGGGGTTCGTGCAAGAGAGCAGGCAGAGGGTACGTGACCATGGGTGGGGTCAGTGTGTGCATCATGGGTAAGGAAGGGGATGCACAGGATGTGGTCTTCTGGGCATTCTACTGCTATCAGGGCTTTTCTGGTCTGGCAGCTGGGACCTTCTCAGTCACTGCAAAGTATCTTCACCAATGCCTCAAAAAAGAGTAAGAAATAAGCACAATGGGTTTTACTTAGAGCATGAATTAACAGTCTTGTCTATCTTGTCTATTTCTGGTTTTAATTTTTGGGGTCTATAGCTGAGCAAGAGGGCTAGCTAACAGAGTCAGTGCACCTGAAGACCAATGGCAATTATCTAATCCAAACAAGAGAGGAAAAAACAACAATGAGAAAACTGAACAGTCATACGTGATATGTAGTAAAAATCAAAGATCTAAATGTATGCGTAAGTATAACTGGAATCCCATAATTAGAAATGAGAGAGAATGGAAAAGAAAAAAATTTCAAAGAAATAATGGCTGAAATTTCCCAAATGTAGTATAAGATGGAAATGTGCAGATGCTGGGAGCTCAGTGAACCACAAGCAGGACAAACAGAAAATACCTGCGTACATCATAATCAAACTGCCAACAACCAAAAACAAAAAGAAAATTATTAAAACAACCAGATAAAAAATGACAAATCACATGTAAGAAAACAGTAATATGAATTACTGGTGACTTCTCATAAAAAATAATGGAGGTCAAAAGACAGAAGGGGCATTTTTTAAGTGCTAAAAGAAAAAAACTCTTGACAACCCAGAATTCTATATTCAGCAAAAATATCCTTCAAGAATGAAGACAAAATAAAAATATTTTCAGCAAAACAAAAGCTAAGAGAATTCATCACCAGCAAACCTACAATATAAGAAATACTAAAGGAGGGACAGCACCTGGGTGGCTTAGTCGGTTGAGTATCTGACTCTTGATTTGTTCAGGTCAGGGTCTCAGGGCACTGAACAGAATCTGCTTGGGATTCCCTTTCCCTGTCCCTCTGCCCCTCCCTCCCTCCCTCCACGTACTAATATTCTCTCTCAAATAAATAAATCTTTAAAAAAAAGAAAAAGAAATACTAAAGGAAGTTTACTTATTAGCAGAAGGCAAATGATACAAGATGGAAATTCTGATCTTCAAAACAAAAAAAGAAAACTGAAAAAGAGAAAATGTTAAGTATGTGGTAAAATATAAAATTTTGTATTTTATTTATATATAATATGTATTATATACTTATTTATATATTTTATTTATATTATATTTCCCACATATTCTCTTAATTTCTTAAAACATGCATGACTTTTAAAAAATTGAATAGCACACTCCTAATAACCAACAGGTCAAAAAAGAACTCACACAAAAAAAAAATACTTTGAGATGAATGAAAATGAAAACCTATCAAAAGTTCTGAGATACAGAGCTCTTGTTGCTGAACTCTGGTTGCAAATAAGTGTGGCCTGCTGGGAACAGGACTCCTAAAAAATGCCAAATAATGTCTGGAAGGCTGTGGTCCAAGGCCATTTTTGCTGGCTATAAGCGGGGTCTCCGGAACCAGAGGGAGCACACAGCTCTTCTTAAAATCGAAGGTGTTTATGCTCGAGATGAAACGGAATTCTATCTAGGCAAGAGATGTGCTTACGTATACAAAGCAAAGAACAACATAGTGACTCCTGGTGGCAAACCAAACAAAACCAGAGTAATCTGGGGAAAAGTAACTCGTGCTCATGGAAACAGTGGCATGGTTCGTGCCAAATTCCGAAGCAACCTTCCTGCTAAAGCCATTGGCCACAGAATCCGTGTGATGCTGTACCCCTCAAGGATTTAAATTTAATGAAAAGTAAATAAAGGTGTAGATTTGTAAAAAAAAAAAAAAAAAAAGAAGAAAGAAAGAAAGTTCTGAGATACAGCCAGATCAATTCTTAGAGAAAAAAGTTAACTGTAAATGACTATATTAAAAAGGGAAAAAGATCAAAAAGAAAAAAAAAGGAACCATCTCAAATCCATATAACCTAATCTTTCACCTTAAGACACAAAAAAGAACAGCAAATGAAACTAAACCCAAAGCAAACAGAAGGAAGGAAATATAATGATTAGAGCAAAACCAATGCAGCAGAGAAAAGAAAAATAGAGAAAAATCAACAAAACCAAAAAGTGGTTCCTTGAAAAGACTTTTTTTTAAATGTCAAACCTTTAGCTAAATGACCAAGTAGAGAGAATAATCAAATTACTAAAATCAGGAATGAAAGGACATCACTACCCACCTTACAGAAATAAAATGGATTATAAAGGAATACTAATTTTTTATTTATGCCAACAAGTTGGGTAATCTAGATGAAATGGACCAATTCCTAGGAAGACACTACCCAAACAAGCACAAGAAAAAAAAAAATCTAAAATAGATCTACAAGTAAAAAGATCAAATTCTTTCCCAGAGAAAAGCCAGGCCCAAATGGCTTCACTTGTGAATTCTACCAAACATTTTAAAAATATTACCAATTTTTCAGAAACTTTTCCCCCCAAAAAACAGAAGAGAAGGGAACATATCCCAATTCATGCTATGAGGACAGTATTACCCTGAGCCCAAAACTAAGTGAAGACATCAAAATGAAAGAAAGCTACAGCTTATCCCTAGGACTACTAATACAAAGATCTTCAATAAAATACTCGCAAACCAAATCCACCAAAAAACCATTATACACTATGACAGTGGGATTTATCCCAGGACAGCAATATTTAACACCTAAAAATCAATTCATGTAAATACACCATATTAATAGACTAAAGGACAAAAACCATACAATCTCAATAGACAAGGGAAAAGTTTCTAACAAAATCCAACACTCTTTCATGATAAAAACTCAACAAAGTAAATGTAGAAGGGAACTTCCTCACTCTGATAAGGGGCATCTATGAAAAACCCACAGCTAACATCACATTTAGTGTTAAAGTACTAAATACTTTCTCCCTCAGGTCAGGAACTGTGGAAGGATAAATGATGATTATGCAAAAATAGCCAATCGTAATCCCCAGAACCTGTGAACATGTTACTTTACATAGCAAAAGGAAATTTGCAGATATGATTAAGGATCTTGAGATGAGCAGATTATCTGGGTAGGCCCAATATAATCATCCCAGTGCCATTTGTTGAAAAGACTATTCAGGGGCGCCTGGGTGGCTCAGTCGTTAAGCGCCTGCCTTCGGCTCAGGTCGTGATCCCAGGGTCCTGGGATCGAGCCCCGCATCGGGCTCCCTGCTCAGCGGGAGGCCTGCTTCTCCCTCTCCCACTCCCCCTACTTGTGTTCCTGCTCTCGCTCTCTCTCTCTCTCTCTCTCTCTGTCAAATAAATAAATAAAATCTTTAAAAAAAAAAAAAAAAAAAGACTATTCATTCCCCCGTTGAATTGTCCTGGCACTTTAGTCAAAGACTAATTGAACATAAATGAGCGAGTTTAGTTTTGGACTCTGAATTCCACTGATCATATATGTAACTGCTACGACCATACTGTCTTAATCATTGTAGCTTTATAGTATGTTTTGAAATCAGGAGGTGTGAGTCATCCAGTTTCTTTACTATCATTTTTTTTCAAGACTGTTTTGGCTGTCTGGGTCCCTTGAATCTCTAAATGAGTTTTAGGACCTGCTTGTCAATTTCTTCAAAAAGCCAGTCAAATTTTGATAAGATAAATCAGTTTGGAGAGTTCTACTTTCTTAGCAATACCATCCTCCATTTAGTTCTTTAATTTTTCTCCGTGATGTTGTATAGTTTCACTGTACAAGTCTTAGCACTTTTGTTAAATTTATACCCAAACGTTTTATTGATCTTGATGTTATAAATGGAATTATGTTCATAATTTCATTATCTGTTTATTACTAGTGTGCAGAAAAAATAGTTGACCCTTGAACCAAATGTGTTTGAACTGCATGGGTCCACTAATGTAGATTTTTTTCAATAAATACAGTATAGTACTGTAAATGTATTTTCTCATGATTTTCCTAGCATCTTGTTTATATTATTGTAAGAGTACACTATATAAAGCAGATACAGAATATGTGTTAAATGACTCTTATGTTATCAGTAAGGCTTTCAGTCAACAGTAGGCAATTAGTTAAGTTTCTGGGAAGTCAAAAGTCACGTGTGGATTTCTGACTGCATGGGGTTGGGCACTCCTACCTCCACACTGTCTGAGGGTCAATTGTACATTTGTTTTTTTAAGTATATTTTTGTAAGATCTTATTTATTTGACAGAGAGAGAGAGCACAAGCAGGGGCAGCAGCAGGCAGAGGGATTCAGCATTCATATTTTCCTGCATGAGAGATTCATATGAATCAGAAACTCGGAAGTGGCCATGTCACTCTGGTTTCTCTGTTAAGTTGCTCAATTAAGGCATTCTCAGGTAGTGGGTTGGAGATACAAATTTAACTAAGGCCTTATGTTATTTTTTAAAAATATATTTAAATATGGTATTTAAATATCATCAGGCTCATTTCACAATAAACAATTAGTCTCTACCACAAACCATACTTTGGTATCCCTGTCAAAGATTGAGTGCTGCTGGTCCCTGGTGTGGTAATTCTTTACGTTTTCTAGCAATGCCATTTGTTTAATTATAGCAAATAGTAAGACACTCAAGACAACGATATTTCATTAGTTGATAAAATAGGACAAGTAACACTAACATGGAATAAATAATTCTAAAATCCACATTAAAAAGAACCTCAAATCCCCCTTCCTCAGAATGGCTGTGACAGAGGAAAGAGCACAACCACTGGTCTGTAGTCTTTCCCTTCATAGGTCTAAAATGCAGGAGATAAACAGCTAACTCAAGGTCTTAGTTAAATTTGTATCTCCAATCCACTACTTGAGAATGCCTTAATTGAGCAACTTAACAGAGAAACCAGAGTGACATGGCCACTTCTGAGTTTCTGATTCATATGAATCTCTCATGCAGGAAAATATGAATGCTGTCTCAACACCACACCTTTCCATCTGTGATACAGCCACAGCCAGCAAGTTCCACAATGAGGTTGGACTTGATTCTTCACTGCACAACATGCACTTCACTTCAAAGAAGCACACAGTGAAATCCAACTCCCTTGAAATAATCTACTAACAGAACTACAAAAAAAAAAAAAAAAGATTTTTCTTTAAAGTAGCTTTGCCAATCAGCTACCTATAGGCCAGTCATTTCTATGCATCCTCTTTCGTTTTTGTGTTCCCTAAAGGTGAATATTCGACTCTGAGTCATCATTTATCCAAGACAAAACATTAAACAATTAAGATAAAATAAGCCTTCTCTCTAAATGCAGTTGTCTTCAGTGTGAGCATCCCAAGGTTCCTATACAGGAACCCATATATTTCATAACACAGTGCCCTTTATACACAAGCTCCTAAAAGGCCTGGTGAATTTTTTATCTGACCTTACTACTATTGAAAGTCAGTGACCACAGAGCTATCTCTCACTGACATTTACAGCGACTGAAGTAAAAATAAGGACCTCTTTTCTTCAAGTGACATAGAAAACTCAAAGTTCACTGGATAATACAGTACACCAAGAAGAGTGCACCAGTATCTCGGATAAATAGCTTTCTCATGACTATTTTATGGATAAGCCAATAGTGTAACTTCAAACTTCTCTTTAATTCCAAGAATTCAAAAATGTTTAGACAGTATCTTTAAAAATAAGAAGTCCTTTTTAAATTTCATTCTCTTCTTATTAATCACCTAAGCAAAAAAGGGAGTTAACAAGGTAATTTAGAATTCCCTCAAGTACGACATCATGTACAATGTTGAGCGAACTACAAACCAAAATTCCTAACTTCACAATATCACCCTTGAGTCTAATTACGAGAAGAAATTTAAAACGTTCAAAGAATGATAAGCTTAACCAATCACCTTCTGACACACAGGTTTTTTTTTTTAAAGCTTGCCTCTAGCTGAATGATTCCAACCAACCATCTCACCATCAGCCTGGGGCTGGCACAGCTGCTGCTATCTCAAGGATAAAGTTAGGAGCTGCCACCTTAAAACAGACAGAAGTTGCCAGAAGAGATAGGACACTGAGGCACACAGACCAGAAATTAAGTAAATCAGCCAGAGACTCAGGAACACTGAAAGGTGAAAGCCCCATTCCCAGTTTCATAATCTGAGTAAAGAAACTTTTGCACCCACTATTATACCCGCAAACCTGTCTATGGACCACATTCCCTGTGACCCAGTCCTATTCTCTGCTCCCAATGGCAACACCCTTTCCTCCTGCTTCCTCAGCACTATGAACCTCTAAGAAATTGTCCTTTGTGTCCCTAGTCTGCAGCTGAACTCTTTCCCCACTCCAACTGCTCAAACCACATCCCCAACCCATAGTTAAATTTCACATAAAATCCATTCAAAGATACAGCATTACAAATCTTACAGTGCATGTGAAATAGGCAGTTTCTAAATTTTCAGCAAAAAGGGAAATTCCATAGTTAAGGCGAAGAGAATGCTTAATTGCAATTACAGGTATTGTTGCATCTGAGTTTAAAAAGCATAATTGCAGGGGCGCCTGGGTGGCTGAGTCATTAAGCAACTGCCTTCACCTCAGGTCATGATCCCAGGGTCCTGGGATCGAGCCCCGCAATGGGCTCCCTGCTCCACGGAAAGCCTGCTTCTCCCTCTCCCACTCCCCCTGCTTGTGTTCCCTCTCTCGCTGTGTCTCTCTCTGTCAAATAAATAAATAAAATCTTTAAAAAAAAAAAGTATAATTGCAGGCCGCCAGTCAGTTAAGTGTCTGACTCTCAGTTTCTGCTTAGGTCATGATCTCAGGGTTGTGAGACTGGGCCCCCCGCATTGGGCTCCACGACCTACGATTCTCTTCCCCCCCGCCACCTAAAAATAATAATAGTAAAAATAATTTAAAAACAAATAAAAAGTAAAAAGCATAATTTCAACAGAAAAAAATTATAAATATGTGAAATGTTGACAAGTCTTATTTTATATATATATGTGTGTGTGTGTATGATTTTCTTGAATTGGTCCTCATATAAAAAAGGCTGTTCAACCCTCGTGCGCTGTTGGTAGAAATGTAAATTGGTGCAGCCACTATGGAAAACAGTATGGAGGTTCCTCAGAACATTAAAAATAAAACTACCAGGGCACCTGGGTGGCTCAGCTGTTAAGCGTCTGCCTTAGGCTCAGGTCATGATCCCAGGGTCCTGCGATCAAGCCCCTCTTTGGGCTCCTTGCTCAGCTGGGAGCCTGCTTCTCCCTCTCCCTCTGCTGCTCCCCCTGCTTATGCACGCACGCTCTCTGTCAAATAAATAAATAAAATTAAAAAAAAAAACCTACCATATGATCAGCAACTCCACTTCTGGGTATTTATCTGAAGGTAACAGAAAACTATCTTTTTTTTTTTTTTTTAAGTTTTTATTTATTTATTTATTTGACAGTGAGAGAGTGTGCACACAAGCAGGGGGAGTGGCAGGCAGAGGGAGAGGGAGAAGCAGGCTCCCTGAGGAGCAGGGAGCCAAATGTGGGGCTCAATCCCATGACCCCTGGGTCCTGGGGTCATGATCTGAGCCAAAGGCAGTCACCCAACCGAGCCACCCAGGCACCCCACCCCCAAATCACTATCTTGAAAAGAAATAAGCACTCCCAAGTTCATTGCAGCATTACTTAAAATGGCCAATACATGGAAATGACCTATCACTGGATGACTGGATACAGAAAATGTGTTATATATACACATTTATTATTATTCAGTCATGATAAAGAGGGAAATCCTGCCATTGGAGACAACACAGATGGACCTTGAAGGCAGTATGCTAAGTGAAATAAGCCACACAGAGAAAGACAAATACTATACTGATCTCACTTAGATGTGGAATCTAAAGAAAAAAAAAAAACCCAATTCATAAATACAGAGAACAAATTGGTGGCTGCCAGAGGTGGCAGGTAGGGAGGATGGGCAAAATGGATGAAGGGGGACAAAAGGTACAAACTTCCAGTTTAAGATCACTAAGTTCTGGGCATGTAATGTACAGCATGGTGACTATAAATAACAACAGTGTATTGTGTAAGTGAAAAGCTGCTAAGAAAGTAGATCTTAAAAGTCATCATAAAAAAAAATTTGTAACTAAGTGTGGTGATAGATGGTAAACTTATTGTGGTAATCATTTCACAACGTAAACATTTATCAAATCATTATGTCACACATCTAAAACGAATACAATGTCATGTGTCAATTATATTTAGATTAAATTTTTTTTAAGATTTTATTTATTTACTCATAAGAGACAGAGAGAGAGAGAGGCAGAGGGAGAAGCAGGCTCCCCGCTGGGCAGGGAGCCCAATGCGGGACTCGATCCCAGGACCCTGGGATCATGACCTGAGCCAAAGGCAGATGCTTAACCATCTGAACCACCCAGGCACCCTCAATTAAATTTTTTTAAAGGGCTGTTCAACAGAGACATGATATACTTGACAATCTACTATATCTCCTCTCCTAATCATTCCTCATCATGTCCCATAAGGAAGAATCTTGCAGGAAAATCTACAATCCTTCCCATGTAGAATTATGGTAACTACTAAACAGTTCTCATATTAAGAAACCATCATTTTGCTTATCTTAGATGCCCAGAAAAGTGTACTATTATGGAAAATGTTGTCTGTTAAGAACATTAAGGGCAAATGTCTATATATGTGAATGCAAAATGAAATCATACAAAATCCTATTTAATTTTTTAATTTAAATTCAAGAGAACTTTTAAGTTGTCCCTAGTCTTAAAATTGATCAAAGTACATTTCATCAACTTCATAAACCTAGTAAGCATTTACCTTTAATCACCTGGGAAAGTATAAGACCCTCTACCTCAGTCCTCAGTAATCTAGAGAATCCCCCGCCCTCAGTGAGTTTACTGTATGTCATCCATCTAATGGAATGTTGGATGAATGCCCAGCCCTAGCTAGGCAGTTGTTATAATCAAAGCTGCGACTGCTTACCCATTTGAAAGTACGTCTGAGAAATAATTTTAGCTAAACTTGATGGAAAAATCTGTGAAAGCTAAAACTTTTCAACAATAACACCAAAATAGAACATCAATACAAAGTTTCAAGTATTAACTTAAAGAATAAAATTAAAATCACATAAAATATTCTTATGCCATTCCCTTGAGAGTATTTAAAAAACAAAATTATTCCAGGGCCAGATCCAGACTCAACAAGAAAGAGTGCCATGGATCAATTTTCCTATTTCCACCAGTGACACTGGTGGGGAGAGAGGGTGTACAAAGCAGAACACATACAACTGTTTTCTGTCCCTACTACCATTATTTCAATAAAGCTTTAACAAAATCTAAAACAGTGAAATATTAGAATAAAGCTCTAGTTACCCATACCTAATGCCTATTAGGAAATATTTCTAAATAAATGCTGGAGGCTGAAAAATCACACAGTATAATACCTACGCTCCATGGCCCTTTCACTAAGAGATCTTTAGTTACAGCCAGAAAAGCAGAGACTTCATCTGTACCCTTTATTTATACACAAGATAAAAATCCTAGAACTTCCATAACTTGTGAATGGAAATGCTAATAATAGCTTTAACCCCTATAAATCTTACTTACTTCATCTTTGAAATGTAGAGTCACACCACATCAGAAAATTAACACAAGGATTAAATCAAAAAGTATGTGAAGCTCCTGACACAGTGCTTTTCACTGTACCCTAAATAAATGACACTAATATCCCACTCATGCCTTTTGTCATGATGTCCCCTCTGCCTAGAAAGCCTGCCCTCCTCTCCCCTCTGCCTATCCAAACCACTTCCATTCTTCAGTCTTTTTCAAGTCACTCTTGATGTCTGTCTTATCTGTACCACACTACATCAACTTTAATATTCAACTGTTCACTACCTGTAACATTCACCATGCTATTTAACAAGATGTTGCTCTGAATTTACCTAATATTTCATTGGCATTTAGTACCGATCTCAAGCAAAGGAGAAGCTCAAAACCTTCATTGAGTATCTTCTCACCCTTCCACATCTACTTCAACACCTATCAGTGCTTTACAGATACTAAAACAACATTCAGTAAATAAATGTCGTATGAGTGAACGACCAAATAAAGGCACAGAAATCACAAGCTGTTCTGTATGGAAAAAGACTGGGTCAAAGAGGTAGCTCATGAGGTGGCTCTTGAGAACCCAGAAGAGTAAATGTATGACACATGATATAAAATCTAGTTTACCTTAAAAAAAAAACTAAATTAATATCCTCTGTGCATTAAATACCACTGCAAACAAGTTACAAGCAAGGAAAGGCAAAATGCAATCAATTCCTTACTCAAAATGACACCTCCTCTAACATTAGCCACTTCTACAGAGAATATAAACTTTGACAGATAATCTCAGCTCAAAATTAGGGTTTTTTTCTCTAATTCGTTGTATTTCTAAAGAGTCAGCCAGCAGGGGGAGTTCAAGCTCACTTACACTAAATCACAAAATATCTAAGGCCAACAAACTTTTTAAATTCTGGAATTTCTTTTTTAATTAAACTCCTGAATATTAACCATAAAAAGTCAGTGGAGCCCATATGTAAGTCATATTTTATAATACTATTTCTATATCATATAAATACTCCATAAAACTGTCACTTCTTGAGTTCTTTTGGCAAAAAATTAAACATACATCTTTTTTACAGACAGAAAAAGAAATCAATATTAATCACAATTCAAATGACAGGGGCACCTGGGTGGCTCAGTCGTTAAGCGTCTGCCTTCGGCTCAGGTCATGATCCCGGGGTCCTGGGACGGAGCCCCACATCGGGGCCCTGCTCAGCGGGAAGCCTGCTTCTCCCTCTCCCTCTCCCCCTGCTTGTGTTCCCTCTCTCGCTGTGTGTCTCTCTCTGTCAAATAAACAAATAAAATCTTAAAAAAAAAAAAAATTCAAGTGATAATGGAGAAAAGCTGCTACTTTCTAAACTGTTATCCAAACTGAAGTTACAAGGCCGGTCTTATGAGCCCAGCACCCACTCATCAATTCAGTCTTCATCTATTGTTCATCCCAAAGCCTCATCTGCTGGTCTCCAGGCTGCTCCTATCATGACCATCCCCAGTAAGCAAACCTCATTTTTAATCTGTGACCATAAGATTTATCAGAAAATAGTTAAGGCCCTGGAAATTATATATATTTCTGAGACACAATTTAAGCAGCAGTATTCTCTACTGATAACTAGAGATAAGCATGGCTACAAATGGTATGGAGGAAGGGGAGTATAACAGGGGGATCAACAATAGGAAATTCTGATTGCAAAACATAGAATAGTCAGATAAAATTACTCTAACCAAAAGTGAGTCATGATTGTCAGTCAGTCTTTAATAAAAGGAACTAATGGAAAGAACTGAAATGTAATGCCCCAATTTTCTCTGTTCTGCTTAAAAAGTACTTCTGCATACAGTACCATATTTGATTCTTACAACAACCCTTCTGAAAAGCAGGTAACATGCCCGTTTTAAAGTTAAGGGAACTGAAATGCAGAGAGGTTGTCTTATTCAAGGTAACATAGCTAACAAGTGATAGGAACAAGATGTTAACTTGGGCTTTCTGGCTCCAAAGTCAAAAAGCTCTTTGCATCACAACAGGTCTTGCTGTGTACTGGAAATGTGGCCCACCTGCTCCCAAAGGCACAGGAATTATTTTATCAATAGGTATAAAAACAATTATACTCCAATAAGTTGGACACCCTATAAGAAGGACATCAAACCAAAAAGCTTCTGCAAAGAAAACCATCAACAAAATGAAAAGGCAATCTATAAATGGAAAAAAATGTTTGCAAATCAAAATTGCAAATGCTAATCAAAACCACAATGAGATATCACCTCACAACTGTTAGAATGACTATCTTCAAAAAGACAAAAGATAGGGCGCCTGGGTAACTCAGTCCTTAAGCGTCTGCCTTCGGCTCAGGTCATGATCCCGGCGTCCTGGGATCAAGTCCCCCGCATCGGGCTCCCTGCTCTCGGCGCGAGGCCTGCTTCTCCCTCTCCCTCTCCCCCCTGCTTGTGTTCCTGCTCTCGCTCTCTCTCTGTTAAATAAATAAATAAATCTTAAAAAAAAAAAAAAGACAAGAGATAAAAAGTTTTGGCTAGGATGTGAAGAAAATGGAACCCTTGTGCACTACTGAAGGGAATGTAAATTGGTGCAGCCACTACTGAAGGGAATGTAAATCGGTGCAGCCACTACTGACAATAGTATGGTGGTTCCTCAAAAAACTAAAAACAGAAGTACCTTATGATCCAGCAATCCCATTTCTGGATATATCCAAATGAAATGAAAACAGGATTATCAAAGAGATACCTGTACTCCTTCACTGAAGTATTATTCACAATAGTCAAAATACGGAAACAACCTAAATGTCCATCAGTGGACAAATGGATAAAGAAGATATGGCATATATGTACAATGGATTATTATTCAGCCTTGAGAAAAGTAAATTAATTCTGTCATTTGCAACAACATGGATAGACCCCGAGGGCATTTTGTTAAGTGAAATAAGCCAGACAAAGGCAAATACTGCATGGCATCACTTATATGTAGAATCTTAAAAACAAAGGGGTGCCTGGGTGGCTCAGTCGTTAACCGTCAGCCTTCAGCTCAGGTCATGATCCCGGGGTCCTGGGGTCGAGCCCCGCATCGGGCTCCCTGCTCGGCGGGGAGCCTGCTTCTCCCTCTCCCACTCCCCCTGCTTGTGTTCCCTCTCTCGCTGTCTCTCTCTCTCTCTCTCTCTCTCTGTCAAATAAATAAATAAATAAATAAATAAATAAAAGTGCTACCTGGAGTTTCCTTTCTAAAAAAAAAAAAAAAGAATCTTAAAAACAAAAACAAAATAAAACAAAGATTCATAGAAACAGAGAATGGTTGCCAGGCACTTGGTGGTGGGGGATATGGGGAGAGGTTGGTAAAAAGGTACATCATCTTTACGATTGTAGACCTAGGACTAAAGTCAATGAAATTTGCCCAATGCTGACCCTGGTTGCGTATCTGTTCTTTTTTTAGCTCTTCTAGTCCAAAGAAATGACAGTGCAATCACTGGCAAACTCAAAAATTATATTTGTAGTCAAGCACTGTAAATACAAAAGAGCCGATTATGCATTAATAGCTCTTCAAGGAATAAATACATTGGTCTTCAAAGCACTACACAAAGGACTGTTCTAAAACAACAGCTTAACCTTTTATACTTTTTCTTTACCTGGTTTAACAAAGAGGTTTCATACCCAGCAAATATTAAATATACAACGTTTGAAAAGTTGGACAGCAATACGTAACATTAAAGTTCAACAAATATAAATACATAACAGGATGTGTTCTATAATCAATGCCCCCACCTTTTAGTCATCTAGGTGGGAATGTAGGCTTTTGTTATATATTTGCAAACTAAAATTTTTTAAGAAAAAACTACCCTCCTCTTTCATGAGCTGGAAGGACAGATTTCAAAGTGGTAACACTCCACAATCTGTTCAAATGGAGGTTTGTTTTGTTTCCAGTCTTACTCAAACCTTTGTGCACTTCAAATCTAACTCTTCCCCACATCTTGGCACTCCTATGAGAAGCCCTCAGGATCTACAATTTACCATCCTTCCCCCAGGAAAAGTGCCCCAAGAGGCTCTTCCAGCTTAAAGTTGCCTGTGTCTATCAGTGAAGATGACCCTACAATTCTAGTTGTGCCAGACTAAATTAGGAACTGGTGTTCCAGCCTAAGGCAGCCATGAACTAAATGGACACCTAGAGTCAAACCTGGCCTGACAGGGATAAATGCACATGGAAGGGTGACAAATCTATCCAAACAGACCCTCCCATATACACTAGGGCACAAAGGTGGCAGGTCACCAGAGTTTAGGCAGTACTCCAAGGGATTCTAAGCTCTCCATGAGGATTACTTCATATCCTCTAGCCTGGAAATTGCTAGGGTCCTGAGTGAATGCACACATAACAAGCAAACAATACCCTGTACTACTGCCTGTGTCTCTTACTAAAGCCCCATGCCTGAAGGTGTATCTCCTCTGCAGGAAGCTAAAAAAAAGTCTATCTAACACAACCAAACTACTTCTCTAGACACACCAACACATTTACTCATCACACACAGGGACCTGGTCACTGGACAGCCATGCCTTCACACAAACCACACCAACACTACAGTACACTCCTCTGGTAGCAGGAGCAGGTAAAGTGGAGGACAGACCCTTCGCATTACATAAAATTCTCCCTCATCACAGTAACCTATAATAGTCCTGAGCTGTTTGACAACTCATCTCCTTCAAGAAGATTCTCCAACTGATGACATTACTCAGTGACCCCTCAATATATTTAGTTTGTTCTATAAATCACACATCATTTCAATGAACTTTTGAGATTCAGTCCAACCTATAGTGACACAATTCACCTCATGCTAAATATTATTTGAAATTGCTGGGCTATAATTTTGTTTTTTAAAAACCTTTATTCCCACATGGTTTGAATATTTATTTACACTATTTCCACAGTGTTTTCTTTAGATTCACTTGTAAAAAGTATCTGTCTCCCCAATACAAGAACTAGAGTTTTTATCATGACTATTCTTTTACATGTTTCCACAAAACCCAGCAGTATTTTACCCTTAACAAGTCAACAGTTTTAGGGGCGCCTGGGTGGCTCAGATGGTTAAGCACCTGCCTTCGGCTCAGGTCATGATCCCAGGGTCCTGGGGATTAAGCCCCGCATCGGGATCCCTGCTCTGTGGAAGCCTGCTTCTCCCTCTCCTTCTACCGCTCCCCCAGCTTGTGCTCTCTCGCTCTGTCAAATAAATAAAATCTTAAAAAAAAAAGTGAACAAAATATTGTTAATAAACAATATTTATCCTAATCAGATTATTTTGAAGGACATTTAAAAATGGACTATCTTTATTACTCCATTATTCTGGATTTTCTAATACAGTTGTCCAAACATGTAAAAAGGACAGTTATAACCATGGATTGCATTTTAGGTACAGCATTCACCATATTAATTAATATTAAATATATCCTCACAAAATTATTACATATAAACAAATTAAAAATATGTATATTTCATTACTGGCAAAGTACAAAGGCATTACACGGTGAACATAATGCAAGGCTGTCAAAAGAACAAAATCAGATCGTGCTCTAAGGAATTCAGAACAGACAACCTAAGTACAAACAGTATGCATGTGGGGGTGAAGGATGTCCCTGACAGGGAGATAAGGGAAAGTGAAAGCAAGTGGCGTTTGCTTCACTGAACAGGTGGAGTTTTCAGTGTGATCCAAAGCAGAAAGAAAAAACTAAATGTGTTGAATATTGAAAGCAGCAGATTATCTGGCATAGCTCAAAATGGACTATCAGGTGCACAGAAAACAGAGTAACATGGATCCATGCAAGGGAGCCAACAGAGGGGAAAAAAAAAAAAGAAAAGAAAGGGAACAAATACCAAGGTTTACACAGGAAAGGACTAGGTCTAAAAGAGGAAGAGAGGAAAAGAGCATTACAGATCATCCTGTGTGCAATTTCAAGAGTTCAGAAGAGTATAATGCAGTATTAAGCCTGAATACGAACAATGTCATTATTTTACAAAGTTTCTATCCAGAAAGAAGTCTTCCTAGTTATTCCTCAAAGAGTGAGGCAGCCATAATTACAAAATACATTCACGGTGTATATTCATATCACATAAAGTTTTACATATGCTGTCTCATTTCGAAATGCAACCCATATTTTACATTAAGTCACTGCAGGCACCCAAGAGTGAAAGAAAAGGTGTTGCCTTTCATTTGACTGACAAAATCTCTTCTCTTCAAATTTTAACCCTTGAAGGTGTATCCCTCGTAAGAGAATATATAATTGAGAGAGTTCTGGATCAAACACACCTGGCACAACCCTGTCTGATCTTGGGCAAGTAACTTGAATCGGAGACTGTTTCCTCATCTATAAAATAAATGTTACTAAAAACTATCTCATGGAGCTGTTAAGGCTGAAGAGACAATGGCAATACCATTTGAATGGGGCTTAGCAAACACAAAAAATTCAGTAAATGTTTTAATCACTATTGATGTTTCTCTAAACTTGAAAATCCATTATCATAACCTAGGGACCTCCATTACCTCCACCAAGAACCTCCAAAAAGTAGAGGGAGGTTTTATAAAAATGTCCTATATGCCCTCCACTACATTCTGAAATTAAATCAATAATATGCTTCTTACCTGAATTCATGCCTTCCTAAAGACGGCATATTCAGGAAAATGTTTTATCTGTCTTCACTCTGCCTGGTGGACTTACAGTTGGGCTAGCCCACTAAAAAATAGGGCAAAGGCCTTATTTTATGTGTTTGAGTTTTCTGTCCTGACCAAACATCACTTTTGTAATCAGAAAATGCAATAGATGTTATAAGATTAGTCTTTCCCCTCAATAATTTATTTTGGCCGTCAGGAATTCTTATGCAATCTACTTATTTCTTCAAGTGCCTAATAAAATAGTTTAGATTCTTAAAGGTTTCAGTATTTTCTTCTACTTCTTATAGCTATTACACTGCTCACGAGCTAAGACTTAGAAACAAAATAAATTTACTAAACCATATTATATAAGCAAATTTTATATACAAGCAGTTCCCTTTTAGAGTACAATCTGTTTGTTATTAAATTGTCTGGAACTCAGGCCTCATTTTCCCTTAATGTTGTAAGTATGGTCAAAGTTCCTACATTAACCCAAAAAGATTATTTAGTCATACTATTACTGAATTCTAGTCATAAGAGTTTTTGAACTAGGTTCTAAAATCCAGGGTCAAG
The DNA here is from genome assembly GCF_037043125.1 of Eumetopias jubatus. Taxonomy (NCBI): domain Eukaryota; kingdom Metazoa; phylum Chordata; class Mammalia; order Carnivora; family Otariidae; genus Eumetopias; species Eumetopias jubatus. The sequence continues at coordinate 114,674,653 of NW_028274812.1, forward strand.
ACATACAACAGCAAAACTAGAAGTTTAAAAAGTCCAGCTCCTTTTTTGAAGCTCAGGTATCCTTGGCAAAAACTTTAAACAGGCAGCTTGTCTTCTTTTTTGTTGGTGCAAAAAGGTGGTTTTACTAAAGCGCAGGGACAGGACCCGCGGACAGAAAGAGCTACTGTCTTGATGTCTTTGAATGCCCCCGAGTTTGTGCCCACTGGTTCTCATGTCACCCCCGTGCCCACCTGCTGTGGAACCCCGTCCAAGCCTGGTCCCCCAGCAAACAATCCCACCAGGTCCTCTTTTCCCACCCGTCCCACCAGCGGGACGGACCGCATTTAAGTATTAAATGCAGAATCGACGAATGAACCAGCTCATACTGAACCCCTTAATTCTAACCTGGAACATTTCTGGTCATACAAATAAAGGTGAATATAAGTCATATAAATGAAGTGAAATCTGCAGGCCATGTCAAAATAGATATTACTGACCTATCACAATCAGCTTCTCACAACTCTTTTCTAAGCCCACCAGGTTTCGAAAAGCACCAAAACCCTCAACAATATTTACAGAAAAAAAGCTTACAGAGAGTAGAAACCCTCTGAGAAACTTACAAGTTAAGGAAATAAACATAAGAACTTGTGAAATTAAAGAACTACGATTATTATAAAAAAATAAATTAAGTAAAAAAAACTATGATTATTTAGTTTAAATTAATTCCAAATGCTAAGGGAACACAAAAATTATGTCTTAAGAGACATCACAGGGACGCCTGGGTGGCTCAGTTGGTTAAGCCACTGCCTTGGGCTCAGGTCATGATCCCAGCGTCCTGGGATCGAGTTCCGCATCGGGCTCCCTGCTCAGCGGGGAGCCTGCTTCTCCCTCTGCCTACCACTCCCGCTGCTTGTGAGCTCTCTCTCTCTCTCTGACAAATAAATAAATAAAAATCTTAAAAAAAGACATAATAATTATATAAGGAGGAAGTAGAAGGCATTCCAGAAAGAGAGAAAGGGAGAGAAGTCAAGGAGTCTGGAGAAAGCAAGATATGTGCATAAGGGGACAAAGATACCACACTGGGATAAAAGCGGAAGGGGCATGGTTTTAATCAGGAAGTACATGGGACCAAGCAGAAAAAAGTCTTGAAGCGAACAGGTACAGTTTAGATTTGAACAGACAAAACAATGAGCCACTGCCAGGTAATTCTTATACTTTACACTGTAGGATATTTAGCAGTACCTTGGCCTCTACCAACTTAATGCCATTAGCACTTCTTTCTACCAAGTGGTGACAACTAAAAATATTTCCAGACACTGTCATATATTCTCTAGGGAACAACTTCAACTTTCCCACACCCGCTTATCCACTCCAACTCCCTTTATGAGGTAAGGAAACAGAGTCCCAGGGGAGTCACATAACTTGCTAACATCACACAGCCTAGTTTTGGTTCGGCCAGAGCTAGAATATAAGCCAAACCAAGAAGTGTGTTACACTGGGCTTCGTGATCTTCCTAAATTATGTTTAGAATGGCTTCTAATGATTCTTCAGAAGTCATCACAAACTTCATTTTGATGCCTATACTGGACACTTTACCCACAACATATACTGTATAATATCTATTGTTTCTGTGCTGCTTTAAAGAATCAATCATTAATCAAAAAAATCCAAACAAAATAAAAAATATATTAAGCTACCAAAGGAACACAGCAAATAATGTGCAACTACACTAAAACATTAACTGGTCAGATCCTTGAGCACTTTAGTGTTCTAAAAAGGCAATCTTTCCGTAATAGTTTAAAATCTGTCCTTGTAAATACCAGTTTCCACTGCCCTCCCCAATTTTAACTCTTGGACAGATAACTTTATTTTAATTTACCGCCTTGCCCTCTTAAGCAAGAATATCAAAGACAATTTAACTCTTATTTTAAGATTCAGGGTCATTAAGAAATTCATTCACAATGGTACTATAACACTTGGAGATGTTCAGAGAATATTTTAAGTAGGGAACATTAGTTTTATGTGGTTCAAGGAGAGTGTATATGAAGAAAGTCGAAGGTCAGATGAAATAGCACAGTTTGCAGCCAGACCAAGGTGGATAAATGACATGAACGGGTCTGTTTTCCAAAGATCACAAATGAACAGAACAGAGGAGGGAAAAGGTAGAATCTAGCAAGAAGCTCCATTTAGAGGTAACAGGCCAAGCAAGACGCAGAGGCTGCCTGAACTACAGTGGCAGTGACGGCAAAGAGAGAGAAAGAAAATATAAGAAAGAGCTAGAAGACCAATGTGGTGAACGAAGGGTGGGAAACAGATTGAGTATAAAGAGTCAAAGATGACACGGGCTTCTGGCTGGGTAGATATAACTAATACTGGAAAATAGTAAGAGAACCTCATTTCCAAGGAAAAAGATAATGAGCTAGATATGAGTTTTAAGGCCTAGCCTCATGACCTCGATAACCTAAGCAAGTCAAATGTCTACCAAACTTTATCCTCAGGGAAATGGTGAGGAAGAACACCTATCCAATTTGTTTGTGAAGATTAAGAGAGTAAAAGCACTCTGGAAAGAACCAGTCTAGTTTAAGGAATAAATATTCCCTTTGTTTTTTATTCCTGGGAAAACTATTACTAAGTACCATCTTCACTGGATAGTTCTACTTATCACAAATCTTTATAATCATCACCCTGAACAATTCACACAAAAGCCACCAATGGCTTCTTCCTGGCCATTTCTGTTCTGTACTGTTTTGTTTTGTTTTCTTTTATTTCACCACTGTGTTTCACCTCTTCCCTGACAGTCTATACAACATCTGATTCGGAAAAACTGGAAATTAATTCTGAAAGTTTCTTTCCATTAAAGCATTTTTATTTTTCCAGCTTTCTTCTACTCAATCTTGTCTATTCTGTTTCTTATACCCCAGCCTTTGAGGTGACTGTGATGTACTCTCAAGTCTGAGAACCATTAAGGGGTAAATACTTGGCTGTTATTAAGGTCCTCAGAGCTCACCTAAAAACAGGTTTTATTAGATATACCATGGGTCTTGCTCTTGAGTTAATGTGGGATTTCCTCGTATTCTTGAATACCTAGAATAGCACCTGACACAGAGTACCTAACTCAATGAATGTCTGCTGAATGAGTGAATAATCATAAAATAAAATGCCCCCTTGTTAAACTAGCTTTAATGGAACTGTTTCTTTTTTTTTTTTTTTAAGATTTTATTTATTTGAGACAGAGAGAATGAGAGAGAGAGAGAGAGAGCGCACATGAGAGGGGGGAGGGTCAGAGGAAGAAGCAGACTCCCCACTGAGCAGGGAGCCCGATGTGGGACTCGATCCCGGGACTCCAGGATCATGACCTGAGCCGAAGGCAGTCGCTCAACCAACTGAGCCACCCAGGCGCCCTGGACTGTTTCTTATAAGCAAAGACATCTTAATTAGGCAATGAGTATTCGGAGTGTGGGTGGGGAACACACAAGACAGCCAGAGTCATTTGGAGGTAGTCCGTGGGGCCTAAGAGAGAGCTGGGACATTGTCTGGAGAAGAAAGCTAAGAAACATACTCTGTTCAAAGGAAAAAGTAAAGGAATTTCAGGGTGCAAAACTGAGAATTTAACAACAGGGTCACAGAAATTGTAAGTGTAAGGAACTATGATGTGACCTTGTACAAGGCTCTGAGGCCAAAGCAGAAAACCACCATGCTTTCTCAAGGACCTAAGAAGTTAATAAAGACGTTGACCTCTGCGCCTCAATGAGGAGTGATAAAAGTCTATGTACCTAATGATTTACCTGATGTGTATGTAATTTATACCTCAAGATTCCATCACACCATGGAAATAATTTGTGCCTTTCAACTCTGCTGTAGCAGACAAAACCCTCAAAAATAAGAGCAGCCAGACTAAACTCAGAGAGCTCTTAAAAGCAGAATTCCAGGGGCGCCTGGGTGGCTCAGTCGTTAAGCGTGTGCCTTCAGCTCAGGTCATGATCCCAGGATCGAGCCCCGCATCATCGGGCTCTCTGCTTGGAGGGAAGCCTGCTTCTCCCTCTCCCACTCCCCCTGCTTGTGTTCCCTCTCTCGCTGTGTCTCTCTGTCAAATAAATAAAATCTTTAAAAAAAAAAAAAATTCTATCGTCATCCCCGTCCCTTGATACTGAATATTGACGTAAGAAATTTATTCCCCAAAAGGCAGAATAAAACAAAAACAGATGAAAACTTTTGGGAGGGAGGGGGGTTGCCTCTTTTACCAAATCCCTTAACTCCAATTCTGTGTATGTTATAGAAAGATTCTCCTTTCTCAAATAATGTAATAACAATATTGCAGCCCTTCAGTGGTCTCATAAATCATATTTAAACTACTCACCATGGCTTTTTGTAAAGACGGGCATTATTCCACTTCTTGGACTATATCCCACTATACCCCCACCTATGCCCTCTGCTGCATTAAGTGCCACCCTCACGTAGGCTACATGAGGGCAGGGACTTATATCCCCAGTACGTAGAACCATGTCGGGCACAAAGTAAACAGTAGAGTATTTGTTGACTGACTGACTTCCACTCCCATACCTAATCCCAGGATATCTTGTTTGTTTTAAGTAGGCTCCATGTCCAGCATGGAGCCCAACAAAGGACTTGAACTCAAGACCCTGACATCAAAAGCTGAGCTGAGATCAAGAGTCAGACGCTTAACCAACTGAGCCACCCAGGTGCCCCTCTAATCCCAATGTAAAATACCTCTTTATTAATCTCAGTCTATCCTTCCTCAGACTGAAAACCTCACCTCATCCAAAAAAGCCTCTCCTGACTGGCTCCAAAGAGCTTCAACTGAAGAAAACCATCTTGCTTCTGTTAACACTTACATGTATAACTATCAATGACTTTATGTTTCAGTCATCTATGTTTTATTCTTTTCTATCTTCCCTTTTAGACAGACTACTCACAGGCTAAAAACAAGTCCCTACTGAGGTAGTAAAACCTAACTGGGGTTGTGCCCAGGGTGAATGCAATGTTGTAATGATCCATTGCTCAATTACTTGATTAGATAAAACATAGCCATTTTACAGGTACCTTAGCAGGCAAAAGTGGCAGCACCAAGGGAGAGCAGAAGGGAGCGGGGAGGAAGGGATATGACTGAGAAAGAGACCACCTAGATAAGACTATGGAAAAGGAGGGAAGAGGGGAGCCTCACTCATTCTTTCCTCACTCAGGACCATCGTAAAGCCTCCCACAAAGGCACTTAAGTTGTAAGTCCCTAACTATCCTTCGGGACATTCTCCTGTTCTTATCACAACTCTCTTTCATCTAAAACAGTAAATTTTAAACAAAAAATAAAATAGTAATGTCACAAGCACAAACTATTAAATGAGGCAAATCATCTGGGGAAAATAGGTTTTTATAAATTACTTATCACCCCACTTCCCCAGAGAAGGGGCGGGGGGAGGGAGGGGAGACAAAAAGAAAAAAAAAAAAACAGCACAAAGCAACTCTAAAAGGACAGCTCTGCGGGGGCGCCTGGCTGGCTCAGTCGGAAGAGCATGAGACTCTTGATCTCCGGGCTGTGAGTTCAAGCCCCACGCTGGGTGAAGAGATTACTAAAATTTTAAAAAGAGAGAGACAGCACTCTGGCTCTAGGATGTAGTACATCTGTACTCACCACCCCTTCCCCCGATCCTCTATCTTCACTCCAACTTTCTGGCCATCTGCTGCTACTGCTGAAGGGCAGTAGGAATATGGAACCTGAGCTAATTCATCTCAACTTGCAAGGCAGTTTATTATTTCATTTTATTTTTTTAAAGATTTTATTTATGGGGCACCTGGGTGGCTCAGTCATTAAGCGTCTGCCTTCGGCTCAGGTCATGGTCCCAGGGTCCTGGGATCAAGCCCCACATGGGGCTTCTTGCTCAGCAGGAAGCCTGCTTCTCCCTCTTCCACTCCCCCCCTGCTTGTGTTCCCTCTCTCGCTCTCTCTCTGTCAAATAAATAAAATCTTTAAAAAATAATAATAAAGATTTTATTTATTTGACAGAAAGAGAGAGCATGAGCAGGGAGAGCGGCAAGCAGAGGGAGAAGCAGGCTCCCTGATGAGCAAGGAGCCCAATGCGATGCAGGACTTGAGCCTAGGACCCTGGGATCGCCACCCAGGTGTCCCAAGGCAGTTTATTTTAAGTATCTGAATAATTACAACACTATTGGCTGATATGCCTTAAGACTTCTGTCAAACCTTGGAGTTGATCTTTATATTTAAAGATGGACTTCTACAGGAAAACATGATGTTGAAGAACCTCACTTGTTAAAACTAGATCAAAGTTATAAAAGTTCCATACAAAATACAAATTTAAAGGAAGAAGTCGACAGCTTTCTCAACAGTTCTCCTCTTCCTACCTATAATTGTCTTTGGCCTCATATAATACAAAACTACCAGCATTAAGGCAGAAATCACTCCCCTCCCCTGTTTTCTCAAACCAGTCTTCACTGATTAACTGTTATTTTCTAAGCTATACAGCTCCCTCTCCAGTTTAAAAGTTCTGTGGCTGGTTTAAGTTATGACAACCCAAGAAGTTCTATTTCTGCATTTCCTAATTAAAAACTTACCAGAGAAAGGATTTTTTTTTAAAGATTTTATTTATTTATTTGAGAGAGAGAGAATGAGAGATAGAGAGCACGAGAGGGAAGAGGGTCAGAGGGAGAAGCAGACTCCCTGCTGAGCAGGGAGCCCGATGTGGGACTCGATCCCGGGACTCCAGGATCATGACCTGAGCTGAAGGCAGTCGCTTAACCAACTGAGCCACCCAGGAGCCCCCAGAGAAAGGATTTTTAACGAAAGCCAAAAAGAGGTTAGCAGAGAGTAATTTATGATGAGGCCACAGAGACAGAGGGAATATTCCAGAGGCAGACTATCCAGTCTCCCCTTTCAGGGCTGCGGCTCCAGGAATCCAATGATCCTTCATCAATTCAAATATGAAAATAATAATAAAATTCCCTGGTGTTGACAGCAAGTGATTCTAAACCTCACTGCTGCCTGCCTGAAAGGCACCTACAGGCTTTACCTGGCCTCAATCTGTCCAGTTTGGAACTGCCAATTAGTAGCTTCTCAAAAGCAAATCTCAATGTAAGCCATTAAAAAAAGTGCTTTTCAAAGTGTCAAATACAGTGGATTAGTCAAACTCAGCACGTTAGAACAAAATAAAACCTGGGTGCTCAATTCTGGCTTCAACTGTCAAAGCCACGTGACAAAGAACATCATTCCAGAGCAAAGAAAGGATCAATTCTCAAAACCATTGTGATACACAGTCCGCTCAAACACAAAGCATGCTGTGGCGGTCTAACAGGTGTCTTCTGGGAAGTCATAGCTTTCTCAATCAAGGTTCCACGGGAGAGGATTAAACACTAATGCCCTAAGGCAGAAGCTGGCAAACCTTTTCTGTAAATATTTCGGGCTTTTCAGACCACGTGGTCTCTCTCACAACTACTCGATTCTGCCACTGGAGCTCCAAAGCAGCTGTCAACAGTTAAGTAAATGAATGAGAGTGGCTGTGTTGCGATGAAACTATGTAAGGACACTGAAATTTGAATTTCATATAATTTTCACAGAAATATTCTTTATTCAGAGATTTAAAAACATAAAACTGCTCTTACAAAAAAAATCTTAAATTCCTTGGCGAGATCTGGTTCTGGGCAGAAGTTCGCAGACCTATTCCCTAAGGCATCCTTTGTATGTAATAGATTAACTTCTCTCCTATGCATCCAGAATGGTACTAATTATGTATTGTGCTACAGAAAATTGAGAAATTAGTCACTCAAATCATTTTGTGTGTGTCTACAGTACTCTAACAAAATACTGTCTACTATGAAGCTAACTGGTGAGATTTTATCAGCACTTGTTAACTTGCACAAGAAGCTACACAAGCTATTTTTAAGTTTCAAAATATTAAAAAATATAAAAAGGAACTTTCATGTCCAATATATTTCCAATGGATGATATAAATCCAGGTGCTTCAAATTAAATCTCTGGCTAATGTATCACCAGAAACAGTAAAGAAATTCTTATAATAAAGTCAAGAATTCAATTATTATCTTTCAATATATTTTGCATCTTCAGATGTTGTTTCTTCTGAAAGCAGAACCTAAATAAAAATCACAAATATAAATTACAGGATTGCCTCAGACACTCAGACACCTACATACTAGATTTGGGCTCCAGCTCAACCTCTTTCTAGGTGAGTGTGCTTGAGCAAGTTCCAGACTCTTACTCATCTATTCAGGAGAGGAAATACGTGCGACCCTCCAACAGTAGTCAGAAGTGTACAAGCAAGCTCAGGAGAATGAGCGCACATACTGTACAGTGCTGAAGAAATAGCAGTTGCCATTATTAAGTGTTTGATAAGCCTTCATATTACCATCTTCCACTTTTTAGTAACTGCCAAGTGGAAGATAGTGCACCAAGGAGTAAATTACATTTAATTGAATCAAAGCACAAGGTGAGGCACTGTGGAAAAACTGAAGATGCCTGAGACGGGCTCAGCACTCAGCTTACAAAGAACTGAGGCATGTACAACATGAGGCCAGTGCTGTAAAAGAAACAACTGACAACCAACATGAATGAACTGCAGAAGTAGAAAACGTTTCAGAGGTAATTTATTTAATAAGGGTCTGAGTATGTAATGGGAGACATACTATTAGAGAATTGCAAAAGGCGAGAGAACACTCCACAAAGCCCAGAAGGCAGGGCAGTTCAAATTCTCAAATTCCCAAAAGGAGCCTTTCACTTTTAAAATCTAACCAGGAAAGGGACACCGAGGTGGCTCAGTCGGTTAAGCATCTGCCTTCAGCTCAGGTCATAATCCCAGGGTCCTGAGATCAAGTCCTACGGGAGCCCGCTTCTCCCCCTGCTAGTCCGCGCGCGTGCTCTCTCTCTGACAAATAAATAAAATCTTTAAAAAAAATAAAAATAAAAAATAAAATCTAACAGGAAGAGAAAAACCTTACCATTAGTCTTTAAACTTCTGAAAAGTAAGCATCTTAAAAGATAAGCAGGGGCCCATTTTAAGCTAAAGAATTAGGAAAATCATGACTCATGCTGGCTTCAACCCATTTCATCATTTTCCAAAGCACTTTACTGACATTATCTAAAAGGATATGTTTAGGGGCGCCTGGGTGGCTCAGTCGTTAAGCGTCTGCCTTCGGCTCAGGTCATGATCCTAGGGTCCTGGGATCGAGCCCCGCATCGGGCTCCCTGCTCAGCGGGAAGCCTGCTTCTCCCTTTCCCACTCCCCCTGCTTGTGTTGCTACTCTCACTATTTCTCTCTGTCAAAAAAAAATCAATAAAATCTTTTAAAAAAAATAAAATAAAATAAAAAATAAAAATAAAGAAAAGGATAGGTTTAGAGGGAACTGTGTTACAGGGAAGGGACAAGTCGGGCCTAGCAAGCCTCTCAGGGAGTAGAGACTGACATACTCAGCTCTCTTGGTGACACATGCAATTCATCAACCTACTCCAAAAACCAACTTCTTAAATCTGAAAGTTATCACAGTTCTCAGTAAGAAAAAAGCAATATAACAAGCCAGTTCTTAAAAGAATAAGCAATGTATGCTTCCTTGGAAGGAGAAGGACTAGGAAACCTGTTATTCTTTTTCTAGAGTTTATCTTCTTGTCTACATCATTAAAAACCTTTTCCATACCCAAATTTTATTCATGTTTACCCCTCTGCCAACAACAATAACAAAATATGTTTACCTCAGAACTCTGCCTGGGCATGAAGAATTTTAACCCAGAAGAAAATAAGAAAGGTGTTCTGTAATTCAGCCACCTTTCCCTCCCAAGATTACCACTGCAGCAGTGGAATATAAAGACGGCCCCAAACTGCTTCTCCTCTCATTGACAAATGGAGTCCAATTTCCCTCCCCTTGAATTTGGGCGGTTCTATAACTATGACCAGTAGAATATGGCAGAATATGCTATGCCAGTTTCCAGCCACACCTATCAACCAACTGTGAAAAAATGATACTAAATTGTTTTTTAAGACTCTAAGTTTTGGAGTGGTTCGTTAAGAAGCAACAGGTAACTAGAACAGCCACCAGATCACAGTTCCAGCTTTCAGGGCTTTAACCACACCAACAGCCAAAATGTAAAAGGAAATAAAAAGGAGTTACAATTTGGGGGGATAAAATACACTGTTAATTCTCAGAGCATAAAAAAGAAGACCACAGCATCCTAACTCCTCCTAAGAGATGCAAACTTCCAAAAAATAACGTCATTCAGGTTCCATAAGGAAAGGTTATAAAAATAAAACCCCTTGAGTATACCAAAATTATGCACTTATCCTTTAACACCAAAGAAAACCCTCTGGTCTAGAAGGTTCCCTACCAAGTAGTAGTCATCCTGGAAAGTAGTATTTGTGGAGGAGGGGAACAGACAACTTTATGCTTTACACAATTCTGAATTGCTGAAAATAAGCATGTAATACTCAGGCGCCTGGGTGGCTCAGTTGGTTAGGCGACTGCCTTCGGCTCAGGTCATGATCCTGGAGTCCCGGGATCAAGTCCCGCATCGGGCTCCCTGCTCGGCAGGGAATCTGCTTCTCCCTCTGGCCCTCCCTCCTCTCATGTGCTCTCTCTCTCTCTCTCATTCTTGCTCTCTCAAATAAATAAAATCTTTAAAAAAATTTAAAAAAAATAATAATAAAATAAAATAAAATTTTAAAAAGATATTTCCTTTGAAAAAAATGCAAACCACAGTATTCCTAACAACTTTTAAATGCCTTTTTGATACATTAAGAATGACAGCAAATGCCATTCTTAGTTATGCTCTCAGAGAATGAAGGACAGCGTCAGCCCCTAAATGGGCACCTATTTTTAACAATGAGTTCAGCCTATGTTCCCCCTACCTTGGATCTCCTTCTCATCCCACCAGCCTCACACCTGCGTAGTGTGGCACTCCCAATTAGCACAATGCCCAACAAGGGGTGGAGGGCTGTGAAACTGCTTTGACTTCCTTCTTTCAAGCTTTGAAGGGTAGCAGGTAAGAGGAAAACAGTTTCAGAACTTCCCCCCACACCTCCAGCAACCCTGTGCAAGGCCTCTTGCACACCATTTCCCAAGGCGTTTGTTCTCTCTGCCTCTGCCACACTCCCAAGAAAATGAGCATGAGGACCAGATGTATATGAAAAAGAATGGAAGTAAATCAAATCACAAAGATGCAGGTCAGAAAAGAAAGAAAGAAAATAATTCCTCCCTTGAGTATCTTTAAGTTTTCACAAACTATCCATCTCTCTAGTCTCTTCTCTCTAGACCAATTCCTTCCTCCTAAGAAATTCCTTCAAGAGACAGACAAGGAAAAGATGAAATTCAGAATATTTCATCCTGCTTCTGATAATCAACATCAAGTAAAGTGCCAAAGTGGAAAGGAAATCACAAGGAAAGCTACAAGATTCTAAAATTATCACAGGGTTTTGTTTAGGTTTTGTGTTGAGAATTCAGTGTAACCTACAAGCACTTCCAGGAGTCTTTCCCAACCTTCAGTTTATCAACAGACTTCCTAAAAGGACAGAAACGTTCAGCAAGTTTAACCACTAATGTTTATTCCAAAATATCATTTACTAGAGTCCTATGATCTGAGATCAAGTTTTTCTCTTTACTAAACCCTAATACTCCAATTTAGCTTCCATCCCTCATAGAAAAATACAGGTACAGAAATTGAAATACAAAATGAACTGATAAATAGGAGTTCCATAAAAACTAGATATAGAAAAATATAAGTACAGATTAGTAAATTTAGAAATAACACATAAAAGAGATTAGTGAAAAATGACCAAAGGATCACCCTTTGTGTCACATGCTGAATACATCAATAATAGCAACTTGAAGAGCGGGAAATGAAGAGGGAATTATTTTTAAAGCAGTATAATACATACAAAATTAAGAAATAATCTTATTATATTAAGTATGAGTTAGTTAAAAGACATCTTTTAACTTTTAGTATATGTTCCATGGGACGCCTGGGTGGCTCAGTCAGCTAAGCGTCTGCCTTTGGCTCAGGTCATGATCCCAGGGTCCTGGGATCAAGTCCTGCAATGGACTCCTTGCTCAGCAGGGAGCCTGCCTCTCCCTCTGCCTGCTGCTCCCCCTGCTTGTGCTCTCTGACAAATAAATAAATAAAATCTTTAAAAAAAAAAAAACTTTTAGTATATGTTCTAATCACTTTTGTGGGGAGGGGAGAGGGGTAGACACTGATGGTAGAAAAATTATCAGACTTTGGAAATGTTAAAGGAACATAATAAGACAGATGTCTGATTCAGAAAAGAACAGTAAAGGAAGTCTGATTTACCAATGATTATGGGGAACAGTAAAGGTTTTTAACAAGGAAAATGCTGATTAATTGCAAAAATAGGCTCAAACATCAAGTCATGAAGCGAACACTGGTCTCTGAACAGGAATACAGTGGGCCACATAGTTCCCAAAACAAAACTCTCATATTGGTTCTCAGTACTGCCTTCAGCTTCAGGGAGAAGGGCACGATTTTATGAAACTGGATCACGAGTAAGAACAGGCATGCTTTAGCTTTAAAAAAAATAAATAAATAAAAAATAATAAAATTCACCTTAATAGGTGACCTAAATGCATTAAGATTTTTTTAAATCATCCCCTAGTAGAAATCAATACATAATGGATGAGATGGTTTGGAACTGGGGTGCTCATGGGGCATCTCCAAAATCAAATCAAAGGAACTAGAAAAAGCAAGGCTGGAATATAAAGTTATCCAAGAAAATTACAGTCTATTCTCGTCTATTTCCTGATGTCATGTTTGTGGGTAATTGATTTTTGTATTATTGTTGTTATTTAAAAAGCAAATTAGGGTGTCTATAAACAGAATAGACAAAACGGTGGTATAATCGCACAATGGAATACTAAAGAATCGCAATAATAAAAAGGAACAAACTGCTACATACAACACTGACAAATATCAAAAACACTACACTGAGTCAAAGAAATCTTAGCAGAAACAGCACATGCCATATGATTCTATTTACATGACTTGAAAAACAAGCAAAACTAATGCAGTGGGGAAAAAATTAGAACAGTGGCTGCCTGGGGAGGGAAAGAGAAAAGAGAGATGGGGGCACAGACTGCCTGGGAAGGGACATGAGGGAACTTTTTAAAGTCTGAGCAACATATAGTACCATTGTAATATAGTATATATCCTGACAGAGGTTTGGGTTATTCATATAAACAGGTATATTTGTCAAAATTTATAATAGTATACTTAAGATTTGTGTTTTTCACTGTATGTATACTGTACTTCAAAACAACAAAGAAATATTCAACTCTAGTTAGTAATATGCATAGCAAAGTGTTTGAAGGTAAAATGTACCGATGTCTACAATTTACTTGGGAAAATAAAAAAATTAGATGGATTAATAGATGGATAGGGGACAGAAAGCAAATAAAGCAAACTGTTACAGAATACAGGTGGAGGTAAATTGGGTATACAATCTATACAACTCTTTTCAATTTTTGTTTTTCATGATAAATGAACATCACAAAATGTTAGGGGAAAAAAGAAAATTAGATATTAGAGAAATAGTATCTTTCTACTAAACTATTACTCAAAGAATTAAGGCTCATCTGGAGCCTCTTCATTAGAACAAGGACTACTATTACCCTCTTCCATTACTGGAATAAAAGATTTACTCAAGATCACCCAATCCCCTCTGTGCTGATTCTTCTACCACCCAACAACCTTCTAACTGATTGTTTCTCAAATATCTTGAAATTGCAAAAGGGATACTCTGCAGTGAGGCAAATGTATAAAGCATTCTAGTCACAAAGTATAACCTAAAAAGTTTTTCATCAATTGGTTCTAAGCTTTTTTAATGTAATTAATCTTCCTTTTATCTCTGGGTTTTTTTTTTTAAAGATTTTATTTATTGTACAGAGAGAGACACAGCAAGAGAGGGAACACAAGCAAAAGGAGTGGGAGAGGGAGAAGCAGGCTTCCCACTGAGCAAGGAGCCCGATGTGGGGCTTGATCCCAGGACCCTGGGATCATGGTCTGAGCTGACGGCAGACGCTTAACAACTGAGCCACCCAGGCGCCCTATCTCTGGTTTTTCTTTCTTTCTTTTTTTAATATTTTATTTATTTATTTATTTGACAGAGAGAGACACAGTGAGAGTGGGAACACAAGCAGGGGGAGTGGGAGAGGGAGACGCAGGCTCCCCGCCGAGCAGGGAGCCCAACGCAGGGCCCGATCCCAGGACTCCAGGATCACGACCCGAGCAGAAGGCAGAGGCTCAACAACTGAGCCACCCAGGCGCCCCCTTTTCTCTGGTTTTTCTAATCAACTGGTCTGAGTTTGGTTGGCATAATCATCTCTCCAAAAGTCTGAAGAAACCTTCAATAAAAGAGTTTCTGGTTTGGAAGCGAAGGACTATACACTGGACAGCAATGCCTCAAAAAAAACACCAACTCTGAGAAGGCAGCCATGTGTAAAGCAACCAGCTGGTTTCATCATCTGTAAAATTCAAATAATATCTGTCCTGCCCACAACAAGCTTGTGAGGTTAAATGAGATAACATACTTGAAAGCATTTTAAAATTAAAGTCCTATTTATCAACAACAGCCAAACTATGGAGAGAGACCAAATGTCCAACGACCGATGAACGGACAAAGATTTGGCATATGTATATAATACGTGCGCACACACACACACACACAATGGAATATTACTCAGCCATCAAACAGAATGAAATCTTGCCATTTGCAATGATGTGGACAGAGCTCAAGTGTATTATGCTAAGTGAAATAAGTTGGTCAGAGAAAGACAAATATCATATGATCTCACCCATATGTAGAATTTAAGAAAGAAAACAGATGAACATATAGGAAGGGGTGGGGAGAGGAGAGAGGGAAACAAACCATAAGAGACTCTTAAGGACAGAGAACAAACTGAGGGTTGATGGAGGGAGGTGGGTGGGCAATGGGCTAGATGTGTGATGATTAAAAAGGAAACTTGTGATGAGCACTAGGTATTTTTATAAGTGATTAATCACTGAATTCTACTCCAGAAACAAGACTGCACTGTATGTTACCTAAGTAAAATTTAAGAGAAAGAAAGAAAATAAAGTCCTACACAAATGTAATATATTACGATTCCATGATGTTACTAATGACTTCTTGAAACTATCTGTGTTACTGGACAAATAGGGAAGAATTATTTAAAAACAGATTACTACCATGAAGTTATAAAGTCACTTAATAGAACTTTCCAGTATAAACACTTGAGACACAATGATTAGTGTTGACTTCTATGGACATCTGTGTGAGTGAAGAACTACAACTCCCAATTTACCCAACAGGACTTTTTGTCTCATCCATATTCCAGTACACAAAGTATATATGGGAGACAGACAGTGTTGAGTATAACATAATGTCTTAGTGGCATTCTTGTGGGAGTACTAATAACACCTCTTGCAAACCCAAGGTTTGTAACACTACTAAGCAATTTAAAAACCCTAATTGAAGCAGTTACCATCAAGTTTATTATCTTGTCCATTATTAGACAGATTCCCAGGAAAATCAGCAGCAGCATCTAAGGGTTTATATCAACACCTCATTCTGGTTTTGAAAATAAATACACATCTCCTCAATCCCTACAGCTACTCAACAGATTCAGCGAAACTTTAACAAAAAGTTATGTATCCTTTGTACAACCCTCTAACAGAAATCTGGTAAGAAGTATGAAATGCATGCTAAAGGGTCAATAGAGGCTCTTCTTTGTTCCACAAGCAATTCATTGTACAGAAAAATAAAAAATAAACATGAAAATATTTAAAACACTTGCTCTTCAACATAGCAATGACCCATCTCAGACAAGATTTAACAATCTGTTAAACCTTGTGTGAACACAAGTTATCTTTCATATCAAAATCTGAATACAAAATACCATCTAAAGTTGTTTGATTCTGCAGGCCTCCCACAAAACACACATTTAAAAGCCAAGCACAACCAAAGTCCTTGTAACATTTAAGGGCAGGGAGAATCTAAATCTCAAATGTTTAAATGGAAGAAAAGATGGCATTCCATGAGTTAACAGAATACCGCAAGGATTAAATGAAGTCCAGCCCCCTACTACTGTGTGCATATTATGAAAATATATTTAATCTTCTTTTTAAAGGAATCACCACAATTTCCAATTAGTTTAGAGTAAAAGTGTAGCATAGTGGGAGGAATACAAGCTCCGAAAAGAGTCAAGCCACTGACTTGTTTTGTAAAACACTGGAAAGCTAAGCCTCAGTTTTCTTATCTATAAAACAGGAAACCACTATTTCACCAACCACACAACTCCTAATGAGGATTAGGAAAATAATACATATAAAATGAGTGGCATCTAGTAAATAGTTAACAATTATTACTGCTTCCAGTACCAATGCATATTTGAGCTAATACTTAAAAAAAAAAAAAAGACAAGAAATCACAAAATATTCTGAGATGAAAACAACATACCAAAACTTACAGGATCCAGTTAAACCAGTGCTTAAGAGGAAAATTTATACATATAAATGCTTATATTAAGAAAGAGGAAAAACGGGCGCCTGGGTGGCTCAGTCGGTTAAGCGACTGCCTTCGGCTCAGGTCATGATCCTGGAGTCCTGGGATCGGATCGAGTCTCGCATAGGGCTCCCTGCTCAGCGAGAAGCCTTCTCTCTCTCTCTCTGTGTGTTAAATAAATAGAATCTTTAAAAAAAAAAAAAAAAAAAAAAAAAACCTAAAGCAAACAGAAGGAAGAAGGAAAATTTAAACAGAAAGCAATGATATAAAGAATAGAAAAATATTAGAGAAATAGAAAATTGGTAATTGAAAAACTTTCCACAAAAAAAAGCCCAGATATAGATAGATGGGTTTCACTGATGAATATGATTAAATATTTAAAGAATACCAATTCTTCATAAACTCTTCCTCCAAAATGGAAGAGGAAGGAACACATCCTAACTCAATCTATGAGGTAGTACCCTGATACCAAAACCAAAGACATCACAACAAAAGAAAACTAGAGACCAAAATCTCCTACAGACACAAAAATCCTTAATAAAATCCTAGCAAACCTCCAGCAACAAACAAAAAGCATTATACACTAAAACCAAGTGGAATGGGGCGCCTGGGTGGCTCAGATGGTTAAGCGTCTGCCTTCAGCTTAGGTCATGATCCCAGGGTCCTGGGATCAAGCCCACGCCCGCTTCTCCCTCTCCCTCTACTGTTCCCCCTGCTTGTGCTCTCTCGCTCTATCAAATAAATAAATAAAATGTTTAATAAAAAAAAAGTGGCATTTGGGGGTGCCTGGATGGCTCAGTTGGTTAAGTGTCTGCCTTCAGCTCAGATCATGATCCCAGGGTCCTGGCATTGAGCCCCACAACAGGCTTCCTGCTCAGCAGGGAGCCGGCTTCTCCTTCTCCCTCTTCCTGCTGCTCCCCCTGTTTCCGCTTACTCTCTCTGCATCAAATAAATAAATAAAATCTTTAAAAATAAATAAAACCAAGTGGCATTTATCCCAGGAATGCAAGGTTGGTTTAGCATCTGAAAAATCAAAGTAACAGATCAATAATTGATAGATTAAAGCACAAAACCACAGGACAATCTTGACACAGAAAAAGCATTTAACCAAATCCAACACCCCTTCTTGAAAACAAAACAAAAAACTCAACAAACCAAGAATAGAAACAAATTTCTTCAACCTGATAAAAATATTTACAAAAAATGGGGTGCCTGGGTCAGTCAGTTAAACGTCTGCCTTCGGCTCAGATCATGATCCCAGGGTCCTGGGATTGAGCCCTACATCGGGTTCCCTGCTCAGCAGTGAGTGTGCTTTTCCCGCCCGCTCTGTCCCTCTGCCTGCTTGTGCTCGCTCGCTCCCAAATAAATAAAATCTTTTTAAAAAAATTTATCCTAGGGGTGCCTGTGTGGCTCAGTCGTTAATCCTGGGATCGAGCCCCACATTGGGCTCTCTGCTCGGCGGGAAGCCTGCTTCTCCCTCTCCCACCCCCCGCCCCCGTTTGTGTTTCCTCTCCACTGTCTCTCTCTGTCAAATAAATAAAATCTTTAAAAAAAAAATCCTATTTAAAAAATATATCTACAAAAACTAACATCATTACTACAGTTAACTTTTTTATTTAATGGTGAAAAATGGAAAGCTTCCCCCCTAAGACCTGGAACAAGACCAGGATGTCTGCTTTTACCATTTCTATTCATTTGGTGGTTCCAGCCTCCAATTAAACAATCACAATTAAGGAAAAAAAGGCATCTAGATTAGAAAAGAAGAAGTAAAACTATTCTTATTTATAAATGACATGATCTTGTATGTAGAAAATTCTAGGGAATTCACTAAAAAACTACTGGAGCTAGTAAGTTCAACAAGGTTGCAAGATATAAAATCAATACACAAAAATCAACTGTATTTCTATACATTATCAATGACCAATCCAAAAATAAAATTAAGAAAATAATTACAGGGCGCCTGGGTGGCTCAGTCGGTTAAGCGGCTGCCTTCAGCTCAGGTCATGATCCCGGGGTCCTGGGATCGAGCCCCGCATCGGGCCCCCTGCTCAGCAGGAAGCCTGCTTCTCCCTCTCCCACTCCCCTTGCTTGTGTTCCTGCTCTCGCTATCTGTCAAAATAAAATCTTAAAAAAAAAAAAAAGAAAGAATTACACTTGAGGCACCTGGGTGGCTCAGTTGAGCATCTGACTTGGTGTTGGCTCAGGTCATGATCTCAGATCATGGGATGTGTCTGCTTGTCCCTCTCCCTCCCTCTCTGCCCACTTCCCCACACCCACTTGTGTATGCAGGTGCACACTAACTCAGAGGAGCGTGCTCTCTCATAAATAAATCTTTAGAAAAACTAAAAGAGGGGCGCCTGGGTGGCTCAGTCGTTAAGCGTCTGCCTTCGGCTCAGGTCATGATCCTGGGGTCCTGGGTTTGAGCCCCGCATCGGGCTCCCTGCTCAGCAGGAAGCCTGCTTCTCCCTCTCCCACGCCCGCTGCTTGTGTTCCCTCTCTCACTGTGTCTCTCTGGCAAATAAATAAATAAAATCTTTAAAAAAAAAAATAAATAAAAGAATTACACTTATAATAGTATCAAAACAAAATAGTTGTAAACAACATAAGTACAAGACTTGTACAGGAAAACTATTTAACACATTGTTGAAAAAAATTGAAGGCATAGATAAATGGAAAGATATCCCAAGGTTCAAGGATGGGTATCCCAATGTTTAAGGATGGGAAGACTAAATATTGTTAAACAGGGCAACACTCCACAATTAATTCCTAGCTGGCTTCTTTGCAGAAACTGACAAGCTGACCCTAAAAGTCATATTGAAATGTAAAGGACACAAAACAGCCAAAACAATTTTGATAAAGAAGAACCAAGTTGGAGGACTCACACTTTCTAATAACAATACTTACTACTTAAGTCCTCATTTGCGTGGTATAAAGAGAGGCATTACAGATCAACAGAATAAAATTTCGGAGTCCAGAAATAAACATATTTATGCTTAACTGATTTTCGACAAGGGTGCCTAGATAATTCATTCAATGGGGGAAAGAATAGTTTTTTCAACAAATGGTGTGGGGACAACTAAACATCCACATGCAAAAGAATGAGTTGGAACCCCATCTCACACCATATACAAAATTAACTCAAAATGAATCAACAATTTAAATGTAAGAAAAGAGCTAAAACCCTAAGGCCATTAGGGAAAAAACAGGTGTAAATCTTCATGATTTGGATTAGGCAACAATTTCTTAGCTATAACATCAAAAAGCATAAGCAACCAAAACAAACAAACTGGACTTCATAAAAATTAAAAACTTTTGTACTTCAAAGGCACTATTCCAAAAAGCATGAAAAAGCCTACGGAATGGGAAAAAATATTTGCAAATCATATATCTAATAAGGGACTAAATATCCAGAATACATACATACAAAAAACTTTTACAAGAGGACATATAACCTAACTTAAAAATGGACAAAGGATTTGAATAGTCATTCCTCCAAAGAATATACACAAATGACCAACAGGCACATGAAAAAATGCTCAACATTAATCATTAGCAAACGGAAATCAACACCACCATGAAATACCACTTCATACCCACTAGGATGGCTATAATCAAAAAGATGAACAATTAACAAGTGCCGGGCAAGGATGCAGAGAAACTGGAACCCTCAAACATTCCTGGTGGAAATGTAAAATGTGCAGCTGTTCTAGCAGTTACTCAAGAAGTTAAACATATAACCCAGCAATCCCCCTCCTAGGTATATATCCAGAAAACTGAAAACATGTATGCAAACAAAAATTTGTACACAAATGTTCAGTGTTATTCATAATAGACAAAAAGTGGAAACCCAAATGTGCATCAACTGATGAACGGATAAACAAAATATGATATATCCATACAATGGAATATTATTCAGCCATAAAAAGAAATGAAATACTAATATATGCAACATCATGGATGAACCCTGAAAACTATGCTAAGTGAAAGAAAACAGACACAAAGGCCATATATTTGAGAATTCTATTTTTGTGAAATGTTCAGAATTGGCAAATCAATAAAAACAAACTAGATCTGTGGTTGCCAGAGGGCAAGAGAAATGTGAAGTGACTGCTAATGGGTACAGGATTTCTTTTTGAGGTGAAAATCTTCCAGATTTAGATGGCAGTGACAGTTGCACAACCTTCTGAATACACTAAAAATCACTAAATTGTACATTTTAAAAGAATGAATTTTATGGTGTGTGAACTGTGTCTCAATTTTAAAAAAAAAACACAAAAACAACAACAAAAAATGATGAAGGAAAAAAGCAATTGAAACTTACTTTCTCCATTCAGTAATGTTGTAGTTAAGGCCATATCCAAAAATTTTCAATCCCAACGTTTCAGCTAAACAAATAGCAGTAGCACTTCAAAAATGCATCTAATTCTGAGCCAGGAACCCAGGCACCAACTTTCTAATCTTTTTGGATTAAAATACAGCAAGCTGTCCTTGTTCATGGATTCAGTCACTGCCCACATTGCAGCCCTCGGCCTTCCTGTCTCCATGCTGTAAAGCACCAAGGAGTCAAAATAGCATCAACCTCACCCTCCTGGCCTGGGATATTCTAAAATGAATCAACAGCAAGCTGCCAATAAACTGTACTGATATATTTTAAACAAGTTTAAAATGTGTATTTGTATACATTTATCATTAAAACATATTTAACATTAACATATTTACCATTAACACAATGGTGTACACAACTGCACTTTAATAAGAGCTCATCTATAAATTCAAATGATCCAACTACCTTTGATCAGCTTAAGTGTTCAAACGCTTAAAATTCCTTAAAGTCATAATACAGTAGTCACATAGCTAAATAAACTGAAGTCTGTTTGTAGAAAAGAACACGCAGCAAAATAATATTTTCATAACGTCTGAAAAATGCAATTTGACCTTACCTCTCAATCACACTATGCGTAGACTAAGAGGTCCTTTCTTCTTGTGTCATACTGATACATACAACCCATAATCATGAATGAAACAGTATAAATCAGTTATCAGTCAGGAAGTTTACCACTCCGTCTCGCCTCATATCTCACCAATTTTTTCCTAAATATGTATTAGCTTAATTTTTAAAAAATAAATTTCAGGGGCACCTGGTGGCTCGGCCAGTTAAGCGTCTTGCATTTGGCTCAAGTCATGATCCCAGGGTCCTGGGATAGAGCCCC
The DNA here is from genome assembly GCF_037043125.1 of Eumetopias jubatus. Classification (NCBI taxonomy): domain Eukaryota; kingdom Metazoa; phylum Chordata; class Mammalia; order Carnivora; family Otariidae; genus Eumetopias; species Eumetopias jubatus. Next base: position 114,696,379 of record NW_028274812.1, read on the forward strand.
TTCACCGTCTCCATCTCAGTCTCAGGGCTCCCTGCTCCACAGGGAGTCTGCTTCTCCCTCTCCTTCTACCCCCCCACTCATTCATGCTCTCTCTTGCACGCATGCACAATCTCTCTCAAATAAATAAAATCTTTAAAAAACAAAAGAAAAAGAAAGAAAGAAAGAGAGGGAGAGAGAGAAAGAAAGAAAAAGAAAGAAAAGAAAAAAGAAAGGAAAGAAAGAAAGAAAAGAAAGAAAAAAAAAGAAAAGAAAGAAAGAAAGATTGATTGATTTCAGGGGCGCCTGGCTGGCTCAGTCAATACAGCATGTGACTCTTGATCTCAGGGTCAGGAGTTCAAGCCCCATGATGGGTGTGGAGCCTACTTTATTAATGAATTAATTAATTTCATCACCTCCCAGATGATTGGTTCCCTTTTACCCCATGCTAAACTGTACCCCCTTAAAAAAAGAGTGGGGGAGGAAAGGAGGAAGAATATTTAGTGTCTTTTCAGTGACATAGACATACTTCAAAAAGATATCACACTCAATTGGAAAAACTTTGGAAAAGATATCTGAGTATTTACAGGGATAAAAAGTCCAGACTAAATAAAAGGGACTTCTCTTCATAGAAAAACAAAAGCTTACACAAGAGGATTAAATCTATAAATTTAAGTACAATACCAAGACAGATCAGGTAAGTGCAATCCTCTCCACCAGAACCTACGGACTCTAAGAACAAAATAGCTCTTCAAACCTAAATTGGTAGTTCAAGTTTGTTTTTAAGTCTAATATAAACTCTTAAATTATTACTGGAAAAGAATCAATAGAAACCGAAATCATAAACAGATTCAAGAAAAGTTTAATTCCCAATTACTGGATCCTTGGATCATTAACAGAAGTTAATTTCTGGTACTCATGAAATGTAATTATGGTGCTTTTTCACAAAAGGTATTTTAGTACCACACTGAGCCAGAACGTTGCTGAGATGTACAACATGTCTCAAAAAGCATTATTTAAATTCTTCTAGCATTTTAAGCAGCAGAGAAATCCCAATGATCACCTTACTTGACCACTCTTTGCAGCATGACCCTACTTGCCACTTCCTCACTAACCTACCCCCTCTTGGTTTTGGTGGCCCTACCCTCACCTAATTTTTCCTATCTCTGTTGATCCATCTCTATCTCAAACTCCTCTTATTCTATTTGTGTTTATCAGGGCTGAGCTATCTTCTCACTCCTAACAACTGGATCTCAAAAGGAAAGTTATACACAGGGGTAGTTAGCCAAAGGACAGAGGGGGAAAAAAAAAAAGAACTGCCCAGATCCCACCCTGGACACACTATACTGGAGCTGGGGGAAGCAGCATTAATGTGTTTTTTAGAAAAGGTTACCAAAGTGATTCTGACAACCCCATCTCTATTCCCAAGGGAACCACTGGTCTAACAGCACTTTCTATGTGATCCTGCCAGCTGCACTGGCTTCAGTTATGACCTATGCACCTATGTGTCACCCTAAATGGTGTAGCTGTGGCTCATCCTCCCTCCTAACCCTCAGACACCTACGTTACTCCACAGATAGTCCATAAGCCCTACAATTCAACATACCTGATGCCATTTTTATAGTACAGTAATAACAACAATATCATCAAGAAGTGACTAGAAAACCTGGTAAAATTGAATTTAGTATATGCACCTATTGGAATACCGTGCCGCCATTTAAAAAAAAAAAAGGTAGAGTGCAGTCACTCTGGAAGACAGTATGGAGGTTCCTCAAAAAGCTAAAAATCGAGCTACCCTATGACCAAGCAATTGCATTACTAGGTATGTATCCAAAGGATACAAACACAGTGATTTGAAGGGAAACATGCACCACAATGTTTATAGCAACAATGTCCACAATAGCCAAAATATGGAAAGAACCCAGATGTCCATCAACAGATGAATGGATAAAGATGTGGTGTGTATATATACAATGGAATATTACTCAGCCATCAAAAAGAATGAAATCATGCCATTTGCGACAACATGGATGGAACTAGAGGGTATCACGCTAAGCAAAATAAGTCAGAGAAAAGCAAATATCATCTGATCTCACTCATATGTTTAAGAACCAAAACGAATGAACATAGGGGAAGCAAAAGAAAAATAAGATGAAACAGAGAGGGAGACAAACCATAAGAGACTCTTAACTTTAGGAAACAAACTAAGGGTTGCTGGAGGGGAGGTGGGGGGAGATGGGGTGAGTGGGTGATGGACATTGGTTAAGCCTCTGCCTTCAGCTCAGGTCATGATCCCAGGATTCTGGGATCGAGGCCTGCATTGGGCTCTTTGCTCAGCAGGCAGCCTGCTTCTCCCTCTGCCTATTTGATGGAATGAGCACTGAGTGTTATACGCAACTGAAGAATCACTAAAGTCTACCTCAGAAACTAGTAATCACTAAATGTTAAATTGAATTTAAATAAAATAAAAAGGTAGAAATATGTTAACTTGAAAAGAACTCTAAAATACAGTTAAGTAGAAAAACCAATGTACAAAATACAGTGTAGTGTGCTATACTTGTGTTAGAAAAAAGAATAAATGCGGTATATGCACAGGAAACTTCTGGAAGTATACTCAAAAAACTTAGCCATGATTCTCACTAGATGGAACTCTGGGTATGGTATAGAAGGGAGACCTCACTTTCACTGCGTTTGAATTTTCTATCATATGAATGCATTCCTTTTGTAATTACAAAAAAGAACAAATTAAAAGATATGGCAAAACTATATAGGAAAATTTACATGCTATCTGAAAAAGGACTTGTATCCAGAATATATAAAGAACTCCTACAAATGAATTTAAAAAAAAAAAAAAGACAACCCAATAGGAAAAAAAGCAAAAGGTTTGAATAAAAACCTCACAACAAAGTTCAGCCAAACCGCCAACAAAGAAAGTTGCTCAACTTCATTAGTCATCAAGGAAATGCAAATTAAAACCACAACCAAAATGAAAGACAGTCAGTATGAAGTACTGACAAAGAAGTGGAATAACCAGAACTCATATCCTGGGTAGGAGTATAAACTGATAAAACCACTCCAGAAAACTGGCAGCATCTACTAAATCTAAACACATATATACTACACACACACACACACACACACATTTATAACCCAACAATTCTACTGCCGGGTATATACCCAAAGAGAAATGAGTGCTTATGTCCACCAAAGACACATGCAAAAATGTTCATAGCCACATTATTCATAATATCCCCAAACCAAAAAGCTCCAAAAAGTAGAAAGGATAAATTATGCTATCATACAATGGAATACCACAAACCAATGAAAAATCATTACCTCTCTACACAAATGTAGATGAATCTTACAGTCATAATACTGAGGGGGAAAAGTCACATATAAAAAAGAAATACTGTATAATTCCCATTACAAAGAATTAAAATGCAGGCAAAACTAATCTATGGTGATAAAGGTCAGAAAAGGTTGGGGGTATCACCTGGGATAGGGAATAAGGAGACTCCTGGTGGGATGTTGGAAATGCACTATGTGTCGATCTGGGTAGGTGGTGGTTATATACTTAACGTACACGTGAAAAGAATCATCAAGCTGTACATAAAAATTCAAGAAGAGAATGAGAATACAAGTCAAAGACTGGGAGAACATTTTTCCAAAAGACGTATCCGATGATCAGATTGTTATCCAATATACACAAAGAACTCTTAAAACACAGTAAGAAAACAAACCCAATTAAAAAATAGGCAAAAGACCTGAACAGACACCTCACCAAAGAAGATGTACAGATGGCAAATAATCATCTTGAAAAGATGCTCAACATCATGTATCATTAATGAGTTGCAAATTAATGAAATACCACTACATATCTTTAGAATGGCCAAAATTCAAAACACTGACAACAAATGCTGGTAAGCATGTGAAGGAACAGACACATTCATTCACTGCTGCTGGTGGGAATGCAAAATAGTACAATCACTCTGGAAAATAGTTTTCGCAGTTTCTTACAAACTAAACACAGTCTTAACATAATCCAGTAATCACATTCCTTGGTTTTCCCAAGCTGAAACCACGTCCACACAAAAACCTGAACATGAATGTTAAAGGCAGCTTTATTCATAACTGCCAAAACTTGGAAGCAATCAGGATGTCCTTCAGTACGGGGCGCCTGGGTGGTTCAGTCGTTAAACCGTCTGCCTTCAGCTCAGGTCATGATCCCAGGGTCCTGGGATCGAGCCCCGCGTCGGGCTCCCTGCTCAGCAGGAAGCCTGCTTCTCCCTCTGCCTCTGCCTGCAGCTCCGCCTGCTTGCGCTCTGTCAAATAAATAAAATCTTCACAAAAAAAAGATGTCCTTCAGTAGGTGAATGAATAAACAAACCGTGGCACATCCAAATAAGGGAATATCATTTGGTGCTAAAAAGAAGTGAGCTATCAGGCCATGAAGTCATGGAGTAAACTGAAATGCGTATTATGAAGTGAAAGAAGCCAATCTGAAAAGGCTACATACTCCAACCATATGACATTCTGGAAAAGGCAAAACTATGGAGACAGTAAAAATATCAGTGATTGCTCGGGGGTGGGGATATGAATAGACATAGCACAGAGAATTTTTAGGACAGTGAAACCATTCTGTATGATACTATAATGATAAATATATGTCATCATACATTTGTCAAAACTCACAGAATACACAGGAGTGAACTCTAATGTAAACTATCGACTTCTGAGTGTCAATGAGGGTTCACGGACAATTAAAAGTACCTCTCGTGGGGGATGCTGACCGTAAGGGAGATGGGGGGGCGGTGACGGGATAGAAGGGAACTCTCTGTACCTCCTGTTCACTTTTGCTGTGAATCTAAAATTGCTCTAAAACAATATTTTTAATTCATCGAAGCATACACTTGAGTGCAGTAAACTAAATTATGTTTCAATAAAAAAGTAGAAAAAGAGATCTAAGAAGAAAAAAATTGGGGGCGCCTGGGTGTCTCAGCCGTTAAGCAGCTGCCTTCAGCCCAGGTCACGATCCTGCGGTCCTGGGATCAAGCCCCGCATCGGGCTCCCTGCTCCGCAGAAGCCTGCTTCTCCCTCTGCCTGCCGCGCCCCCTGCTTGTGTGCTCACGCTCGCTCACTCTCTCTGACAAATAAATCTTAAAAAAAAAAAAAAAAGAAGAAATATTTAAGGTAATCTATGGCGTTAGAAGTCAGGATAGTGATTACCCTTGAGCAGAATGAGCTGGTGACTGGAGAAGATACAAGTGGGGCCTCCTGGGGAATAAGAATGCTATGTCTTGATATAGGTGCTGGTTACCTGCAGGTATATTCACTTTGCAAAAATTCATTTCACTATATACTTTAGATGTATGCACTTTCACTATACATATTACAATTCAATCAAAAAGTTTACATTAAAAAAGTGTACAATGAAAGCACAGACATGCCATCTAATTCACCAAAAAATATGTTCAATCTGTCTAAAACGAATCTTCTCTTCCCCATAAGTCACTCATCTTCCAGACAGAATCTCTTCAACTTAAGAAATTCCAAAGTATAAACTTTTTTCTACCAAATAAAATTCTGCACATCACTGACAAACGGCATTAATCACTGTATCTACAATTTCACTTTCAATTTAGGAATAAATGCATTCACAAACAACCTTTCAAAATCTAGCCAGCTTCTAAGTAGAACTTCTATACCCACCACATATGACTGACACCATCTTTCATCCAGTTGCACATGTCAGAAATCTTGCTGCCTCTCTTCTCCTTTCCACCTTCCCATACCTCATCCAATCCGTCTCTGCTCTTAAGAGTCAAGCCCTCTCTTCAGTCCTCACCAACTCAGTGCTATGGACTGAAATGTCTGTGTCCCCCCAAAATTCACACATTGAATGCCCAATGTGATGGTGTTTGGAGTTGAGACCTTTGGGAGGTGATTAGACCATAAGGGCACTGCCCTCATGAATGAGATTAGTGCCCTTAGAAAAGAGGCTGGAGAGATCCCTTACCCCTTCCACCCCCATGAGGTTACAGTCAGAACACAGCATAATCAATGAGGAAGCAGACTCTCACACCAGACTCACGGATTCTGGTGTGAGAGTCTGGTGTGAGAGTGCCTTGATCTTGGATTTCCAGCCTCCAGAACTATGAGAAACAAATTTTTGCTGTTTATAAGCCACCCAGGCTGTGGTATTTTGTTGTAACAGCCTGAATGAACTAAAATATCCAGATTTCAGCCTATATTCATTCTTAGCTTTCCTACTCAGAGTTCCTTTACCTTGGGTCCACAGACCCCATAGTATATAGATAGAAGTATATTTAGATGTAAGTGGTTTCCTTCATAATCGTAGGTGTTTTATTTTATGCATTATTCCCGAAAAGAGGTCCATGGTCTTCATCAAACTGTCAAAGGGATCCATGGCCCAAAAAGGTTTAAATGATCTAACTGGACTCTGCTTCCAAGCTTATACTCTCCAATTCTCCTCCACACTGCTGCCAGGTATTTTTTGAAACATAAATATCATCTGTCATCCATCCTTAAAATCCTTAAATGGTCCCAAATGCTTCCAGGATAAAATCTAAAAACAGCATAGCAATCAAGTATGCTCATAACTGACCCCTGCTCATCTCCTCAGCTTCATCTTGCCTCTTGCCATACACTGCTGCTAACATACTGAGCTGTATCTGCAATTCTCTGAATTTGCCATGCCTTCTCACTCCTCTCTGCCTTTGCACAAGCTGCTCCCCCTGCCTTTTATACCCAGCTTAAGCACCATCTCCTCAGAGAAGCCCTCCTGGCCATCCTCCACTCCCAGTCTCAGTAAGATGCCCTGTCAGTGCTCACATCACTCTGTGCTGATCCCTCCAAGGCAATTTCCTCAGGGTGTTTGGTCAGTTTATTGGTCTGCCTCCCCTTCTACACTGTAAGCTTTCCTAGGGCAGAAGCCAAAGCAGGGTATATCATGCCTAACAGAGCTCAAGACCACAACAGAGTACTCAACAAATGCTTACTGAACAAGAGATTAGTCTTGGAAAAAGCCAAACTGGACAAACGCTGGTCTGAAACCTCATCAACTAATTAGGTGGCACTGATCTGGAGACTGCCATTAGCGCAAATTGCCCAGTTGAGGTAAGATAGTTCTGCATCTACTAATCTACCACCAATGTTCCTTCACTCAAGGCTGGGAAGTTAGCCTTTAGTAAATGTAATTACCATGGTCAGGCAATGCGCCAAAGGCTTGACAGGCATTAGAGCTCACTAAACCTCAAAGCAACTCTAAGATATTCTTTTTTATTATTATTTTGAAGATAAAGAGGCAGAGAGGTAAACTACCCAAAGTCAAGCATAAAATTTCCAAGTCAGGTTTTAAACTCAGGATTCCGATTCCAAAGCCCATGCCTAGCCGCTGAACTCGGTTGGTTTTCTGGAGATAAGAGATCAGCATGCCCTTGGGAAGAGCCTGGATTGGATGAGAGGCGACCTTTCATTAGCCAGTCAGCAAATAGAAAGGTCTTATTCCCCAGGCAGCACTACTATTAAATTCTTTAACATTTAATGTAACCTCCCCCTGTAAGTATTAGTTGCAAAATCTAGAGGGGCTTATGAGATTTGTTTTTCCAAGAACAGTAAGTAAAGCTAGTGAACAGCAAGTAAAAATGGGTGAAACTCTGTTGAACTCTCCATCGGACTCTCCATCGGGATTGAGAAGGGAGAAGAAAAATCCATCTCACAGATAGAGTTGGTTGTGGCAATACCAATAAGGGAAAGAAGGTAGATGGAGTCTCCACAGCCTGCTACAAAGAGACACCACGAAACACCATCCTTTAACTGGCTGAAAAGGTGTCTTTGAGCTTAGAAAAAGAAAGAGCCCAGGGGGTTCTAAGAGATGGAACACCAATCTGCTGAAAGCTGCTGCATTTCCACTAAACTTTAGCTTGGAATGTGCACCACAGCTCCTATTCTATGATCTTTAGCACTTCCCTGCAAGAACCCAGGGGACTCACACCCTGCACTTCTAGAGAAGACAGCGTGTTCTTTAATCCCACCCACCACCTGTTCACATTCGTTTCTCTAGCCCTTACAGATGCAGCCACCTCTCATATTTTGATTAGAAAGTGGTGACCACAAGGGGCACCTGGGTGGCTCAGTCGTTAGGCGTCTGCCTTCGGCTCAGGTCATGATCCCAGGGTCCTGGGATTGAGCCCCGCATCGGGCTCCCTGCTCCGTGGGAAGCCTGCTTCTCCGGCTCCCACTCTCACTGCTTGTGTTCCCTCTCTCGCTGTGTCTCTCTCTGTCAAATAAATAAATAAAATCTTTAAAAAAAAAAAGAAAGTGGTGACCACAAAGCATCTTCATTCCTAATTACCACCACTCCACTTCCATCTACATTTCCCCATCTTCATCCCCCTCACACTCCAGTCTTCCCCTTGACCACCTTCTGTGTCCTTCCTCTTCCAACTCACCCTCAAATCTAGTTGATACAGACCTGTCCAGTGACTTTTTTGCACCCCAAATTTAAAGGCAAAACCAACACAGTCCATTCTTCCTAGTTCCTAACTCCAACCAAAACAACATACAACGTAACTAGTGAAAACTATTCAGGTAAACCTAGGGAGCATTCAACTAGAATACCTCCCTAGTCACTAGGCAGTTTAAAACCAAGGGTAAGAAAATGGAGTCTTTAGGGACATACACTTCTATTCAATAGAACAGGTTTTTCAATAGAACTGTGGCTATCATTTTCTAAACTAATCCATACTGATACTGAGATTATAAGCCCCTAAAGACACCCAAGTATATACCATGCCATCTCCATACTTTCCCTCAAGATTGTATCTTTATAATTTAAGTCACAGCAACTATTCCCTGATTATATCCTGCCCAATATGCAATGAAGAAAAAGATTAGCCTTACAAATAAAATGCACTGTTTGAGCACCTCTCACTGGCAGTGGGGGGAAGAGTGCGTGACAGATGACAGGGAGAGCTAATTAACAGTGACCTATCCACAGAAACAGGGAATATAGGCCTCAAAGATTATATGAACATCCCCCCAAATCAACAAAAGAATAAAACAAAAGTTCCCCTAAGCAAACATTTCTACAGATCAACATCAAGAACACTCCTTTATTTTTAAAGGTGAGTAGCACAGCTTTGTGTTACATTAAAAGAGAAAGACAAACTACATAAAATCATGTAAAGTCATATACTGTGAAGATTTTATATACACATGCAAAGTTTCATATGCAAACATACACAGACTTGAAAAACCTGGTTTTCTAGATTTCGGTGGCAACCGAAGAAGAAAACAAGTAATACCATCCATTCCTTCCCAGGTGCAAAAACCTAGAAATCGTAAATCTAGAACACAACTCACACTGAAATATATCATACCTTCTCCCACCTCCAGTTTATTTTTTATTATTTTTTGCTGGTTAATATATTTCTGGACAGTTTAAATATGATTGTATTATTTAATACAACAGAGCCTGTCTGCAAATTAGAAACACAAAATGCTGTGGTGTGGTCTCCTCTCATCCCTCCCACCAACCACCCACAGCCAGGGTGATAGCAAGCTCCCAGGACATTCTTCTGCCCTAATCACACCTGCCTACAATACAGGACATCTGGTACTGTTGAATGAATAGATGCACCTTCTTCCCACTGCATTCTTCCTTCCTCTGGTCAACAGCTGCAGCCACAACTCCAGATGTCCAGCACTGTTTGCAGCTCTGTCCCCGAGCCTCAGGAATGACATGGCGTTTTCTTTCAATTTGTACCATTCCCTCAGCCTGGTGCATCACAGTAGTTTTGCCCACTGCTGCTGGATATTTCAATTCATTCCACCTTCTTCTGTACATGGGAACTTGAATTTACCAGAAAATCCAATGCACTTATCCCCAATCACATATCAAAAGCTTCCCTATCAGATTTACATTTGTAAAAACAAATATTCCTCCACAAGAGTCACAGTCCAAAGGTGAATACCTTCAAAAAGTCTCTCACTAAAGAGAAAAAAAAAAACTGATTCTCCATTAGTCCAATACCTCCCTGTATAGGTCTCTGAGGTTGCCAGTTTAAGAATGCTAAGAGCAAAGATGATTGACTTAAAAGCTAACATAAAAAAAAAAAAACTGTTCAAATTATGGACTTACTTGTACTGACATTTTAATTCCCAAACTGATCAAAGGAACACTTCCCAGTAATCTGAATTAACAATAGCATTGCTTCCCCCAATAGAAATAAAATGTTAGAGCTGCAAAGAAACTTAGAGCTAAATTAGACAAGTCCCTCATTTTCAAAAGACAAGAAAACAGGGGTCTGAAGAACTCACAAGAAAATAGGCTTGAAAATGTCAATTATATCTCAAAAAAGCTGAAAAGAGAAAAAAACAGGCTTGAAAATCCTGGTTGTCTATCAGGTCAATGTTCTAGAAGAGCACTGTCCCAAAGAACTTTCTGGAAGGATGAAGTGTTCTATGTCTGTATTCCCCAATAGGGTAGCTACTGAGCTGTGAATACTTAAAATGTAGCTAGTATAACTCAAGAACTGAATTTTTTATTTAATTACTATGAATTATAAGTCGCTATATGTAGCTAGTGGCTACCATAATGCCTAGCACAATTCTAGAATATGTTCTTAGATTCTGATTTTTAAAACAAAGTTGCTTAACCTCTCTTCTGCATTTAACACATACAGTAAATTTCTTCTTCATGTCTAAAACATCTCATTCAGCAACCTAATCTTGTTACATAGGGACCCAGTCCACCGCAGGATCAGCCTGTTTCTCAAAGCCCCTAGCAGAACTGAGTGACAATTATGTCATCCACCCGTTTGGAATGAAGTCCCTCTTTTACAAACTGCTCTGATACAAGTCCCACACACCCAACAAGCCTGAATATGGATGATTTTTGAAGTGTCTCATTAAAATTATACCAGTGTTGGGTTGTGACCAGTCACTTCCTACACGTGGCATTGTACCAAACTTTACCTTTCTTCAAAAAGAAAAAAAGAATTTTAACCTCGATCTTTATGATTATAGGATTCTGAAACTTTGTATCAGTTTGCACACACACAACCTCTTTATGATCTAATAAAAATCCAAAATTATATTAGTTCTCACAGTCTTAGTATTCTGTTCTCAGTAAATACATTTAACATGCTGGGTTCTTTTTTTTTTTTAAGATTTTATTTATTTATTTGACAGAGAGACACACAGCGAGAGAGGGAACACAAGCAGGGGGAGTGGAGGAGGGAGAAGCAGGCTTCCCAGCGAGCAGGGAGCCCGATGCGGGGCTCGATCCCAGGACCCTGGGATCATGACCTGAGCCGAAGGCAGGCGCTTAACAACAGAACCACCCAGGCGTCCCTGGGTTCTTTTCTTAAGGACTTTATTCATTTCGAAAGGTTCTTAGCCTGGGGCGCCTAGGCGTTGCAGTCAGTTAAGCAAGTGTCCTACTCTTGGTTTCAGCTCCACCGGGATCTCAGGGTCATGAGATAGGGCCCTGTGTCGGACTCTACTCTCATCGCAGAGTCGGCTTGAAATTTTCTCCTCTCCCTCTGCCCCTCCCGCTCATGCTCATGCTCGAGCTCTCCTCCTGCATGTACTCGCTCTCCTTCTCTCTCTCCCTCACGCCCTAAAATAAATTTTTAAATCTTTAAAAAAAAAAGATTCTTAGCTCTCTGATTTTTCGACCTAGGAAAAGGTTAGTCTATGAGAACTAATGTTAACTTTAATACCATTGAGGATTAAGAAGAGATTTAATTAGTCAAAACTTTTAGGTACGACTTAAAGTACTGAGTTCTCTTTTTTAGGTAGGAGGACAGTAAATGGGAGAAAAGAATACCGAAAGGCCTGTATGTCCTGTATGTTAACTGGATCTAACTCTAAAAAGCTGTTGCCTCAAGCTAGTGTAAACAAAGACCATGTTTCCTTAAAAAAAAAAAAACCTCTGTGTTCTGTCACATCAAAGGGACAAATTTTATGTTTTCTCAATACCCAAATGTAATCAGGAAAACAGAGCAAGTAGATAAACGTACTGACAGTGAATATATCATTATATCATGTCACATCTTCAGGTGCGCATAATACTCAAAAATGCAAAGTAAAACTGCACAAATGAGCTGTTTTGTTTTTAAGGGAATGTTTAAGGGGGCTTTATAATCAAGGGATAATTAGTGACATCACTGGAATAAACATTCTACTGATTATCTAGTAATTCATGCTGTATTCACTTGAACTTGAAAGCCCAGGTTAAGCTGGTTGAAGTGTCGCAACATGTTCTAACTGGGAGACTAAGGCTGAAGAATCCAGGGCCCTACACTGTTCAGAGCTAGGCACACTAGCCAGATGACTAATGAAGTGACAGAAACAGAGTTCTACATCAATTCCCAAGGCCTGGGCTCAGAGGGAGAAAAAAGAAAAAAACAGAGATTCTATTTAAGCTAACTAGTTAATACCTTGTGATTCCCAGAAGTAAAATGGAATAAAACAAATCATCTTATATTTCAATCAACCTTCTACTAGTAACCTCTTCAGGAATGGAATACAGTTTGTAAGAGGACTCGATCTCTGCCTAACCCCATTTTATTTAAAATACATCATTATCTAGCATATCTAGTTGGTGAATAAAACGATTCAACAGAATAGATCACAAAAAAATACTGGTATCTCCTTAAAGAAAATGTATCCGTGGGATATTTATTTTATGACACGATTCATTAAGAGCTTATTTTTTATCAAAAACAATGAATGGTTTACCAAATAAATTCCATATTTAAATACTCCATTATTCCCTAAATATGAGACTGCACATTTATGTATACTATACTTTAAAATTATGAAAGAGGGGTGCCTGGGTGGCTCAGTCGTTAGGCATCTGCCTTCGGCTCAGGTCATGATCCCAGGGTCCTGGGATCGAGCCCCGCATCGGGCTCCCTGCTCCACGGGAAGCCTGCTTCTCCCTCTCCCACCCCCTCTGCTTGTGTTCCCTCTCTCGCTGTGTCTCTCTCTGTCAAACAAATAAATAAAATCTTTAAAAACTAGGGCGCCTGGGTGGCTCAGTTGGTTAAGCGACTGCCTTCGGCTCAGGTCATGATCCTGGAGTCCCGGGATCGAGTCCCACATCAGGCTCCCTGCTCAGCAAAGAGTCTGCTTCTCCTTCTCACCCTTCTCCCTCTCATGCTCTCTGTCTCTCATTCTCTCTCTCAAATAAATAAATAAAATCTTAAAAAAAAAAAACTGTCTAAAATCTTTAAAAAATAAATAAAATTATGAAAGAAATAGTACTTCCCAAAATTTTCCGTATTACATTACAGTAGAGATGCTCTGCAATTGTAAAAGCAAAATATCAACAATTGGATTTTTACATTTAATAAGTAAAATTAGAAAAAAAAGTCCATCTTTCCCCATCCTATCTGATTATCCTTTTTTATTATTCTGCAATACTCAGTACATTAGCGTCTTAGTCTTCTTCCTCTTTTTTGGAATGTCTGCTCTTCCAAAAACTTTTGAAAATACCTCTGAATTTACATGTATTAGTACGTTTTTACTGTCTGAACAATTTAAAAGGTAGCTTCAATTAATAACACTTATACCTGTGTAGTTTAAAAGTGCTTTTGTTATGAGTATATTTCAACTAAAAAAAATACTATTTCACTTCAGATTTGACTATTACAAACTAGCATGTTTTTCGCATGATTACAGAATGCCTAAAAATGAGCCAAGAAAACGTTCACATTTCACTAAAAGTTTTAAGTACATATCTCAGAGAAAAAACTATTTATGATCACTGACTCTAAAAGCATTGTATACACCATGCAAACACCTTACAAATTTTTTTTAAGATTTTATTTATTTATTTGACAGAGAGAGACACAGTGAGAAAGGGAACACAAGCAGGGGGAGTGGGAGACGGAGAGGGAGAAGCAGGCTTCCCGCTGAGCAGGGAGCCTAATGCGGGGCTGGATCCCAGGACCCTGGGGTCCTAACCTGAGCCAAAGGCACAGGCTTAACGACTGAGCCACCCAGGCGCCCCACCGTACGACTTTTATAAAGAGGTAAATCTTCAACAATTTCCAAGGTAGCTATGCTTCCCAGTGGAGAAATGCTCTCTATAAAATAATAACTTAATTACTTGCACACAATTATACAATATAAACCAAGAGAAGGAAAAGTAGAAACTTTACTTGTTCAAGCACTCAACACACTTGCATTGTATGCTCCTCTTGTCATTCCATTTTCTAATTGCATTCCCACAAGCAAGACCTCACAGCTTTCCTATCTAACCCAGCCCCACTGACTGGTGTCCTGACTCAACAGCAGCCTAAGTCACTACAGAGCAGAGCAGTCCTAAGGAACTGCCTTCAGTCTACTGGTGCCAGAACATTCTGGTTAGAGGCTCCTCTGCAAAGGGCTGGGTGTGGGCCGTGGCTAGCTGACTTTATAGACGTACGGCTTCCACAGAATGCAATGCTGACTGAAGTTTTCAGATAACACACTCACCTTCATTTTCATCAAAGGAAAAGGCAAAAGATACCTCCTGAATGGCTTTCACAGCTACCTACTTCTCTCCATTCTCCCTGGCTACTACTACTACTCCAATCATCCCTACTCTGGGTTACTCCTCCTGACAAGACTTCTGAACCTCTGGCAACTCCCCACGAACATAAAAACATCACATTCAAACACACAATCATATCCACACACCCAGGCCACTCTCAACATCATCAAATCTTTCACGTTAAAGAAAATCACGTCACTACCTGCTCGAGGTTCTCCCATAGTTCCTTAGTGAACTCAAGATAAAAGTCCAAAGATTTAGGCATTGCCTATAGAGTCCTGCATCACCAACTTCTCTCACCATCTCTAGTGGACCCCCCCCCTCACAATCTACCAATCAACCCCAATGAACTTCTGGTTCCTCAAATGTGGAATGCTCTCTCTCACATCCAGGCCTTCATCCATGCTACTCCCTCCGCATGAAATAAACTCTATTTCCATTCTCTCCTAGCCTTCCTGCAGGCCTAAGCTGGTGTCACTTCCTCCAGGCTACGTTCCTCTACCTCCACCTCAATTAGGGTAAGTGCCCCTCCCATCGCACCCTATACCAATCCTAACACACTTTATTCTGTCCCTTTACTTTTCTATGCCCTCTGCCCCCAGAGGATGGGGCCAGTGCCCTTGTCCACCACTGTATTAGAGACACCCAATTATTTGTTGAATATATTCAAGTTTACTTAATGAACATAGCATGAATGTGGCCCATACAATAAGGGACAATGTTCAAAGCCAGTTATGATAAAACTAGGCAGCAGTATCATTACACTTTGGTATAAAATGCAAACTACACAGCTACCTACAAACTCCTTTAGAAAAATTTAAAGCATTACAACATTAAAAAAGAACTCTCTTCAACATAAAAATATTAGTTTTGTGCTCCCAACTCCTGTTAGGCAAACTGCAGTTCCTAAAAAGGGCCAAATTGAAAGTAACAAAAAAGCAGGCCTGACTGCTTATAGGTCAGGTATGGGATCAGTTTAACTATTCCTCCCTGCAACTATCAAACTTTCTTGGCATTATTCAGAACTCTGCTGGCTAAAAGTAAAAGGCTATTCCATTTCCTTAATTTCTCCATCTTGCTGTAAGTCTTTCAATAAGGGTTCCACTCATGATAATGGTCCCAAGGACATAAACGTTGCCAGGAAACAAGCCTCTGAAACAACCTGGGCATTAGTTGCCATTGGCAGCTACTTTCTTTGAGCCACATGTCTTCTTATGAGTTACAATCAGAGGCTTGTGACACCAGATTTTTCTAGGGCAGTAGACGGATATCATAAACGTGATGGTACCAAGCACTCTGGAGAGCTCACCAGCTCCACTCTAAACTCCCTGTAAGCAAAAGGCAAGTTATCCACCCTCTTAAGCCTCAACTTCCTCATCTATAAAGAGATAATGGTTCTACCTTCTAAGATTTCTGGGAATTAGATGACCTGTGAAAGCGCTTAGCAGACAACCCAATTATTAGGAAGACTATAAAACCTAAAATATTTTCACATCTTCAAAACCTGTGGTAATACCGTAACTTATTTTTGACTAACATCTTTCCACCAGGAATTTTTTGAGAAAGAAAAGGCAGAAAGATGCGAAAATGAGAATCTATTTCTTTGTTGCGAACAACACAGAAAACTACATTAAGATCCACTTTCTAATCTTTCTCTGCACTCCCCCAAATCAGACTTAATCTGTACCTCAACCATTCCTAACACCTGGGAGATAGCAAAAATAAAATACTTAAATACATCTTCCCAAGATGTTCTCGCCGAAATAATCATTTCCTTACTGCCTCTATGCACCTTGAAATCTACTATGTCTTATAGGAAAATTTAAAAAAAAAAAAAAGGAAAGAAAAAGGGGCTCAATCACAAAAGTCCTTCAAAGTCTCCGGTTTCTTTACAATACAATTAGAATCGTAAGTTAGGATGGAGGCACCTGTTAGGAAAGAGAGGTGGTAAATTCACGAAACTCCAAGCATTACAAGGACAATTTAAAATCTATATGTGGAAAAGTTGATTTCCCACCTCCTATTTCTTCACTCTAACACAGGATGGCCAAGTAATAATGCAGGCTGGCCGATGTGAATATTTTTATCATTTAAAAAAATGAGGAGAAAGGAATTTGAGCCAATTGAGCAAACTGGCTCTCACGTTCCCAAGCCAGGCTGACTTGAGTTTTATTTATTTTTTTTTTAAGACAAGGAAATTTTACAGATCTTCTGACACATGTTTTAAATAAAGGTGAGAGCTCTACAGTCTTATAACTTTACACTAGCCTGGATTCTGGGCTGGATTTTTAAAAAATGGGTGACGTGTGAACAGCTTCCTAAAAGCAAATAGGGCACTGGGATATAATTTAGGAAGTGATGATGCAAGTCTCTAGGGGACAGGGCGGGGGGGTGAAAAAGTCAGAGGAAATACCCTCCTGGTGCCTGGGCACCAACTCATACCAAGGCGGGGAGGGAGGGCTGGCCTCCACATGCCAAGGGAAAGGGACACCCCAGCTCCACCCGGAGGTGCCAACACCGCCCCCTCATCCCTCCCTGCTGCCCTGCCCCCCTCACCTGTGGCCCGGGTGGCCCCTGTTGGCCCAAACCTCAGGTAGGAGAGTCCCAGGGGGTGGCAGAGCACCCCGGACACGGCCTTCTCTGCCCACCTCCAGCTCCCTACCCAGCGCCCCTCCCCGAGATGCGGCCCCTGCCTCCTCCCAGTAGGCCCGGCTAGGGCCCAGCCCCCAGGGTTCCGGCCTCCCGCGGCCCCAAGGCCTGCACGGGCAGCCCCCGCGCCCGCGCCCGCGCCCCCGGCCCCCGCCCCCACCCGGCCGGACACTTACCCCCAGAAGCCGCAGGGACAGCGAGGCGGCAGGCTGGGCGCTTTGCTGCGCTCGCTCCCGGCGTCTCCCATGGTGCTCGGCGGCGGCGGAGCTCGGCGGCGGCAGCGGTGGCGGCGGCTGGGCCTGGGCCCCGCTCGAAGGAGGCGGAGGCGGCGGCGGCGGCGGCGGCGGCGGCGGCGACGGCGGCGGCGTCGGGGGGCTCGGGGCGGGGGGGAGGGGGAGGGAGCGGACGCGCGGGCGGGCGCGAGTCCGGGGCTCCGAGCCGGGATTCCAGGCCGGTCAGCTGGAGGCGGGCCGCACCACTCGGCCTGCAGAGACGGGGGGGGCCGGGGGAGGCGCGGAGAGGAGAGGGAGGGGAGCTGAGGAGGAGGGGCGTACGGGTGAACCCAGGACCGCGGGGGAGGAGGGAAGACCCGGCGCCCTCGGCAGCTCCCACCGCCGCTCGCAGCCAGAGCGATGTCCCGTGCGGCGGCGCTGGGAAGGACCTGAGGCCCCCGCCGGCTCTGGCGTAGCAGCGGCCGCTATGAAGCCAAGGGCCCCGCTCACTCCGTCACTCTCTCCTCCCCCGGAGGCTGCGCTGACCGGACAATGGCCGCTCCGCCCCCTCCCCTCCTCACACACCCCTCCCAAGGAGTCACAATGGTCTCGCCCGGGGGAGCCGCCGCCAAAGCCCAGCAGCTGATCAGCTGGGATCCGGGCGTGCCACTTTGTTCAGCGCCTCAAAGGAAAAGTATTGGGCTGTGGGCAAAGCCGAGAGCGTCGGGCTATCACTCGGCGAAGGGCCTCTGAGGCTCTCGTATTCTTGGAACTTTTAAAATCTAAGGCAAACTTACCTTCTCCCCGTCTGAAGAAGGGGAGCAGGCTTCTGAGCACTCGGGGACGCGCTGCCTCCCCTCAAACGCGAATGGTACGCCCCAAGCGGGAGGGGGAGGAGCGGATTAGTTGTTTAGGGTAAGTCGGGCCAGTCCCAGAGCGGCAGACGGGTGCTGCGCATGCGTCCGGAGACCCCGTAACCGGGTGCTGGGAGGGGCCAGGAGGGAGTGCATCCAAACCCGGAAGTGGGTCTTGGTTCTCCCGGGGCTGCGGGGCACTTCGTCTGCGGGGAGGGACGGAACCGGCTGCTGCGGGCCCTGGGCGATGCCAGAGACCATTTCTCCACTAACTGCCAATCCCCTAGAAATCGCTATCTTCCCAGTCCCCCCACACTGGACCCACTCTTCCAGTTCCACCTGGAGAACTGGTCTCCTCTTGGCAGTAATGAACTTAATGGGAAATGCCCCTCCCCACCCCCGCCCCAGGAAGGGCGGGAGGGTAGTATCTCAGTCAAGTTCCGTGCCCCTTCTTACTCATAGATGCCCCCCATCCTCAGAGACGCAAGTCCACTCCCTATGCCTCGACTAGGAAAACCTCTCTTTTTCTAGAGTGGACACGTTGGTTTTTAGAGGGGAACTATGGCCGAATCAGTGATGAAAATTGATGTAACCAAAGAAGTTCGAGCCACTAAAAAATAAGCCTTTAGCACTCCATGTCTTTGATCTTGAACTCATTCTGAGTTCCAGCCAATCGTGAGTAGAATGCGATTGTTGGTGACAAATTTCAACGCGAAGGAAACTTGCACCATATCTCCTGGAGAGGTGGCCCACAGCTGAGACCCTTGTGGGCGAAATTCTAGGTCCCTGCTACTTGGCAGGAAGACTTCCTGGCTCTAGGCGGGAATACGGGACCCTCAGAGGGTTTTACGTAGATTAATATTATTTCTATATCTGCCATTATATTTGTGCATGATTTGTGAACTTAACATTTATGACACTTCTTTTGGCCTCTAAAGAGCAAAGATCACATTTAGTTTAGCATCCTCTTAAAGATGCTGTTGATGATGATGACAGTGATTGCAAAAATCAAGTCATTTACAGCCAAAGCATCCCCCAGTGGAGAGTGCTGATTTTCGTAATACTGAGTTTCAACTTTGTGGATTTTCACAAGCCTTCAATAAATATTTCTTTTTTTTTTTAGATTTTATTTATTTATTTGACAAAGAGAGACACAGCAAGAGAGGGAACACAAGCAGGGGGAGTGGGAGAGGGAGAAGCAGGCTTCAGGCCAAGCAGGGAGCCCGATGCGGGGCTCAATCCCAGGACCCTGGGATCATGACCTGAGCCGGAAGGCAGACGCTTAACGCCTGAGCCACCCAGGCGCCCCCTTCAATAAATATTTCTGTCCAAAAGTCCATAGAATGGATGAGACCATACAGCACACTAGCTTTCGCTGGACTCATATTGCCCTTAAATCTTCACTGACATAAAATTGCCACATTCATGAAAGACTTAGAGCCTTGGACTTTAACAGACCAAGATTAAGTGGGACTCTCTCTCTATTGGCATCTTGATGATCTTTTATATATGGAAAAGGAAACCCTAAAACCAAAAGGAAAATTTGGTATATACTGTGATTGTCATCTTACAAACTGCTTGCCTACCTGTCTGCCAGTTTTCATTTTTACAAGCATTTACCAAGTACCCAGTATGTGCACAAAATTTTCTAAGGCCATGTCCCTCCTGTTCCCCTCTGCCCCGCTGCTCTTCCTCTCTCTTGCCCAGCACACTCCTACTGTCCCTTTAGACATATGTTATCTCTTCAGTCCCTTCCATACTCTTGACAAGGCAGAATTGGTCCCTCCTTCCCCAACCCACATAATCTCCATTATAGGACCAAGAAATATACGTGTTGGTCTCTTATCACAAAACCTAGCTCCAGAAGGTTTGGCTTTTCGAAATTTCTAACTGCTGGGAGACCAACCATGAGAGACTATGGACTCTGAGAAAATGAACTGAGGGTTTTGGCGGGGGGGGTGGTTGGCCGGGTGATGGTTATTAAGGAGGGCACGTATTGGCTGGAGCACTGGATGTTATATGCAAACAATGAATCATGGAACACTACATCAAAAACTAATGATGTAATTTATGGTGACTAACATAACATAATAAAATAAAATTTAAAAAAAAATAGCTGCTGTGTACCCTCAACCCAGTGGGGGGAGGGGGGGAATACAAGACCCTTAGAGGGTATTACCCAGATTAATTTTATTACCAAACGCTATTTTATTTCTATATATGCCGCTATGTTTGTTCATTATCTGTGCACCTGTGGGATCCACCAGTCTCTGTGGGATTGAAGCCAACTCAATCCATGTTTGCTGCATGGAAGAGCTAATCTGATAAGAAGCCACTCTTAGTCAAGCCTCTTTCATCTGCAAGAAACATAAACCACTGGAACTTCATGCAAAAATTAATGAATTAATTAATAATTTATGGAAGGAAATACTCTTAAAGAACCCAAGGACACAGAGAGGAAAAAGATCTCATGAAGGACTGGAAGAGGGGTCTGAAATACTAACAGAAGCCAAGTAGCTAGTCCCTCATTATCTCTTTTTCTCTCTGGTCACATGTTCTTCCATCTCTCACTCTGCAGATCTGCTTTCACTGCTGCTCTGGGAACACAGCGGAACGTGACTGTCCACGCTTGCCTTGCCTCACTTCAAGAACCAGCAGAAATTAATCAGTTATCTATGAATCCCAGTTCTCAGGAGAAAGAACCTGACTGGTCAAATTTATGTTAGGTTGTCCATTCTTGATAAAGTTGCTTTGAGCCAGTCCAGGCTCTTTGTTTTGTAATGCATACAGGACTGCCAGAGGCCCATCCTTGTAGCCTGTGGGTCTCAAAAAAGGTCAGTGATGTTCTTGACAAAGATTCCAAAGGTATCTACCAGAGACCAAAAAAGGAGTCAATTGCAGCCTGAAATCAAAAAGCATAAAGAACAGTGGACATGATGGGGTGCCTGGGTGGCTCAGTCGTTAAGCGTCTGCCTTCGGATCAGGTCATGATCTCAGGGTCCCGGGATTGAGCCCCGCATCGGGCTCCCTGCTCAGCAGGAAGCCTGCTTCTCCCTCTCCCACTCCCCCTGCTTGTGTTCCCTCTCACTGTGTCTCTCTCTGTCAAATAAATAAATAAAATCTTAAAAAAAAAAAGAACAGTAGACATGTTCAAGAATTTTCCAACAAACTAACTCCTACTCAAACTATTTCAGGCCTAAAATTAAATGGCATTCCCTCAAAGAAGCTTTCACTGATCCCCAGCCCCAGTTAAGATTATGTTGTCCCGGGTACCTGGGTGGCTCAGATGGTTAAGCGTCTGCCTTCGGCTCAGGTCATGATCCTGGGATCCTGGGATTGAGTCCCGCATCGGGCTCCTAGCTAGGCGGGGAGCCTGCTTCTCCCTCTGCCTCTGCCTCTCTCTCTCTGACTCTCATGAATAAATAAATAAAACATTTTAAAAAATAAATAACATTATGTTGTCCCATTTTATCTTCCTTTGTAGAACCTATCATGGTTTATAATTAAATATTTATTTGTGTGTTTTCTCTCCAAAGATCATGTCCGTTTTGCTCACCACAAAAAAAATGCCCACATACAATGCCCAGGACACATTTGGTAGACATTAGTAAATGTTTGTTGAATGGAAAAAAATAACCAATGTGAAGCCCATATATGAATTGTCACCCCATTCAGACTGTCCTGGGGGATTTTCTATCACACCTTCCCTAGAAGACACAAGCTCACTGTGAGCCTTTTTATCACACTGAGTTGTACGAAATGAGACCCAGTGTTCATCTTCCCAAGGTTTCTATCAGAAGAGCTCTTGAACCAGTTCCTATAACATGCCCACTTAGTTGGCTGAAAGGTAAGAGAAGACATAAAATTTCAGGGCATCATCAAATTAGGGGACCAAAGTATGGGGGTAATTGACAGAAGTGCTTTTGTCATAATTGTCTTGACTATTTCCTAGTGTAGATTACATTCCAGATGAACCCATGATGTGACTCTTGGGTGTAGTTTGCAATCACCATTGGCCTAAAAGGAGCCATCTACATGCTCAGTAGGGTCTAATAAAGGATAATATTAATGCTTCAGCAGCCAGAGCTCTTGAAGTAGCAACTGAGGTTGTGTGGGAAAGAGCCAGGTGTGACTAAAGGGCAGGAGCTCACAAGGACTGCTTTCTTGGTAATCCTGAGTCCAAAGACCTTAGCCCTGCAAGAGATGGCCAAAAAGGAAAACACTTGTAGAGACCTGAGAGGAGCAGATCCGTCCTCCAACTCAGATTCTAATTCTTACCCCACAGCTCTAACTCCCAGTTCAAACCCTTCCATCATTGTAATTCATTCTACCCTGGCATTAGTCCCAATGTCCAATCCAAACTAGCCTCCATCTTCATCCTAATCCCAACATCATCTGTAAAAGTTAATCCTAGATTTCAGACCTAATCCCAACCCTAATTCTGTGAGTTTAACGAAGGCTCCTTGCCTTGCCACTGAGTTATTTTCTTCAGTTACTCCTTCTTATGTCCCTTGACCCAGACTCACTCCTGGGGACAGAGGAGAATCCTATGACACTCTGGACCCCTGGGGAGAATGGGAGCCAATTTCAATAATCCTAAAAAATCCTAAAAAAGAAAAGGGGCTTGGGCTGCTAGGAAAGAGAAAATGGAGCATCTTTCACCTGCAGCGACCTTTCCCAGCTGCAACATGTCCTGTTTGCCAAATTCAGGAACTGCTTAGCCTCTGAAAGTCCAGAAAAGATGCAATCCAAATCACCTGTGTAGACTTAGGAATGTGTGCTACAGCTGGCCAAGAGCAGATCTGAGACCTTTCTGCAAAATGATAGGGTTAGATTAGATGAGTGTCTTTCGAACCACGTTCTCGGAGAGCAAGAATTCTGGTTTCTGCTCTCCTCCCACACTTGGGTTTGGTTTTTTTTTTTAAGTCACTGAACTAGACCCTCCCTAAGCTTGCTTCTGGCCCTTGAGTTTTCTGGTGTGCAGTTGATTCTTTTAGTCACTTACGGTCCACTTGGCGTGGATAAACTCTCAGAACCAAGAGAAAAGAAGAGCAACCAAGCATACCATCTCCAGCCCTTCTCAGGAAGCTAAAAATAAATTAAATAAAATGAAGAGTGCAACGCAAAAGAGAGGGGAGGGGAGGAGAGAATGCTGCCATTTCACATTTCGTGTTCCCATGTTCATGAAGCAATTGCTGATTTCCCTGCTGCTCACACCCATCGTGGTGTGAAATTTGATTTTACTGACTTTTAAATTTCTTTTCAAGAATGGAAATACTGTTTTTCCCAGAAATACTTGACCTTTGTGGGGAAAAAATTTTCAAATAATGAGAAAGCAAAAGTCCTCCCTAATACCACTCCCTAGAGAGACTCTTAACGGTTTGTTACATAGCCTTCCAGGCTTCTCGTTTATATACTGTTAGATAAACAGGGTCATATAACACAGAGTATACTCTGATTATTTTTAACTTAGAAATATGTCATGGACATCTTCCACATCCATGCATGTAGCTTCGCAGTATTGTCCATAGCTAAATTATTAGGGTTCTCTGAAGATATATAGGATATATATGTTCTATTGGTTAAGATATATATGAAACCAGGGGCACCTGAGTGGCTCAGTCAGTTAAGTGTCCGACTCTTGGGGCGCCTGGGTGGCTCAGTCGTTAAGCGTCTGCCTTCGGCTCAGGTCATGATCCCAGGGTCCTGGGATCGAGCCCCGCATCGGGCTCCCTGCTCAGTGGGGAGCCTGCTTCTCCCTCTCCCACTCTCCCTGCTTGTGTTCCCTCTCTCGCTGTGTCTCTCCCTGTAAAATGAATAAATAAAATCTTTAAAAAAAAAAAGTGTCCGACTCTTGATCTTGGCTCAGATCTTGATCTAAGGGTCATGAGTTCAAGCCCTGCGTTGGGATCCATGCTGGGTATGGAGCCTACATAAAAAAAAAAAAATATTGACAAACCAAAAGAGACTCTTAATCATAGAATACAAACTGAAGGTTTCTGGAGGGGAGGAGGTTGGAGGGATAGGGTAGCTGGGTGATGGGCATTAAGGAGGGCATGTGATGTAATGAGCACTGGGTATTATATGACAGATGAATCACAGACCTTTTCCTCTGAAACCAATGATACATTATATGTTAATTTTAAAAATTAATTTTTAAAAAGATATATATGAAACCATATGTATGAAGCTATATATATAGACACAAAACCACACACACATATATATATTTATATATATGTTATAAAGTACGGTTGATCCTGAACAACACAGGTTTGAACTATGCAGATCCATTTATATGAGGACTTTTTTAAATACAGTACTGTACTGTAAATTTATTTTCTTTTCTTTTTGCATTTCTTAACAGCATTTTTTTCTCGAGCTTATTTTTTTTTAAGATTTTATTTCTTTATTTGTCAGAGAGAGAGAGCACATGTACATAAGCACAGGGGGAGCATCAGGCAGAGGGAGAAGCAGTTTCCCCGCTGAGCAGGGAGCCCGATGCGGGGCTCGATCCCAGGACCCTGGGATCATGACCCGAGCTGAAGGCAGACGCTTAACCAACTGAACCACCCAGGTGTCCCTCTGGCTTACTTTATTGTAAGAATACAGCATATAATACATAACATACAAAATATGTGTTAATAGACTGTTTATGTTACTGGTAAGTCAATTAAGTTATGAGTAGTTCAGTTTCAGGGGAATCAAATGTTATATGCAAATTTTTGACTCTTTAGGGAGGTGTCAGCATTCATAAATGCCCCTGCATTGTTCAAGGGTCAACTGCATAACCATATATATGAGGTTTATTTTCATTTATTTATTTAATTATATATATATATATATATGTATACACACACACACACATATGAGATTTATTATAAGGAATTGGCTCATGCAATTATGGAGGCTGAGAAGTCCCAAGATCTGCAGTCTGGAGGCCCGAGAACCAGGAGAGCCAATGGTAGTAGGTTGCAGTCTAAGTCAGAAGATAAAAGAGAAGACTGATGTTCAGCTAAAGACCATCAGGCCGAGAGCAAATTCTTTCTTGCTCAGCCTTTTTATCTACTCAGGCCTTTAACAAGTTGGATGGGGCCAGCCCACAATGGTGAGGGAAATCTGCTTTACTCAGTTCACTGATTCAAATGTTAATTTCATCCAGAAGAAACCTCCCAGACACACCCAGAATGTTTAACCACATAGCTGGGCACTCCATGGCCCAATCAAGTTGACACATAATATTAACCCATCCCACTAAAATCGTGCGCTCCAAAGTCAAGATGCCTGTGTTTGAATCTGGCTTCTACCACCTACCAGCTCTGAGACTTTAGGGAAGTTACTTAGCCTGCCTATGCCTCAGTTTCCTCAACTGTTACAAGGGGCATCTGTAGTGGGCTCTGCTTTTCATCTGCCCAGTTTCTCTTTGGTGGTCCTACTCTGGCTTCCAGGCCTTCTCAGAGATGTACACATAATAGATTCAGTCAAGGAGCCCTATCCTTCTGGCCACAGGAATTCCGATTGGCTTTGGAAGAGCCAAGCCCCTCCCTGAGCTGACTCTCTAAGCCTCACCTTCTGAGATCAAGTGTCCTTAGGAACATGTAAGCCCAAAACTACTGAGGGACTCACCATGTGGCCATGTGGAACCAGGCTGAGAATCAAGCTAACGTAGAAGAAAGAAGAAGAGATGGAGAGCAATAAAGACTAAGTTAAGTCATCAAGGCATTATTTGAGTCCTTGAATCCAACTAAGTATGAAGCCAGAACTATTGTCTGGACTTTTCAGTTACATGGACCAACAAATTCCTTTTTTTTTTTCCTAAGCTAACTTGGGTTAGGTTAGGTTTCAGGATGCTTCAGTGAGAAAAGTCCTGACTACGCATAATAGCATCTACCTATGTCATAAGTTTACTGTGAGGGTTAAATTATATGATTCATGAAGGAAATCTTAACATAGTATGTAGCATACAGTGCAAGGTCAATAAACATTCACTGTTATTATTATTCATTTATTTTTAATGGCTGCTGACCACCTACTGTATGGATAAACCATTTAATGTATCTCCTTTTGATTCATTTGTCCTATCATTCATTCATTTATTCATTCAGCAGATACTTTTTGAGCACCTACTATGTTAGGCACTGTTTTAGGCATTAAGGATATAGTGGTGAATGAGACATAAGTTTCCCTATTCTAGTGGTGCTTATCCTCTAGTGGTGGAGGCAAGCAATTAAAAAGTTTTCCTGAGGGGCGCCTGGGTGGGTCAGTCATTAAGCATCTGCCTTCAGATCAGGTCATGATCCCAGGGTCCTGGGATCGAGCCCCACATTGGGCTCCCTGTTCGGTGGGAAGCCTGCTTCTCCCTTCCCCTCTGCCCCTGCTTGTGTTCCCTCTCTGGCTGTGTCTCTTTCTGTCAAATAAATAAAATCTTAAAAAAAAAAAAAGTTTTTCTGAGGGGCACCTGGCTGGCTCAGTCCATGGAGCCTCCGACTCTTGGTGTCAGCTCTGGTCAGGATCTCAGGGTCGTGAGATTGCCCGCTTGTCCCCTCCCTCTGCTCCTCCCCTTACTTGCATACTCTTTCTCTCTCTCTCAAATAAATAAACAAATAATTTTTGAAAAGATTTTCTGAATGTCTTAAAGGACAGTAATGTCCAGCTTTCCACATTTTTTAAATAAAAATTTTTAAGATTTATTTATTTATTTATTTATTTATTTATTTATTTGAGAGAGAGAGCATGAGGGGGGTTTAGGGAAGGACAGAAGGAGAAGCAGACTCCCTGCTCAGCAGGGAGCCCAACTCAGGGGCTGATCCCAGGACCCTGAGATCACTGAGATCATGACCTGAGCCAAGAGCAGACGCTTAACTGACTGAGCCACCCAGGCGCCCCCCACATTTATAAAAAATTTTACAGTGAACATTTGCTTGTTTGTCCTTTTAGTGTCTCAAATAAATTTTTTAGAAAAAGAACTGCAATACCATTTAACATTTGTTATGTAGGCCAAACTTTACTCCAGAAAGGTTGTACTAATTTATACTCCCTTCAACAGTGAATGAGAAGGCTGATTTCCCTACACCTCAGTAGCCTTGGGATATCATTACTCTTTAATCATTGCCAATGTAGAAGGTAAAAAGTAGCACCTAATGGATGTTTTATTTTGCATTTTTGGTTATTAATGAGGTTCAGATTATTTACTTTTTTCATATATATATGCCATTCGAATTTGAATTTAGATTTATTTTTGTGTGCATTACCCATTTGTATTATCTGTTTATATCCTTGGTCCTTTTTTTTTTTAAAGATTTATTTATTTATTTTGAGAGAGGGAGGGTACATGAGAGGGGGGAGGGTTAGGGGGAGAGGCAGGCTCCTCGCCGAGGAGGGAGCCCAATGCGGGACTCGATCCCGGGACTCCGGGATCATGACCTGAGTCAAAGGCAGTCGCTTAACCAGCTGAGCCACCCAGGCGCCCCGTCCTCTTTTTTTTTATAAGATTTTATTTATTTGACAGACAGAGACACAGCGAGAGCAGGAACACAAGCAGGGGGAGGGGCAGAGGGAGAAGCAGGCTTCCCGCGGAGCAGGGAGCCCAATGTGGGGCTCGATCCCAGGACCCAGGGATCATGACCTGAGCCGAAGGCAGACGCTTAACGACTGAGCCACCCAGGCACCCCCTTGGTCCATTTTTCTACAAAGATTTTTTTCTTATTTAGGTTAAGATATTAATGTTGATATTAAGAATATTAATATTTTGTCATATATACTGCCAATTATTTCTTTGTTTGTCTCTTTGATGTATCTAGGCTTTTGACTTTGAAGAGTCTAAAATGCAAAGGAACTATGTGAATTAACCTTGGCTAATGTTTGAATTGCCAACATGGCACTTTTTTCTTAAAGCCTCTAGTTGCTACTTACAGGTTAAAAGAAGAAGATAAGGAGAGAATTAAAGGGGAAAAGACAGGAAATCACAGGAGATGGGGGTCAAACAGTGAGAACCCCATCCTCTCAGCCTGCCCAACCCCACCTCATCTCAGGCAGGCTCAGCCATGAGGCAAATAGCCAAGGCCTCCATAGGTCAGCTCAGTCCCTGAGCCAGACCTGAGCTCCCTGGGGTGAATCATCCAGGCCATATGTCTCACTCAGCCTCCCTGATTTTCTGTCTAGAGGGGGAAAAGCAACCAGACGCTGTGGCCCTTTAGCTCTATCAGCCCCCTAGGGACTGGCCTGAACTTCTCAAGTCACTTGTTCAAGTTTGCAGAGGTAATTTCCAGGATGAATGGTACCGCACATGGCCAGGCTGGGCTTTGAGAACTGACCCAATGAGAAGAACCCAGGGTACTTGAGGAAGGTCGAGTGGTTAGGAAAAAAGGGTTAGAATTCATGCTTAGGATGACATTAGGGAGGGAGCCAGAGTTGGAGGAATGGAGCTAGGGAGTCAGAGTAAGCAGGCTCAGGGAGATGCTTGGGTCAGGGAAAGAGGCCTAGCTGTCCAGGATGGGGCTGAAAGACTAAGGCTGGTGTCTTAGTCTGGATCCTCCACCAAAAGCTGCCCCTCAGAGATCAGGAGGTGCAGAGAATACTTCTAGGGATGACAAAGTGGCCAATAAAGGGTGTGTCATCAAGCCAGCTCTGGCTGGGAGTGACTAGAGCTCCTAGAGTACTGTGCAAAATCACACCTTGAAGTTATCTCAGCTGAGGGCTCAGGGGACTGAGTATTTATGCACCCACTTCTGTTCATAGTTGATGGCTGCTTGCAGCACTTCAATCTGCCTTTTTCTGGTGGAGCAGGCTTCTCCAGTTTCAGAGAAAGCCCTCAGGCAAAGAGGTGCAGGGACTGGCCCTTGGAAATTAGTGGGATCACTCAAAAGTGTGAAGGCCAAGGGGGTACAGATGAGACATATACAGAGTTTGCCATAGCTGGGGACAGTTTGGGTGGGGTATATGATATGATATTTGGTAAAACGATGCAGGGATTTCTTCCGAAGCCTGTGATTAATCAAGGAAGGGCTAGATGCCTTCCGATTAGGAGCTAGGGAGCAGAGATAAGGTTACAATTGGGATTAGAAGGTTAGGGTTCTGTTCAGGGCACTCAGAGAGGCTACTCATTCTGCCTGAAGTTATACAGCGAATAGGTGGTAAGCGGGGGCAGGATCCCAGCCTGGTCTGTTACTCCAAAGCGCATTAAGAGGCAGAGTGCAGGCTAGCCTGGTGAAGGGAGGGAGGTATCCACAGGATCTTTGCCACCTGGGCTTCTTCCCCAGCAGCCAGGGAGCGGGGCTAGGAGGAGTCTGTGCACCTGCCATCTGTTCTCTTGGCTCAACTGCCTGGCAACTGCCGGCTCATGTCTGTTCCCTGCTCTGGAGGAGGATGCATTCCTCCATGGCCCATCGGGCAGGATGAGGAGCCATGCCCTCACCAGGGCTGTACCACATGATGGATTCAGTGATTATGACTTTCTGATGTGGAGGCTGCTCAGTCATGTAGCAGACCCAATCCCATCTGGTGTGTCTTTCTTGAAAGAGCTGCTGGAAGGAAAAATCTGCCTACTGCTCATGTCGGTGGGAGTGTGTGCATGTACACACCGGTACAGGCGCGCACACGCAGGTATGAAACTCTGTGTGTGCGTGCACCGCGTGAATGCACAGGGGTGGAGGTGAACATTGGGAGTTCAAAACCATTGTGGTTCTATTTCCTTCTCAGAGATCATTTAGCAAATAAGTATTTGAAAAATAATGATGCTACCGTTTTTGAGTACCTTCCATATGCCTGTAACTGTGGTAGGTGCTTTATACACATTGGTTATTGTAGTTAATATAAACCTTACAGCTACCATGCAAGAGAAACATCTTCCTCATCCTGCAGATGAAGAAACCAAAGCTCTTGCATCTAAATGAGCTGCCCAAGGACTTATTTTTAAGTGGTTGAGCCAGGATTTGAGACCATGTCTCTGATTCCAAACTGCATGATATTTAATTTCCGTCTCCCCCCAAATTTTCTCAGAATGAGAATGAAAAACTACTCCTACACGTGACAATAGGAATGAGTCACACAAAACTAATGTTGAGCAAAAGAATTCAGACACAAATAAGTACTACATGATTCCATTTATATCAAATTCAGAAATAGACATAACTAACCTATGCTGCTGAGAGGACAATGGTTGTTACCCCTGCAGGGAGGAGGGGGTGGCTAGAAGGGGGACCCTGGAGGAACTCCTGGGGAGCTAGCAATGGCTACCATACTGTTTCTTGATTTTGGTGCTGGCTACACGGATGCATTCAGTTTGTGTGAATTTATTAACTGTGGGTGTGTGATTTGTGCCCTTCTCCATATGAATGGAAGCTTCCAGGCTATGGAGTGGGGAGGGATATTGAGGTTAGTGGACTTCGAGCTAAATGCTCCAGGGGAGCTGGCAGAGAGCAGTGACGGGAGCCTAGGGGAGTTACCAACGGGACTTGGTCTAAAGACCAAGACAAGAGAGAAGCCTCCAAAGGTGGTCAATGTGTAGTGGCCAAGAGAAAATGATGACCTTTGAATCCCGACAGACCTGGGTTGACCTGGCCCCATCCTCCACCGGCTGTGGGACCTAAAGAGCTATTTATCTTCTCAGAGTCTTGGTTACCTCCCCTATGCAATGGCTCACTGATATGAAGGACTACTACGAGGATTAAATGGCATGACAGAGTTGAAACACTTGGCCCAGAGCATGATACATGGTCAGCATTCAGTAAGGTCTATACGGAAGGTAAAAGAAAAGATACTCAGGAATCTGAGATCTCCCTCAAATATCAGAGGGGCTAGCAGGTGGAAGATGCCTCACACTCATTTTGGGTAGCTGTGCCCAGAACAAAGTGATTTATTATCGATGCAGTAGGACCTGGACGTAGTGGGTGGGAAGGAGTAAATTTGGTGGTGGCACCTGGGGCTGACTGTGGGCTCTGCAATCAAAGTTCCAGTGGGAGAGATCCCAGAAAGCCCCCCAAAAAAGGATCCAGGCTTTAGGACAGCAGGGAGAGATTCCCAGGTTGGCAGCCCAGCCGCCAGAGAGCAACTTTTGGGGGGAATAGTTTGATTCAACAGAGGGCTCATGAAGCTGTGTGCTGTGAGTGGGAGTTCTTCCCCTAGGAAAACATTTGGAGTCTACCCCTGAAATTTCTTGCCCAAAATACAGAGACTGATAGATTTTGTTCTAAAAACTGGTGAAAGGACCAAGTTTGGCCCGACCAAGAGAGCATCAGCCCTCTAAAGACACAGTTGACAGATGAGATTCCAAAGGAAGAGCTGTCTGTCTCCTAACTTGACTGCCAGCTACCCCAAGAAACTTCATTCCCCAGTGTCCCACTGAGAATTCTGTACTTTCCCTTTCATGCTCCTGTAACATGCATGACCCATGGGACAAAGAGCCTTGCATCAGTTATTTTTCTGCTTATAACCTAAAATCCAAATGACAGTGGCCTAACCACAATAGCAGTTTATTTCAGTTCCATTTAATAGAAGTCCATAAAAACGTGTCCTTCAAAGGGTACCAAAAAAAAAAAAAAGAAGAAGAAAGAAAAGATAAGGGGCACCTGGGTGGCTCTGTCAGTTAAGTGTCTGCCTTCGGCTCAGGTCATGATCCTGGGGTCCTGGGATCAATCCCCTCGTCGGGCTCCCTGCTCAGTGGGGAGTATGCTTCTCCCTCTCCCTCTGCCCCTCCCCTCCGCTGTGCTCTCTCAAATAAATAAATAAAATCTTTAAAATGAAAAAAAAATGAAAAGACAAGCCACAGACTGGGAGAAAATATTTGCAGATCATATGTTTAACAAAGGATTGGTATCCCAAATATAGGAATAATTACTGAAATTCAATAATAAAAAGACAGGGTCACCTGGGTGGCTCAGTCAGTTAAGTGTCTGCCTTCGGCTCAGGTTGTGATCCTAGGGTCCTGGGATCCAGCCCCATATCGGGCTCCCTGCTCAGCGGGAAGCCTGCTTCTCTCCCTCCCTCTGCCTGCCCTTCCCCCAGCTTGTGTGCTCTGTCAAAGAAATAAATAAAATCTTTTAAAAAATAAAAAATATTAATAAAAAAACAACCCAGTTTGAAAACGGACAAAAGATTTGAAATACACATTTTGCCACAGAAGATACCTGAATAGTCATTAGGGAAATGGAAATCAAAACCACAATGAGACACTACTTCACATACACTAAGATTATAACCAAAAAGAGGGCGCCTGGGTGGCTCAGTTGTTAAGCGTCTGCCTTCGGCTCAGGTCATGATCCGGGATCGAGCCCTGCATCGGTCTCCCTGCTCCACGGGAAGCCTGCTTCTCCCTCTCTCACTCCCCCTGCTTGTGTTCCCTCTCTCGCTGTGTCTCTCTCTGTCAAATAAATAAATAAAATCTTAAAAAAAAAAAAAGATTATAACCAAAAAGAGACAATGGCAGGTCTCGGTGAGGATGTGGGAAAACTAGACCCGTATGCATTGCTGGTAGGAATGTAAAATGGCGCGGCCACTCTGGAAAGTGGTTTGGCAGTTTCCTGATAGATTCACTGTAAGTTTACTGTATAACCCAGCAATTCCACTTCTAGGTATCTACCCACCAAGAGAAAGTAAAATATATATATATATATATGTCTGCAGAAAGACTTGTAGACAAATGTTCATAACAACATATTCATAATAGCCAAAAAGTGGAAACATCCCAAATATTCATTAACTAACGAATGGTATACCCACACATTGGAGTTCTATTCAGCAATAAGAGAAAAGAAGCACTGTTTACATGCTCTAACATGAATGAAACTCAAAAACATCATGCTCAATGAAAGATGCAAAAGTCCATATATTCTGAGACTCCGTTGATATGAAATGTGCAAAGGAGGCAAATCCATAGAGGCAGAAAGTAGATTGGTAACAGTTGCCAGGGGCAGGGTGAGAATAAGGGCAGGTGGGCACAGAGGTTGTGGTGAGGGTCCTACTGTTCTGTAACTTTATTAAGTTACTCCTGTTACTCCCTACCTTTTGTGTGTTTTTACTGAGGTATAACATACCTACCAAATAAAGTGTGCAAACCTTACTGGTACAATTTAATTCACACACGCACACACATACACCTGCATCACCACCACTCAGATGAAGATTACAAACATCTCTGGCACCCCGGAAGACCCCTCCTAGCCAGTGCCCCACAAAAAATGACCACCATTCTGACTTCTGTCACCATAGAGGAATGTTACCTGTCCTTAGTGCAGAGCGGGCCCTTGGTGGGGTGTCTCACATCATTTTCTGTTCTCACAGGGCTCTTACTGTTTGCCCTAGGCTCCTTGGCTGCTATCTTCTTATTTCAACACTCCACCCCACTCAGACACCACCCCTGTTTCTTCATGCCCCTCCAAGTGTCACTAACATACCATGACAGTGTTGATTTTTACGGAAGATTTCGAGTCATTTGGGAGTCATTATAACACGGGGCAGAAAACAACCTAAAGCTCCTTGGGAGGCATCACAAGTTCTGGAATTTATACTGGCCATTCTCGGGCCTTGGGTAGTTCCCTCCCGGGCCCCCTACCCACCATGTGGGTAGCCCTCTGTTCCCAGGAAAGATCCCAAACCCCAAATCCTCCCTGGGACAGGGAAGTCACATACATGGTAAAGCAGTTCGGGTATAAGGAAAGACTGTGAGAACCCCGGACCACCAGCCCCACAAACAAGGGCGGCAGCATTCAGCTTCCACCTCAAGTTGATAAGGCAGCAGGAAGAGTTAGTTTTTAATAATAGTGGAGGGGCCCCTGGGTGGCTCAGATAGTTAAGCATCTGCCTTCGGCTCAGGTCTTGATTCCAGGGTCTTGGGATCGAGCCCCACGTCCGGCTCCTGGCTCAGGGGGGAGCCTGCTTCTCCCTCTGCCTCTCCCCTGCTCATGCTCTCTCTCTTTCTCTCTGTATCTCTGTGTCTCAAATGAATAAATAAAATCTTTAAAAAAAAATAATAGTGGACTGCGTTCAGCCACTGTGAACTTTAGCTTCAGATACTTCTGGTCTTCATCTCCTTCCCTCTTTCTGGGCCTCATACTCCCCCTACTTTGTTGTGCAAAGCAATTCAGTTCCAGTAGCCTCAGGGTCCCCATCCAGGCTGGGCCCACAGCATCTCCTCTTTCCCACCAAAATCGCTTACCAAGACTCATCAAGGTGTCTTCCCAAATGAAAGAACCCCCTACTTACAAGGCAGAGGAGAATGTCTCAGCTTTTTAGAAATAGCACCTTTGTTTTTCCTGCTGTAGTCTCACTTGAAAGATGAAGAAACTGAGGAGCACCTGGGTGGCTCAGTCAGTTGAGCCCCTGCCTTGGGCTCAGGTTGTGATCTTGGGGTCCTGTGATGGAGCCCCAAGGTGGGCTCTCTGCTCAGCATGGAGTTTGCTTCTCCCTCTCCCTCTCTCTCAAATAAATAAATAAAAATCTAAAAAAAAAAAAGATAAAAGATGAAGAAACTGAGACCCAGAGAAGTTAAATAACTTGCCCTGATCAAAAAGGGCTTAAAGAGTGAAACTGGACATTGAGCCCGGACTCCAAAGTCCATGAAGGTGGCTTGTCCATTTCCATATCCCCAGAACTTAGAAACCATCAGGGCTCAGTTAATGCATGTTGTCATTGAATAGAACAAAAGGATGGGTTTGTAGGAGGAAGGCATCCTAGGCCTGTGAGGGAAACTGGAGAGGAGAAAAGGACAAATTGTTTAAGGAGTTGGTGGAGGGCAGTGAAATGAGAAGCGGCGGGGCCCCTCCCCCTGCTTCGGGCTGTGAGCTGGCCCCTCAGGGCAAAAAAACCACTGCCATCAGCCATCAGCCATCAAGGCCTGGCAGCCTGAGGAAGCTCAGGGCCTATCCTGGAGGACACTTTCAATCAACTTTGGTTCAATTTATTCCCTCTAAATGATTCTGAAATGTAAATAAAATTAAATTAATGCTACTGTATTTGTCTCTGTTTGGGGCTGTAATGGGCTGCAGTAATGCCGCCCCTGAGATCCGTTGTAGAGACAGAGGCCCAGAAAATAGCAGTGTGGCCAGCTTGGTGCCCCCTCACCCACACTCCCCACCTCCTGCTCTGGAAGGACAGGCCGCACTGCGCAGATTTCATCTAGATGGTAGGGAGGTGGGGTGGAGAATCCCGTCACTTTCACTCTTTCTTCTTCCACCTCAGACCAAGCCAACCTGGACCACCTAATTGCTGTCCACAGACGGCCCCATTGCCACTTCCCCCTCACTCTCAAGTTTTTGGAGCTGCAGAACAGGGCAGAAGGGCTTTTTCTTTTGCCCACCGAGCCAAGAGCCACATAAGGCTCCCTCACCAGGACTTGATCCCTGGGTCCACTCACCCTTCCACAGAAAGGGCTCCATTGCCCCAGAGCAGGGTTTTCAACCTCAACATTATTATCACTCTGGGCTGGATAATTCTTTGTTGTGGGGGCCTGCATTGTAGGATGGTTAATAGCATCCCTGGTGTCCACCACCCGATGCTAGTAGCACCCACGCCCCCTGTTGTGTTAACCAGAAATGTCACTAGACGTCCTCAAATGTCCCCAGTGGTCCCCAGAAGACCATCTGCAGCTGGGAAGCTCTGCCATAGAGGAAGGGAGTGGGGGACCAGAGAAAGGGGGAAGTCTGAGGGAGGAGTGGATTTCCAAGTCCCCTGACACACATGTGTCTTTCACTCTCTGCCAGTCTCACCTACCCTACCTCCCAATATAGTCTTTTTTTTTTCTAATTTTATTTATTTATTTGACAGAGAGAGAGCGTGCGAGAGAGCACAAGCAGGGGGAGCAGCAGAGGGAGAGGGAAAGCAGGCTCCCCACTGAGCAGGACCCTGGGATCATGACCTGAGCTGAAGGCAGATGCTTAACCAACTGACCCACCCAGGCGCCCCCCCATATAGTTTCTTAAAACGTATTAACGTTGTTCTAACATAAGTAATGAATGACCATCCAACCTTTGCACTAAACACCAGGAACCCTGACCTCTTTCATCCAGAAGCCTTCCTCTCCCACTCTAGTACCCCAGTTTACCCAGCCCAGCAAGAAACCAAGAAAGAGGTTTTCCTTTAGAATTTCTCCATTGGTAAAGACGCCCCCCCCCCCCGCCCCAAGTGAAGAGTTTGAAATAGATTGGGATTCTCCAAGGACGGACAAATTTCTTGCCAAGAGAAGATTCCCCAAAGAAGGAAATTCCAAATAGGAGGCAATTTTCCAATAGAACTAGGCCCCCAGCACTTCTTACAGACTGGGCTAATAGAATTCCTTACTATCTTCCTAGTACTCTATGGCCATAGCCCCCAGGTAGGGTGGGGGCTGGGCCAAGGCTCTCCCAGGGCGCTGCCCTCTGGGGCCTGAGTCTGGAGAAAGCCTGGAAGGGAGAGGAGATTTATCTTTCAGCAGTCAGAGGTTCTGATAGCAAAGGCAATAGTAATGAATTTGCCCTGGGAGAGGGGGTGGGGGGCACGTCCCCCCTCTAATGTGGCCTTCCACCTCTCCCTTCAGCTATTTCAATTTACAGAACCGAACTGTGGAGAAACAATCCGGGATTTTAACTCTATGTATAAATCTCTTGAAGCTTTTATGTGGTCCTGAAGAAGGTCTTGCCAGAGCATTCCAGCTTACACAGGAAAAAAAAAAATCAAAGAAAATTATTTGCAATCACAGGACAAAGTCCAAGAGCCTGAGAGGCTCCCCACCCCCCTACTAGATTTCATGATCATAAAAAGAATTAAAATCGCACCTCCTATCCTTGGATTTCATCATAATCTGTTTTGTGTATATGTGTCTGCTATATTTCTATCTCTTGCCAAAATCTGTTCCTGGCAGAATTTCTGATTTCTGGAGTCCAGAAGTGCATTCATCATCTGGAGGATGTCCATCCACCAGCTTTATGTTCATTGGATGTTTATTTGACTCATGGCTGTTAGGTTCACCAACTTTTCAAAATGTGCTGATCTGGACCCAGATGCATTTGTGCCAAGTCTTTGGGCTGATTTGATTTTTTTCTGCTAATTCCACCATGCTAGGAGACCCTAATGCAGAGGATAAAGAATCCATTGACAAGACAGAAGGGTGAGCACCTCATTCATCTTTGCACTGGTCCCTCAGCATGGCAGTGACTTCCAAGTATAGCTTCTGCCCCTTCTAGGTGTATAGAAGAGCCACCTTAATCACTCCATTCTGGTAGACACTGTGCACTGTCCTCTTGGGGACAAGGTAGAAAGCGGTGGGTATACTGTGCAGTGAGAAGGACTAGGGCTGTTCTGACTCCTCTAGCTCCTCTATGGAGTTCCTCTTTGGATCAGACTCACAGCTCCCCTGGGCCTCTGACTGCCTGCTCCCTCTGGCTACAGCCTCCTTAGGCTGTCCCTGCCTTGCAGCTCTGGATGGAGCCTTATCTTTAGGGACCCAGGGGCTGGGCCTGGCATACATGGGAACCTCACCTGTGTCTTCCTATCAAGCTCTGGGAGGTAATTGGAAATAGAGGTGGACTGCAAGGAATCCAGATCACTTTCCAGACCCTTCCTGGAGAGTTGAGGTTAAATCCACTAAAGCCTCTTTCACTCCAAAGCCCACTGAGGACACAGAGGATTAAGGGAGATTCTGCCCACCAGGACACTGCCCTGAACCCTGTCTCCCCTAACCCCAGGCATCCAGGTCCCCCCACCTCCTCTCCAACAGCTGCCTGCAGAAGGAGGCATTAGCCCTTTACTGATGGCACAGAACTTAGTTCACAAGGCCAGTTCCCCTTCTCGACTTTGATAGATGATGAGTGATTGGAGCGAGAAGTGTGTGTGGTGTGTGCACGCGTGTATGTACTAAACGGATGAAGGGAGGGGAGGCAGGCAGACACAGAAAGATAGGGCAGGACCAGGAGGTGGAAGGAGAGGCCCACATACAAAAGTTGATTGAGGAACAAAGACAGAGAGGATTTGGAAGGAGAGGAGAATCAAAATGGGGCCGACAAAGACCCTGAGTTGATCCAGAGGAGCCAGAGGAGCTGAGTTTGTTACCTCCCTGTGCTTTAGTTTCCTCATCCATAAAATGGGAGCAATACTAGTACGGCTGCCTTATGGTGTTATTGTGAGGATCAAATGAATGAATATACCTAAAGTGCTTAGAGTGGAGCCTGGCTGTTTTATACAACATTGGCTGTATGAAGTAGGACATAAGGCTGAACAGATGGTTCAGATTCAGTGCTGGAGGGACTTGAATGCTAGGCTAGAGTTTTGTTCTGAAATAAATGGGGAGCCATGGATGATGTTAGAGAAAGAGCATGGCATTGGCTTTTAAAGGATTATTAAGTACAGGGTCGAATCTTAAGTTCTTTCCCATCGTTTGCATATTTGTGAAAATGAGTTTCAAATAATTCCATGGGAACAGGTTTGATAGCAGAGAAGAAAAGAAGGCATAAAGGTTTGGGACAATTTGGCCTAGGGACAATTAGCGCGGATGTGAGAACTGATACAGACTCCAAGCAACCAGGCCAGGCATTTTATCCCAAGCACTTTTCTGTAATTGAGCCTGGGCTGGGAGCCAAATAGAGAATGGTACACACCCAAGTTGTACTGTGTGTGTGGGTGTGTGTGTGTGGGTGCATAGGCACGTGGGTTGGGGACCAAGGCTCAAATGCACAAGTCGGAAGACACAGTGGAATCTCCATAGCATTGTCGGGGTGAGGAGATGAAGGGCCACGGTTACAAAAACATAATCTGGCCCCATGCTGCCCAGATTCAACCCCTGGCTTCTGGATTTGTAACCCTGACTAAGTGAATAAAGCACTCTGAGCTTCAGCGTCCTCATCTGCAAAGTGGGTATGATGATCATACCTCCCCTGGGGCTGTTTTGAAGAAGAAATGAATTAAGGGGCACCTGGGTGGCTCAGTCATTGAACTTCTGACTCTTGATTTCGGCTCAGATCATGATCTCAGGGCCATGAAATGGAGCCCCGCAACGGACTCCACACTGGGTGTGGAGTCTGCTTAAGATTCTCTTCTCGGGCGCCTGGGTGGCTCAGTCGTTAGGCGTCTGCCTTCGGCTCGGGTCATGATCCCAGGGTCCTGGGATCGAGCCCCGCATGGGGCTCCCCGCTCCGCAGGAAGCCTGCCTCTCCCTCTCCCACTCCCCCTGCTTGTGTTCCCTCTCTCCTACCTCTCTCTCTGTCAAATAAATAAATAAAATCTTTAAAAAAAAAAAAAGATTCTCTCTCTCTCGGGTGCCTGGGTGGCTCAGTTGGTTGGGCGACTGCCTTCAGCTCAGGTCATGATCCTGGAGACCCCGGATCGAGTCCCGCATCGGGCTCCCTGCTGAGCGGGGAGTCTGCTTCTCCCTCTGACCCTCTTCCCTCTCGTGCTCTCTGTCTCTCATTCTCTCTCTCTCAAATAAATAAATAAAATCTTAAAAAAAAAAGGATTCTCTCTCTCTCCCTGTGCCTCTCCCCCCACCACCCATGTGCGAGCTCTCTCACTTTCTAAATAAATAAATAAATAAATAAATAAATAAATAAATAAATAAATGAGTTAGTACACTTAAAATGCTTAGAATAGTACCCACCAATAGAATAAGTCCTTGGTCTGACATGGTTCATATTATTACATTATTATTTGCTTATTCTTAGTAGTATCACACCATTATTATTAGTTATAAGACACTGAATTGAGAATGCGGGCACCTTGGTCTCATCTTGGACTCTGAGACTCCTCCTTAGGTCCCACACTCCTGAGGAGCTGGATACCCAATCCTCCATTACTCCCCAAACTGCCCCTCTTCCTTTCACAGGGATGGTCTCCTGGGGCCAAGGTAGTTTACTATGGCCCTATCCATTAGCCCCTGGAATCAGATCAGGATGGCACCTGCCCTGTGCTTCAACAGTTGGAGGCTCTGCCTAGGCATTTGAAATTGGGAGAGAGAGGGGAACCTGGGTGGCTCAGTCCATTAAGCAGCCGACTCTTGATTTTGGCTCAGGTCATGATCTCAGGGTCCTGGGATGGAGCCCCTGGCTCCACACTCAGTGGGGAGTCTGCCTGGGGATTCTCTCTCAGGGATTCTGCCCTGCGTCCTGCTCTAGCACTTGCTTGGGTGCACACTCTTGCATTCTCTCTCTAATAAATAAATCTTAAAAAAAAAAAGAAGAAGAAATTGGGAGAGAGAAAGAGAATTCCAGAGAGTCTGAGTCAGATCTGACTTGAGACTGGTCCTATAATCTAAGCTCATGTGGGGCACAGACCTTGCATGTTGGGGTCCAGCTGTGATGGTACCTGCAGATTTCATAAGACGCTCCTCTGTCTTTATAATAATAAATTTCCCCTTTCTTCCTTAAATTAATTTTTGTTGCTTGCAACCAGAGTACTATAAACACAGGCTTATATACGTATATAATCTTATTCTCTGTGTATGTGTGAACTTGTGTATATGTCCCCCCACACACACAAACACACACTTTCCCACTTCAGTCACCCGTCATTAATCAAGGTCAAGCAGGTACTGTGGCCAAAAAAAAAAACAGCTTATGGCAGGCAAGGTCCTCATCTCTTGCAGCTGCTTCCTCCCACTTGGGCTCCAGTCCTAATGGCTTCCTGAAGTTCCATAAATACAGCTCACGCAGCCACGCCCCCATGCCTTTACACATGTGGTGTCCTCTACCAGGATGTCTTCCCTTTTGGTTGACTTCTCCTCCATTTTGAGATTCAGCTCAGCATCGCTTCCTCCACAAAGCCTCCCCTGGCCCTATCCCTTCCACCCAGTCTGCACTCCACCTCCTCTTCTATTTGGCACTCCTCCTCCATGCTTCGATTATAATTCCACCAACTGAGCACTGGCAACCGTGTCTGTTTACCTTTCTGACTTCCATGGACTGCGAGTCCCTGAGGATAATGACTGCATCTTCTATTTCTATATCTCCAGTGCCAAGTGAAGGGGATGCTCAGGCCTGACCTGAATGTAGACACTGGGGTGGGGTATGTAGGCAGATTTTATGAGTATTTACTATGCATGCTAGGCTCTTTTTGTATGTTATCCTCCTTAATTTTTCTCAGAGCAGGCTTCAAGGCACGCATCATTATCTCCATTGTTTAGATCAGGAAACTGAGGCTTAGAGGATATACTAGTTAGGAATAGGTTCTGTTGCAAGGAAGAAAGACCCCCAGGAGAGTTTACTTCTTTCTTATGTGCAAGTCCAGAGGTGAGCTGTCCAGGCTGGTAGGGCAGCTCTGCTGCATCAAATCCTCAGGGCTTCCTGCTCTACCTTTCCTAGAGTCTAGCCCTTGTTATCATGGTGTAAGATGATGGCTAGAGCTCCAGCCATCACATCTTTGTTCCAGGTGGAAGATAGGTGACAGAAGAATGAAGAAGAGGGCAAAGGATGCCTGATTGTGAAGGAAGCTTCCCCAGACTACCCCATGACATTTCTGCTTATATCCAGAACTTAGTCACATGGCCACCTCGGTACAAGGGAGGCTGGGAAATGTTTTCTGGGTGGCCATGTACTGAGCTAAAATTTGGAGGTTCTATTACTGTAGAAGAAGAAAGGCAACACTAGCAGTCTCTGAAGCAGGAAGGTTAAGTAATCTACCCAACGTCACACAGTAGAGAAATTGCCAGAGCTGAAACTCAAGCTCATCTCCATAAACACGGGAGCCAGTGTTTCTTTCGGTGGGTCATGCTGTTTCCTACAATCAGGAGCACAGGGCAAGGTGTTTGCAAATTTTAAAGAAGGAGTGAAGCATGGTGGGGGTTGGTGATAAGGAGAGTTCTGAGGTCAAGATCAACACAAGTGTGTACATTAAAACACAAGTTCTGGGTCGTCCTCCCAGGGATGGACAACCTCCACGTG
Organism: Eumetopias jubatus; assembly: GCF_037043125.1. NCBI lineage: Eukaryota > Metazoa > Chordata > Mammalia > Carnivora > Otariidae > Eumetopias > Eumetopias jubatus. Next base: position 114,738,473 of record NW_028274812.1, read on the forward strand.
AGGGGCTGGCAAATACCTGGGATACCACTGGCCAGAGCGTGTTCTCAGAGAAGGAGGTTGAGCCTAGGTTCCTGGAAAGACTGGGGAGGGGGTGGTGGGCAGTCACTTCCTGGGTGATAGCCCCAAGGGCCAAGAGTCTTCTAGCCTGAGCTCAGACAGGCACCAGGGAGGACCCAGGAGAGGCAAGATTTCCTCAAGACAGTCTCAAGCACCCCATCACCCCACCTCCCCACCGGTGGCCTAGGGCTGGGTCGTGGAGAGAGATTACCAGCTACTAATAGGAAATTGCTGGATTTCACTCCTACTTTGAAGTCTCAATCACTTCTCAGTAAAGGTTTGCAGGTTTAAGCCCTCTGGGATTGGATTTTGTTCTGTTCTCCCAGGGGGGACCCTCCAGGCAAGGTGAGGCACTCTGGCACCAGCAGGGATGATGAGCAGGGGGGTGGAGGGAGGACCTGGCTTCAGCCAGTGGAAGCCACCGTGTTCCCTGCCTCAAGCTGGCGGCCATGTGGACAGTGGGAGCCAGGTGGACAGCCGCTGGATGGTGTCGCTGGGCTCTAGCACTTGCAACCTTGTTCAAGTTCTCGGAACACCCTATCCCTCCAAAAGCAGCCATAGCGCTATTTCTAGCCATGAATAGCTAGGGCAAGTCACTTCACATTGCTGAGCCTCAGTATCCTCATCTATGTAATGGGCAAAAATAGTATTTTGAGGTCAGAATAAAGGTTATCTATGGTGGGTATTGACGGGGATGGAGCATGAAGGAGCCTTCTGGAGCACTAATAGAATGCTCTGTATCTGGATCTGGGTGGTTACACAGGAGTACCTTTAGGTAGAGATTCATCAAGCTGTATGCTCACTTAAGGTTGGGGCACTTTATTGCATATAAGTGGTAGCTCAATATAAAAGTAAAGGATCAGAAAAGATGCCCCTCATCCTCAGGTCTAGCCTAAAGGGCAGTTGTGAGTGTTCACAGAGATGCTGAGAGCAAAGCATTTAGCATAGTCTGCCTAGCACTACCACTCTCTCTCATTCCCCAGGTGCACCCAAATGGATCTGTGAGACATAACCTCAAGGAAAGCGGTTTCCCTGAGCCTTTCTGGGGAACAAGACTGGGAGTATGATTAACTATATAAATCAACCAGGAAGACTTCCCGGACTTATGCAACCTGAGACATCCTGGGTTTAGACAGGAGGGGTACCCTCCTGCCCATTTGGGAGTTAGCTGAGTCACAGAGCGGGGAAGTCACTTGCCCAGGGTGGCCAGTATGGAGGAGGCCCAGGAAGGACTAGCACCCAGGTCCCTGACTCACAGTCCAGTGCTCATGCCAGTGCTGGAATCGCCCAGATGGCCCGATCGTCAGGCCTGGCTCCCCCTTGCCCCCCTGTGGCCAGCCTGGGAACACTCGTGTTGTGACGCTGCCAAGACTGTGCACAGATGGGCGAGGCAGCAGCCCTCCTCCCTGGAACCCTCTGCACTCCTGACAGCTCAGCCATGAGTCATCCCAAAGGATGAATGAGCAAGAGAACATGCCCCACCTCCTTGAGGTGGGGGCAGGAATCCCTGACCGGCTTCCCTGCCTTGCTGCATATTCTTTGCAAACCTGCTTGCAGGGCTCCCGGGGTTATAGAGGGACAGAGCGGGCAGCTTCACCTCCCAGGTGCCCTGGCGGACCTCTCGGGCCAGCCAGCAGTATGCCCAGCCCCCCAAAGCCCCCATATTTAACGCGTCCCGGTGAGAGCTCCATCCATTGCCCATATGGTTCCCCTGTGGTTCCCCTGCTCCCGATGCCTCTTCCTCTGCTCCACAGTCCCCTTCTCCCTGCTTCCTGACATGTACTCTCTAACCCAACCTTATTATCTGCTGGGCCAAGAAACCCTTCCTGGCTGAGGTGAGAGCCTGCCAGGGACACCCACCAACCCTGTGGTCCCACCCAGCCAGTTTCTCCATTCCAAGAAATCCCAGCCGGTAGCCAGTCTAAAACAAGGCTTAAAAGCAATTTTCATGTGAATGCTTGTGCCTATTTGTCTGCTCTTCCATTCAGTCATTCCATAAGCATTTATTGAGCGCCAACAGTATGCTAGGTATTATGCTGGATCCTGAGAACACAGAGACGCAAAGCATGACCCAAGGTCCCTAATTTGGCATTCAAAAATGTTCCTTTCCACTCTTCTCCCTTCCCTTTAAGAGCTCTGATTCTAATTTCTTTTCTGCTTGCAAGCTGCATGACCTTGAGCAGAAAATAAACAAGAAAAAAAATCATTCTTATAAATGCCAAGTACTATGCTAGGTGATTTACATCTGTTATTTAATTCACCTGACAACCCTATGAGGTAAATATTATTATTCCTATTTTTCCAAGCGAGAAAATGGAGGCTCAGATACTTAAATAAACTGGTCCAAGACCACACAGTTAGCTGTTGGCAGAGCCAACATTTGAACCCAGGTCGCTCAGCCTGCCCAGATCTCTGTTTCCTCATCTTTGAAATAGTATCTCTGCCCTAAAATCCATGCTAGACATACCCAAGCAGGTTTTAAGAACCTCTTCTGTTTCTCTTGCCCCTAGGTAATGGGTACGGACCTTGGCCAGGGTCTCTGCTGTGCCAGGGGCGGTGTAGTTGGAGGCTTGTGGGTTCTGACCAGGGGGTCCCGAGGCTGCCCTCCCCTCCCACAGACACACCCACAGTGCAGAGCTCCGATAATCTCATCCCAGCGTGGCACAGCTCAGTGGGAAGAAATGGAAAGTGGTATGTTGTTGCTTATTTTAAAAGTCAAGTGTGTGTCTCAAAATAATGTTAATGGACTCATCAAAAGACAAGCACAAGAGTGTTTGGAGCAGCTTCATTCATAATAGCCAACAACTGAAAACAACATAAATATCCACCAATGTGAAGTTAAATAAATTATGATTATGTATATATTATGTATATTTACACGTACCCAATAAAATACTACTCAGTAATGAAAAAGAATTCCTGTAACCACATGCAACAACAGGGCTGTATCTCACAGATACAATGTTGAGTGAAAGAAGCCAGGTAAAAAAACATCACATACTGTATGATTCAACTTATATAAAGTTCAAGAGGAGGCAAAATTAACTTTTGGCAGTAGAAATCACAGTAGTGGTTACCTCTGGATGGGGTGTTGGCTGGGAGGGGGCATATACTTCTTGAGGTGCTGGAAATGTGGAAATAGTCTATATTTTGACGTAGGTGGTGGTTACATGAGTGTATACATACGTAAAGATTCATTGAGCTGTGCGCTTAAGATTCATGCACTTCACTGCATAGATGTTATATCTCAATTTTAAAAAATAATTTTAATGTTTACCCATCCCTCCCCCAAATTCCTTCAGAGCACGCTGCTCCTGATGGCCACCTGAAGCAGAATGAATAAATGGAAGCTTTGCCTAAGGGAGGGGTGGGGTGGGGGCCACCTCAGCAGTTGGGGAGAATCCAGAGCTCTGGATTCTGGACCCACTGTTCTCAGTCTCCTGCCCGTTACTCTAGGAGCGGGGGGGGCACCTCCTTCCCTTAGCCATCCCCCAAATCACCTTGAAGGAACGTTATCCCTGGTTTGTGGAGTTGTACCCTGACACGCCATGCAAAACAAACAGCATCAATAACTGGCAGATCCCAATAAAGATCCGCCATATTCCGTTAAATAAGAGACAGTGTTCGAAGCCCTTGCAGGCGCTTCACCTCGTCCAAATCTCCAGGGTTTATTGGATTTTACTGCTGAGGAAAGAATCAAGCTGCTTGTGGAAGGTCTCTCGGTGAGTTAGAGGGGAGTTGGCTTGAAGCCCAGAGTCTTCTGTCCCAGTGAGGGCAACCGATGGCCAGAGTAGGATGCGGGAGTCTGGGGGAACTTGCTCCAGGGGGTCTCTCAGAGAGGGGTGGGCTGTGGCCCTTCAGCGTGGGAAACTGAGTGTGAGAAGGAGGAGTATGTGGGGACTGGGCTGGTGTGGGGGAGTCCTTGGACAGCTCTGACTTTCTTTTCATCCCAACCCTAGGGAGAAGAGAGCTGGAAACTTTTCTGTCTTGGTGACACCCCCTACCCCTTCCCCGCTGCCCCCCTCCCAGGCCTCTGCCTGCTACCCCTGGTGGTTCTGAACACTTTCAGTTTAATTTGTGATATGGTTTTCGCTTTCAGAGGTTTTACCTGTTGCCTGTGGCTGAGAGTAGAAGCTAGGGCAGGAGAGACCAGGGTTGGTAGGCAGCCCTGGGCAGAGAAGAGGGCCCGGGAGGGTGGGGCTGCTCACACTGGTGCAGGGCATTTGGGGGGGGGGTGGCGGTGGCTGTTTGATTCCATTCACCAGGGAACAATCCCTGTGGTTTATCTGCTGCATGGGAGAAAGGGTGCATAGACACAAAAGCTGCCCTCCAGCCAGCCGGGAAGGACAGAGAAACAGCTCAGCCTTTCTTTCTAGAAAGTTCTCTCTGCTGTCTAACTTTCATCCTTCCTATTAGAGTTCATTCTCCACCCTTTTCTTCTGTCTTCTGTGGAAACAGAGAGGCCGAAGGAAGTCAGGGAGCAGACACTCCCTCCAAACCCCACCTCCTTGCCTGCTCCCTGAGCTCCTGAGAAATCTCTCTGAGACCCTCTCTCACTTAGGGAAGATCACCTGCTTCCTGTCTGCATCAGCCCCTCTGGGTCTGAGATGGCACCAGGTGACTGGTGGCGGGCCCAGGGTCCGGACATCCCAGGAGGAGGGGCTGACAGTGGCAAGTTGCTCCAACCAAACCCACACATTCCACACTCCAGGGCTTCCAGGCCATCCATTTAATTATCAGATATTTCCCAGTTAGTTTTAATCTTATTTTTAATGAATAGATCCCCAAATCCCATAGCCACAAACACGTTCCACTCCTAATCCCAACCACCTAGTTCTGAGACAACCTACTTCATCTGTTTCTTGAGCTTCCTTCTGAAGATATGTATAGACCCATAAATCCACATATGTTCTATTTTCCTATGCTTTACACAAACAAACACGGTCTTGAACTTTTCATAGGGTATCTTGGAGGTGGTTCCATATGAATACCTAAGTTTTCCTCATTTGTATACAGCCACGTAGCATTCCCTTGTATGGATTGTAACATATATCCAAAGCAACCTACTTAGCATCAGGTACCATGTTAGGCAGTGCCTTCTAAGAGTGAACCAGTCAATCAAAAGTTTCCTGCCCTCATGGGGTTTACAGTCATGGTGAGTTGAAGATAAGAACATAGGCAAGTACCTTTGTCGAGTAAGAAGTTTTGTAATGGGGGAACTATGTTCTGAAATAGAAAGCCAAGGAAGTGGCAGAAAAGGCTGTGGAAGAAGCCATGTCTATAATGAGGCCAAATGGGCATTAGCCAGATGGGATGCAAGTAGGGAGGGAAGATAATTTTAAGCTGAGGGGACTGTGTCTGGGGAAAGACATTCTGGGCACTTTGTGATTCAATATGGGTGTGGGGTGGGTGAGGTCAGAAAGGGGGCTTGCCTTGTCAGCCCTGGAGGAACAAAGGGCTTTGGATTTGGGGGCACCTGGATGGCTCAGTCAGTTAAGCATCTACCTTCAGCTCAGGTCATGATCCCGAAGTCTTGGGATTGAGCCCCGCATTGGGCTCCCTGCCCCTCACCCCACTTGTGCTCTCTCTCAAATAAGAAAGTAAAATCTTTAAAAGAGAAAAAAAAAAAAAAGGACTTTGGACTTGACCTGTGGCGTGGGGAGCATGGAAGGGACTCAAGCAGGACTGACGTGATCGCGCCTGTGTTTTGGAAAGATCCCGGTGGCTGCTGTGTGGAGGGAGGATGGACAGGATGAGGGACTACAGGAAAAGCAAGGGGGCCATGCTCCAGGCCTGAGGTCTCACATGCTCACTGGCTCAGCCTGAGCAGCCCGCCCCCACCCTGCCGCCATGTGGACGTGGGGCAGTCACAGCCTTTTCTGGCCACATTCCCTCACCTCCAAAATGCAGGGAGGGCCAGTGGATTAGACGACATCCCCCCCCCCGCCCCTCCCCACACCTTTTCCTACCTGGATACTTTGATGCAGACTGGGTGCCCCCTCTCTCTCCCGACTTGGCCATCCCTCATTCCTTTGCAAGCATGTCAGCGCTTGGAGCCTGGAAATCACTCAGCTGGTTCCTACTCCCTCTCCCTCCTCCACACTTGCAGGCAGACTCCCATTCTCCAGGGAACCACTCACTCTCTCCTGGCTGGTTAGTCGGCCATTTCTGGGGGTACCAGTTCTATGTGGATCTCTCTGGTTCTAAGCCCAAGGACGCCCAAACTTAGTACCTCCCCTCTTCTGGGGGTGCTCCCTTCCTCTCCCCTCTAGACTCCCTATTCCCCATTGGACCCAGTTGGTCCTTTCTCAACAAGCCCGCCTCCCCCACCCCTCTGGAGAGAACTTGCCGTGGACTCATTATTTGCTTCCCTCCAGATCCATTTTCTGCCCTTCTCCACTTTGCTTTGTACCCCAGAAAGCAGACCTCATCTTTTGGTCTCTGTTCTCTGGCTTCTAGGTGGGCTGGGCCGACGGAGGCCCGAGTAGTGGAACTGAGAGCAACGGGAGAGAAAGGCCAGGGTACTTAGCGCCACCCACCCTCCCTTTTCCAGGCTGCAGTTTGGGCCCGGGCTGCATCTCTCCACCGAGGCCACAGGCTGTAGTTTCTGTTGGGTGGGCTGCCGGCTCCCACAGCTACAGCTCTTGCCAGGCCCCTCCCTTGCTCCCTCCCGTCCCCCCTCCCTTTCCTCCACCAGCCCTGGGTGCTTCATCATCTCTTACTCATTTCTTTAAAGCTGCCCACACCTCTGTAAATAGTTCCTTCATTTATGCCTTCAGTTAAGCCTTTGAGTGTGCCCAGTGTTTCCCGTCAGGACTGATGGGTGCCCTCCTCAAGCTCCCCCACCCATCACTTCCCTCCATCCTCCTGCTGGGGTGAGGAAGTTTGCATGTCTGCCCTTGGGCACTGGCCGTTCTTCCTTTAGATACTGGACAAGTTGCTTATGCTCTCAGGTTTCCAGACAAATGGGAATAACATCAGACTTCTTTTCTAGGGTGGCAGTAGGATTCAGTGTGTGCCCACGAGTCATGTGTCTAGCAGAGTGCCTGGTGTATTATAGGATTTGGGTGAATGTTAGGTTCTTTCCCCTCTGGACAGTGGCTTCCTCTCCACACCTGCTTACCCCTGACCCCAGGTAGTGGGGGAGCATTCCCTCTGACGGGTGTCTGGGCCCAGGAGAGAACCAGGCTGAAGGGAGCACTCCTGATCAAAAATCCTGTCCCCAAAACTGTAAGAGTGAGTTGGTTAGCTTCTGTTCCCTTTCCCTGGGCCCACACTGTCCACCATCAGCATAGCCCGGCCAGGCACTGCTTTCACTCCATTAGCCTTCAGGAATAAAAAGAACGATTTCTTAAGTCAAGAATAATTATTTCAACCAGCTTTCCTTCTCAGCTCACTGCTGCGCCGACTGGGCTGCGTGTGCTGGCTGACAAATTAATTTCTATTATTTATACTGGACCAGAGAGGAGCCACATGCCTTGGGAATCGGGGGGAGGAGAGAGGGGTCCTGCAGGGAGAGGTGGGAGATGGAGATGGAGAGACAGGGACAGGCAAGAAGGAAGAGAGGTGTACAGGGGAGGTCAGAAACAAAGAAGCCGGTGGTTGGATGGAAAGAAGCCAGAGGGAAGGCAGGCTGGGTGGGCTCCAGGCTTGAGGGCCGGCCTGGAGGCTGGGTCAGGGTACAAGAGCCAGCAGGAGTCTGCCCCTCCAGGAGATCTGCCAGGGAGCCAGCCTCCCTGCCCTCCCCATCCGGGACATGCCCTGGCATATCATCTAGCACTCAGGGTGAATGCTCTTCATGACCCATCAAAATGCACAGAAATGTCTCCGTCTTCCCCAGCCTCCCAGGATCCTGCCAGCACCGTGCCTCCTCCCTGAGAGACTAAGAATGTCTCACTGAGCTTATCCCGCCCAAATCAGAACCACTGGACGCTTTGAGGACATGTGCCCCTATCTGCCCCTCCTGTGCCCCAACCCCCTCCCTGTTCTCCTTCTTTTCCCCTTTTTCTTCCTTCTTCCTTCCCCTTCCCCTCCTGGGATAAAGGGGGAACTGTCATGGTAAGTGCCTTCCCCTGGGGGAGGTGGGGGGCACAGGATGCAGACACCCCTCCCTCTCTGCAGAGACTCAGGACCTCTCCCTCCCAAGTCAGGGAGAGTGGGTCAGCGTCTGCCTCTCCATCCCCACTTCCTGGCAGGATGCAAAGCCAGAGTTTTCTTGGCTATCTAATCTTAGCCCTGCTTCTTTTTAAATGATACACATTACACATTTATTTACTTACTTTCTTTCATTGGGGGGGGAACCTTTAGGGTGGAGCTCAAAGATATACACATACCCTCGGAACCATCAGTCACTTAGATCTCCATAGAAGACAGTTCCAGGGACGCGTGGGGGGCTCAGTCGGTGTAGCATCTGCTTTCAGCTCAGGTCACGATCCTGGGGTCCTGAGCTCGAGTCCCACATCGGGCTCCCTGCTCAGTGGGGAGTCTGCTTCTCCCTCTCCCTCTGCCCTTTGTCCCTTCCCCCTGCTTGTGCTCTCTCACTCAAGCTCGCTCTCTCTCAAATAAATAAGGAAAATCTTAAAAAAAAAAAAAACAACAGTCCCAGCACCCCAGAGACCCCCTCTTGCCACTGTCCCAGGCTATGCCCACCCACCCCCCGCCTCCTCGAGGTAACCATTACTCTGATCTCTACCACCACAGATTAGGTTTGCTTGTTAGTGAACTTTGTATAAATAGAACCATGCAGAACATACCCTTTTGTATCTGGCTTCTTTTGCTGGACATTATGTCTGAGATTCACCCCAGTTGCTGTTTGTAGCAGTTTTCATTGTTACTGAGTACTCCATTGTATGACAGTTCATGCAACCATTCTTCTCTCTCTCTCTCTTTAAGATTTATTTATTTATTTGAGAGAGAGAGGCAACACAAGTGGGAAGGGCAGAGGGAGAGGGAGAATCTTAAGGAGACTCCCCACTGAGAGGAGTCCGAGGCTGTGGGGCTCGAACTCACGACCCCGAGACCATGACCTGAACCGAAACCAAGAGTCAGATGCTTAACCAACTGCACCACCCAGGCAACCCTCAACCATTCTTCTCTTGATAGATATCTGAGTTGTTTTAGTTTTTGGCTATTATGAATAACGCTCCATGAACATTCTTGTACCTGTTATGCTCTGCACATTAAGAGCAGTGTAATCTCAGGCAAGTGCGATATTGTGATTTGTAAGAAATATGTTTGGTCTTTGTTCATGGTTTCTGGCTCACGGCTCCCAAAATGCTTGGACTTCCCTGAGTAATAAGAGCAATGGGAACATCTTTTGTCGTAATATTTAGTTTCTTGTCCTCAGTTTCTAAAATGGCTTCAGAGCCATAAGAGTGATGTGGGTGTCTTGTTATTCATAACAAGCCCCTTTACACCACACCTGTGTTGGTGTTAATGGGGTGACTTTTGGAAACCTTTTAAGGATGGGGGCTGGTTGTCGGGGGGGGCAACCTTTACTAGAAGGTCAGAACTTTCAGTCCCACCCCCCTGATTTCCCTGGGGAGTGGGGGAGAAGAGGTAGAAGTTGAATCAATCATCGATGGCCAATGATTTAATCAATCGTGCCTGTATAATGGAGCCTCCATAAAACCCCGAAAAGAAGGGGTTCAGAGAACTTTCACATGCCACCATGCTGGGCCCCACACTCCACAAGGACAGAAGTTCCTTTGTTCCTGTGTATATCTTCATCTGACTGTTAATTTGTATCTTTTAATGTTCTGTGTAATAAACGGGTAATGGAGAGATTTAAACAGGTTTCCTGACTACTGTGAGCCACTCTACCAAATTAATCAAACCCAAAGATGGGGTTGTGGGAACCTCCAGTCTATAACCAACTGGCCAAAAGCACAGGTAATAACCTTGGCTTGTGATTGGCATCTGAAGTGGGGGGTGGGGGGCAGTCTTTTGGGACAGAGCCTTTAAGCTGTGGGGTCTGTTGCTGTCTCTATCAGAACTGAGTTGAATTTTAGGATACCCAGCTGGTGTCATGGAGAATTGCTTGGTGGTGCGTAAAGAACCCGCCACCATTCCACCCATACCTTGGAATTATGGGTGAAGAATTCTTTAGCAAGTTACCTAGCTTCTCTGAGCCCCAGTTTCCTCATCTCTGAAATGAGAGAGAGGGAAGATGTCAAGTGTTGACTGTTCTGCTAGGCGATCGTGAGGATTAAATGAGATAACACATGCAAAGTGACCAACACCGCACCTGATATACAGTAGGTGCTTAATAAATGCCATTTCCTCTATCTGTAATCTGTTGGGAGCTGGGAAAGGGGGTCGCAGTATATAATTTCCAGCTGGGATTCTGAGGTCAGAAAGCTATCTCAACAGCAACCACCACCACAACAAAATAATCATAACAACATTGATGACCATTTATTGAGGACTCATGTGGCCGATGCTATGCTATAGAATTTTACTGTCATCTCTACTGTCATCCATAACTGCTCCCTGAGACCCAATTCTCTCTGGCCTTTCAGGCTTCCTAGAGCATCAGGAATGCTGGGGAAACTGAGTCACAGAATAATTTAAAAGATTTGCTCCAAATCATTTATTCATTTGGACTGAGAGTCAAGATATGTCTCTTTTACTTCTTTGCCATCTTGTACCCAGCAGAGGGTCTGGCTCAGGGTGGATGCTCCTATTTGTGGAATAAATAGAAAATGAAGTCTCTCCTGTGCCAAATCCTTCCTTCTAGGCAGGCTTTATCAGAGAATTATGACTGTCCCTCTCTGCACATGATTTTCCCCCTAGAGAGGTCACCGTTGCTGTAAGCGGTCATGCAACAAGCAATGGGGAGCTTTACAGCCACTTCTGAAAGTGAACTGGGTCACCTCATTTGCTCTTGCCCCAAATATGGGAGGACCCCAGCATCCTGGGCTGATAGGAAACTCCCAGGGATTGATTGTCACATCTGGCCTCTGGCCTGGGATAGGTCCTAACCAGCTCAGTGGCCTGCCTGCCCTCTAAAGCCCTTAGAGAAGGGGCTGCCTTCCCTAACTTGGGGGAGGAAGCCTAGGAGAATGGAGGCTACGCATGCAGTGGGGACAGTGCTGGGAAACCTGACTCCAGGGTGGCTATCCCCCATGGCCTGAGTGGCCTCTGGTGGCCTCTCTGGGCCCTGCTTTCCTTGTCTAGGACAGGTCAGGATGAATACAAATTCCTCCCAGGTGCAAGGTGTGCTTTGGAAGCTAGGTAGGGGTAACTGCGCTCCATTTCGGAGAGTTGGGTGTGCAGGCGTTGGGGGCGGGGGGGGGGTAGTGGGGGAGTGGGGGAGGCTGCTGCAGCTCAGGCCCTCCGTTAGAGGGCCTACAAAGCTTTCTTCCCTTCCTGCAGCCTTTCAGAGGAGGGGCTACTAATTGCGAGGTGGAGGGCTGCTAATGAGCCCGCTGAGGACCTCCAAGACAGTTCTGATGGCGCTAAAGGGCTTCCCTGAGTTTCCTTAAAAGCCCCAGTGGCAGTGAAGCCTCCATTAGCGGGAGGATTAATCACCAGACAGGTCTTGGTCACCCCCTTTCAAGGTGCCCCCAGCTGCTCTCAGCTGGCCCTCCGGCCTCTGCTGTGCCCTTAGCGTTCAGAGATGCCCCCACCCATGCCCTGCCCTGTCTGATCTCAGATGAGGCAGCCGAGTAGGGAAATGGGCCTCGGGGACATGGGGGGACAGAGGAATGGGGGATGGAGACCTGCGAAACAGGGGCTGGGCCTCTAGGGAGCCATTGCAGAGGTTTCGGGAGACCCCCAGGAGAATGCAAATGATATGCAAAATATGCAAACCATTAGTGATTAGCTGTGGGTCAACAGCTTGGGTCATTTGAGTAATAAGTTGACAGTTCTGTGCTCAAAGCCTCTGATTAGGCCCAGGGGAGGGTTAGGCATTGTGATCTCTATTGGCCCAGACCAGGACTTCTGACCCCTCAGCTTGCTGGCCCTCCTGGCACCTTCCCAGCCCACCCCTCCCTTCCCCCGCTCCTGGAAGTGATAGATTCAGGCAGCCTGAGGCTCAGAGAAACCCCTGTTCAAGCTGCAAACTGCCCCACCCTCTCCAGAGCCCAGGGCTGCCCCTAGTCCTGAGGGGGCCACGCCAGGCTCCAACTCCCCCCTTCCCTTCCCCTTTCAGGGGGTGCGAATTCCCTTTCCTCCCCCGCTCCCGCCCTTACCCCTCCAGCCACTCTGTCTCCTTTCCGTGTCTGATCCTTGGCTATCCCTACCTCCTGCCTGCCCTTCTCCACCTGTCAGTTATCCGTGACCTTCCCTCAGCGCTCTTGGTGGAAAACTTACCAACTTCAAGGCCCTTGGGACTCAACCCCTCAGTTTGCACCTGGTTCTCATCTAATTGGTTCAGAGGACCCAGCCAGCCCTGGTGGTGGTGGTTGGAGGGGGAATGGGACGTGCTCCATCATCTCACTCCATCTAGAAGACCCATCACTACCAGTCACACCTGCCTCTGAGGGTAGCATGGAGGGCACCCCAAGGGGGCACCCCAAGAAGGCACCTTGTCCCTCTCGCTGCCTCCCACCAGGCCATGCTGGACATGCAGAAGGTTTTTCCATGCTGGCAGGACCCAGGAAAGTTGCATGGCTTTCTGAACACCCCAGCCTGCCTCCAGCACCTATTTGAGGGGGGACAATTCTTCCCGGAGTCTTTGCCATAGTATGGAGAGAGAAGAGAATCAATCTATTTGCGAAGTCCCTGCTGTGTGCCTAGCAGTGTCTAGGTATCATAAAATGAAGTAGGGGGCAGTGGAATGGATGTCTTCAGAGAGGCTACCTTAGAGTTCCTTCCTCAATGTGCCCTGCCAGCAAGGGGGGGGGGGTTCTGCGAGCCTGGCAGGCCTGAGTAGGGACCTCCACCTCTGGATTCATCTCTGGGAAGGGGAGAGGTCCTGGAGCAGGATGGGGAGAGGAGGCAACCAGGTCCACCTTCAGCCCAGGAGAGGGGGTGCCTAAGACCCATGACACTGGACCCCAAGGTCTGCCCCTCTGTGGTGGTGGACATGGGTAACGAAGGAGAGCAGGATAGCAGGGGGTGTGTCCCCCAACATCCCCATGCTGGCTCCTCCTCTCAGCTCCTCTGCCTGCTCCCTTGGATGCAGACTCCAGGAGGGTGAGCTGAGGTTGGCGTTGTCCTACCTGGGAACACTCGGAGCCAGACATGTTGTTGGGGGTGGCCGTGGTGTTGTTTGTCCCTTATCTGGCCTTGGACCCTTGCCTGCTCCCAGTTTCCTTCATCACTCTCCCGTCGCATCCTAGAAACCAAGGCCAGCAGGTGAAGACGAGGGAACTGGGAGGTCTTGGGCTCAGATCCTCGAGGACAGTTCAGACTTCCCGCATGGAGTTCTCTCATCTGCAAAATGGGAATTTTCCTGCCTGCCTCCTGGGTTGTGGTGAGGACAAGATGGGAATGTTTACATGCTCTGGGGACTTTAAAAAACTATACAAAGCTTAGGTCTTGAGTGCATAGCCTCCCACGAAGATTGCTTTGCAGACTCACGGAGATTTAGAAATCACAGTGTGCTTGTTAATCCTACCTTCTACACCCTGGACTCTGCATTCTGAGAACTCTTACACATGCCTTCGCTGCTGGGCACTCCCCCTTCCCCCCAGCCTCTGGGATGGAGACCCCCATTTCTCAGCCTTTTCCTCCCCTCCCCATCCAAACCCCCACCCAGCAGTGTCCTTTGTGACATTGCTAGGATGGCTGAGGATCAGACTCCCGCCTCTCAGAGGCCTCTTCAGTGTGTCAGCAGCATCAGCTTTCCAGCACTGCCCCCCCCCCAACCCCTGTGGTGGCCCAGACACCACCCAGACACCACTGTCTGCCCCTGACCTTCAGGCAGTGTCAGGATCCTCTTTCATCCCTCCTACCCACGCCCCCCGCCCTCCAGCCCCAGCTGCCCTGCTTGTTGCCAGGCTGTAAGGCTGGCCATCTCTGCAGCCCTGAGGGGGGATCAGGTGTGTAGAAGTGGGGGCCTGGCTCCTCCCTGGGGCCCGAGAGGAATCGAACAGCTTCTTTTCCCTTCTGCGAATCGGCAACCTGAGCCCCCATCTCTCGAACTGGAGCGGAGAAATGTATAGCTGAGAAAGAGCCTGCAGAATGTTTCTGGATTTTGGGCAGCCTGAGGCCCAGGATGCTTCATTGGGCTGAGCCTGAGGCTGGAAAGGGTGGGCAAAGAAGGAAAAATAGATAGAGCCTGGATTAGGACACTCAGCTCAGGATCAAATTTAAGAGGCACGAAACCCCCCCCCCCCCAAGAAACAAACACAACCCAGTAATCAAGAGAAATAATATTTTCATGCTATATTTAAAAAAAATTAAAATGAATGCAAAACAAAATCCGTGATTGTCGTGGGAAGAATAATGCGCCCCACCCCCACCAAGGTCTGAGTCCTAATCCCCCAGAACCTGTGAATGTGTTCAATTATATGTCAAAGGGGGATTAGGGCTGCAGATGGAATTTCTACTATTAATTAGCTTGACCTTAAGTGAGGGAGATGAGCCTGGGGTGTCCAGGTGGGACTGCTGTCATCACAAGGGTTCTCAAAAGTGGAAGAAAAAAGCAGACGAGCCTGAATCAGGGAAGAAAATACAATGACAGGAGCAGAGTCAGAGGGATGGATGTGATATATTGTGAAATGATGAAGATTCTGCTGGCTTTGAAGATGGAACGGGGCTATGAGCCACAGAATGCAGGCAGTCTATAGAAGCTGGGAAAAGCAAGAAAGCAGATTTTCCCCTTGTGCTTCCAGAAGTGAATGAAGTCCTGCTGACACCTAGGTTTTTGCTCAGTGAGATTGATGTCAGACTCTGTCCTTATGGAAATGTAAAATAATAAATTTGTATTGTCTTGAGCCACCAAGTTTGCGGTAATTTGATATAGCAATAGGAAACCAATTCAATAATGAGCCAAATATGAACATTTTAAATAAAAAAACAGGGTCAGGAGACTAGGCTCCTGGCAGGGGTATATAGATATGTATATTGAGATCTTGAATATCTGAAATGTCTTTATTCTACCCTCCCTTTGGTTAATAGTTTTGCTGGGTATGCAATTCTAGATAGAAAGCCGTGTCCCTCAGCACTTAGAATGCATTGATTCATGGGTTTCTAGCTTCTACTGCTGTGGTTGAAAAATCTGAGTCCATTCTGATTCTTTTTTCTTTGCAGGTGACCTATTTTTTTTTTAATCCATAAAAGCTTTTAGGATTTCTTTTTTTATCAGTAGTGTTTTGAAATTTTATAATGATGTGGCTTTAGAGAAGTCCTTTTCGGCTCATGGTTCTGGATGATCTCAAGCATGTCTCTTAGTACTGGGAATTTTTCTTGTATTACTTCTTTGCTTATTTTCCTCCCTCTATATTCTCTGTTTTTCCTTTTCTGATACTCGTATAAGACATATGTTGGATCTTCTCAACTGATCTTTGAATGTTCTTATTTTTTCTCTCCCATTTTCCCAACACTTTGTCTTTTTGTTGTACTTTGTGGGAGATTTCCATAAATTTATTTCTACACTTTTATATTGAAGGTAAGCAGCTATCCTCTTAAATTATTTTTCATTTTTAAGAACACTTGTTTTTTGAATGTTTCCTTTTATAGTATTTTATTTTTATTACATTAATACAACACATTCTCATCTCTCTGGAAATAGTTTTTTATTTTTTGGAAATAGTTTTTTTTAAAAGATTTATGTATTTTTAGAGATTGAGAGAGCAAGAGAGAGAGCACGTGAGCAGGGGTGGGGGGCAGAGGGAAAAAATCTCAAGCAGACTCCCTGCTGAATGCAGAGCCTGAAGTGGGCCTCAATCTCAGGACCCTGAGATCATGACCTGAGTTGAAATCAAGAGTCTGACACTTAACCTACTGAGCCATCGAGGGGCCCTTCTCTGGAACTAATTTTTATATTGCTTTTTATTTTGTTAGTTTTCATCTGCTTCCTGTGTGGTTTCCATTTTGTCAGATTTCTTTTTTTCTGTTTTTCTGTTTGTTCTTCATCGTTCAATGGAAGACTTTTTGCACACATGTAGTGATCCCTGCTATCTGTTCATACTTAAAAGTGGGTTACTAGGAAATCATTTGACAGCTCCATGGGAACGGCTGTCAACTAGTGAGCCTCATGGATAGGTGATCAGGTGGAGACCTAACTGCTTCATTGGCAGATGCGCAATGTCAGCATATATACAATTTTCTCTTGAGATAGTCAGTTTCTCCAGGGAGAGATTCTCTAGTCTCCTTCTGGGGGTATGAACCTGGCTGCTAGCATGCTTAGAACTGAGTAGGGGAACAGAGCTGGAGTCCCACTATTCAGGGTACAGATTTTCATTCACCATCTCTCCCAGTAAAACCCCTACAGTGAGTTGTTTGGTCCCCTAGACGGTGTCCATGTTGTCATTCCTTGAACCTGTCAATGTGAACATACTTGGAAAGAGGACCTTTGTAGATGTCATTAAGCTAATGGTCTTGAGAGGAGGTCATCCTGGAGTATCAAGGTGGGCTCTACATCCAATGACAGGTGTCCCATAAGTGACATACAGAGAAAAGATGCACAGAGAAGAGGAGGCATCATGTGAGGATAGAAGTAGAGTTTGGAGTTATGTAGTCACAAACCAAGGAACCCCTGGAGCCACTGGAAGTTAGGAGGGCCAAGGAAGGATTCTGTGCTAGAACTTTCGGAGGGAGCACAGCCCTGCTGACGCCTTGATTTCATGCTTCAGACCTCTAGAAGACCTCAAGCCACCCATTTGTGATAAATTTGTATGGCAGCCCTAGGAAACTTATATAGCACCTTACTTCCAGCTGGCCTGTTATCCCTGAGACTAGGGGCCCTTTGGTTCAACCTCTCCTGGGAATAAACCTCCAGGCTTCTGCTGAGTTGGGGACAGGGTAACTGATAGGTCCTAGAGGAGACCCAAGGGCCTAACTGTTCCTACTAGAGACTTTTTTTTTTAAAGATTTTATTTATTTATTTGAGAGAGAGAATGAGATAGAGAAGAGAGAGCATGAGACGGGGGAGGGTCCAAGGGAGAAGCAGACACCCTGCTGAGCAGGGAGCCCAATGCGGGACTCGATCCCGGGACTCCAGGATCATGACCTGAGCCGAAGGCAGTCGCTTAACCAACTGAGCCACCCAGGCGCCCCCTACTAGAGACTTTTTAAACCAGTCTTCCAGTTTTCATCCTCACTCTTCACTCCCCCCTTCAGTAGTACTTGGTGTTCCAGCCTCCTGTGATGTGAATTGTCCGGCTTCTTGTTGACACAATCCCTCCAGCTTGTGGGGATTTTTACAGTAAAAATGTATGCATGTATGTATTACATGCTACTTTTTACAGTAAAAATCCATTACCACCCAGTCGTCAGCTTTCCGACTTCCAAAATTTCAATGATACCTCTCCTCTCCTATCAATTCTTTTTCACTTCTCTTTTTGAGATTTTTTTTTTTTTTTTTTTTTTTTTTTGCCTTTTAAAAGATCTTTAAGGGGCATCTGGGTGGCTCAGTTGGTTGAGTGTCTGACTCTTGATTTCAGCTCAGGTCATGATCTCAGGGTCATGAGATCCACCCGTGTGGGGCTCTGTGTTCAGTGGGGAGACTGCTTGAGATTATCTCCCTCTCCCTCTGTGCCTCCCCCTGCTTGCACTCTCTCTCTCTCTCTCTCTCTGTAAAATAAATAAATAAATCTTTATTAAAAAAAGATCTTAGGGCGCCTATGTGGCTCAGTCATTGGGTGTCTGCCTTTGGCTT
Source organism: Eumetopias jubatus (assembly GCF_037043125.1). Taxonomy (NCBI): domain Eukaryota; kingdom Metazoa; phylum Chordata; class Mammalia; order Carnivora; family Otariidae; genus Eumetopias; species Eumetopias jubatus. The sequence continues at coordinate 114,756,303 of NW_028274812.1, forward strand.
GGCTCAGGTCATGATCCCAAGGTCCTGGGATCGAGCCCCATATCGGGCTCCCTGCTCAGCGGGAAGCCTGCTTCTTCCTCTCCCACTCCCCCTGCTTGTGTTCCCTCCCTCGCTGTGTCTCTCTCTGTCAAATAAATAAATAAAATCTTTAAAAAAAGATCTTGAACTGTCATTTAGCGACATTTTAGAAAGGGACAGAGATTAATGTGCACACTCAATTACTTTGTTTAATCAGAAGATTCATATTCTTAATTTTAATTATTTGAGTTTGACTGCCACACATTTTCTAGTTTGCCACAGGCCTCACCGCTCCCTGCAGTGCTACACCTGGTCTGATTTGCACATTTATGTTTCCCACCTGGTTTCTTCCTGTAGGCGTCTACGTTTGTTATCGCTGGTTCAAGTATACCTCCAGAGACCCACAGTGAAGGAGGGGGGATGGGTATTTGGCAGGACAACCTCTAATTGTCCCCACTTAAAAGATCCTAAAACTGGGCTGGAGATGTAGAAAAAATTATATTTACAAGATTGGGGCAGGAGAGGAACTTAAGGATGGCTCATCTTGGCTTGATTGAGTAATTCCTGAGGTGTATAACCTACTGGTTCCTGTTTTATAGCCCCTTTATAGCCCCTGCCTCAGTTTCCCCATTTGCCTAATAGGCCCAATCATCTATGCCCAGTGGAGTGGGGTTGGCATGGTGAGATAAGACATAAAAAGCCTCAACAGAAGGAAAACTGGGAACTTTGCTATTTTCACTTTTATTTGTACTGTTACAAGTTATCTTAATCAGCATTGAATTGATTGCCCTGGAACTAACCACCTGGGCCACCTGGCCCCAGGACATTGTCTGTTGGAAGGAGAGCTCTTGATACTAAGAGTCACGGCTTGGGAGTCCTGCAAATTGGTGTTTCCCAGCTGAGAGACCCAAACACCCTCCTCTGGGTTCCTCAGCAGTCCCCACATCAATATCAAGGGGTGTAGGGATCTTTCAGCTAGGAAGACACAGAAAGCAGGAAGAGGGATTCTGGGAGGAGCTGAGATGCGGGGGTGGTTGAGGCCAACGTCTTAGCTCAGGGCTCTGTGGTGAGCTTTGAAGGGGACGCTGAGCAGGTGCCGTGTGGGGGAGGGGAGAGGGAGGCGGATCGGGCTGCCGTTCTCCAGTAAGGACCGACTAAGCATTGGTGAAGTGGTCAACCGCTCCTCCTCCTCCCACCCGTTTCCTGCTCCCTAAAGCCCCAGGGGACACGGTGGAGGAGTTCTGATCAGTGGGGGCTGTTGGTTGGATTGAGTTGAATGCCTGCATCCCAACCATCTCTGTCTTCCCAGGAGAATGGAATCCAGGGGAATGGACTCCAGTATTTCAGGCCATAACCGCTCTCTGCCCATCAGCCAGGGGCAGCCACTTCCTCGCCAGCCGCCAGGACCATGAGGCTGTTCCTGGGCAAGAGGAGGCGAGGGCAAAAGCAGAATCTGACAGCCCCAAAGCCCGGCCACCTCTTCCTCTTCTCTTCCCCTCTCCCCTGCTCCTGCCTTTCCCTTGCCATGCCGCAGGAAGCACCAGACACAATCAGCAACTTTCATTTTTTTTTTAAATAAAAAAGCACTTTAGGGCTTTTACAGAGGAGCCTGCAGCCCATTAAGACACAAATTAAATCTTTGTGGGAATAGGCAGAGTGCAGATTCCCAGTGTGAGGACGCCCCCTCCCTGCTAGGGCTGCCCCTAGCCCTGGGCTTCCACCAGCCCTGGCCCCCCCTTCCCTCCCTGCAGGATTTAAAGTGCATCTTAGGGGTTGAAGGAAAACTACTCAGTCTTGGCATTGAGTAGGTCTTAGGGCAGGGCTAGAGTGGGGTAGGAGGAGGGAGAAAGGAGTAGGTGAGGGAGTCGAAGAGTAGGCAGGGAGGGCAGAGGCAGGGAAGGGGGACACTCGGCCAGATGCCCCACGCGTTGTCTTCTCCGGCGCTCTTGTCAAGTGTAGCAAGGAACTACTATTGTTGTCCCCCATTTTACAGACAGGAAAACTGAGCCTCTGAGAAGTTCGGTAACATGGCCAAGGTCATGCCAGCTGGGATTTGAGTCTCCTTTTGGAGGCTTGGGGAGGAGAAAAGGGGGAGAGAGATACATGCACACTGTTCCCCCTTCCTTCACCCGCCCCCACCTCACTCCCCTCCCCAGCATTTCTCTGCAGTCTGTCCGTGACTCAGGAGGAGGAAATCCTTCTCATCCTTGCACTTTCCTGGGAATGGTCACTCTTGAGGGTCCCCCAGAGAGGTGTGCTTTATTTGGGCCATGCAGCAGAGCACATACAGCCCCCGTGGCTGGGTGGGTGTCGGATGAGGGACCGTTAGCCAGTCTACCCAATCAACCTGTTGGGAGCCACGCCAGGCCGAGGTTTGGTCATCTGATTTGGACAAAGGGGGACAGGCAAAGGCTGAAAGGGCCTTGGGCCTGGCAGACGCCACAGTGGAGAGGGTTGAGAGCCAGTGGGGGAGAAAGAAGGGGAGTGGGGCTTTCTGAGAGATGCGCTGGGTGCCCTTGCCTTCCTCACCCTTGTGCTGCTGGCCTGTCACTCATTCACTCAACACATGTTTATTTAGCACCTGGTATGCAGCTTGCGGGGGGTGGGGGGGCGGCGCTAAGTGCTTCGGTTAGGGAGCAATAAGAATGAGAATAATGCCCTACTTCATCTTTCTGAGGAACACTTTTTCCCCACAATTTTAACATTTCCGAAATCAGGATAAGTCTTTCAAGCAATGAATTTTAGTTATTTGCAGCAGTGTTTTACTTCTCTTAGAGGTACATGAAGTCATGGTGCCTCCAAACCATGACAGCTTAGATCTGATGAAATTTGGTAATAGCTACACTTACAGTACTTCCTATGGGCCAAGCACTGTTCTAACTGCTCGGCCTGTGGTAGCACACTAGGCCTTCCCAACCACGGCCCAGGTCAGAATCCTTGCTATTCCCAACTTAGAGATGGGAAAACTGAGGCACAGTGAGGTGAACTTTCCTTTCCCCTTCAAGGCAGGGACAGTCCCATCAGGTGCCTTATGAACACCAATGCTAGGCTTGTTACCACAGCAGAGCTGGGTGCAGGGCAACAAAGAAAACTCCAGAAGGGGAGGCCCACCCTGGAAACATCCCACCCAGAGCTGACTGTGGGGGCCCTCCCAGGCCCTCCCATTTAGCTGAAGAGTAATGCTCCCCTACCCCAGTTTGGCTTTCCCTGCCCCCCACTCCCCATTCCCCTCTCCTCTGTGAGTGGTGATAGGGGTTAATCACGGATGCAACCGTCATTCCTATCAGCCCCACAACCACCAGCTCGGTCCAGGCCACAGGGAAGGGGAATGATGGGATGGAGAGTGGGGAGCTGCAGAGAAACTCAGAGCTGGACATGGGGCATCTCAGCATTCCTGGCCCCTTCCTGGAGGATACACTGGACATTCCTCCGGACTTGGAACTCTCCTTTTCCTGGTCTGTCTCAGGCTGGGAAGGCACCTGCTGATAGGGAAGGTTTACAGCAGGGAGGAGAAAAGGGAGAGAAATTACCAGAAATCCTGCCGCCGCCTTTACCATGCATGTTCCAAAGCTGGCCAAAAGTCAGGTTGGGAAGCACAGGGCCTGTGGGCACCCCCCAGCCCCCCGGGACCCTAGGCAAATCTCTGTGCCTTTCTAGACCATGCCGATGCTCCAGGCCTCTGTGCCCCTTATGGCCTCTCTCTCCTGCCTACGCCCCTCATCCTGTTCAGTCCTACCCGTTCCCCAGCCTGACTCTGCCAAGTACTGGGAAATGAAGACCTCACCTGCCAAGAGGGGCTGGGGGGGGGGGGGCACGGCCCACAGGCCCTGCCAGCAACCAGGAGCTGTCAGGCTGGCGGCTTTCTCTAGCTGGAGCTGGTGGTAATTAATTAGCCCGTCCAGAAGCCCAAGGCAGTGGTCGGCAGCTTCTCGCAGACAGAGACTACAGCAACTCCAACTGGGTTAAAGCCTGGGGAGGCCCTGCCAAACTCAGCCACGTGGACCCTGGGTCCCTGCAGTCTGAGAGGGGCGGGGGGGAGCGGTCGGGGCATCTTCATAAGCCTGGTGTGTATCATACTTGTTTACTGATTCAACCAACACTCTTGAGCACCTGCTCTGTGTCTCGGGTCTGAAAGCAGAGCCTGAGCCAGGCATTCAGATATACGTGGTTCATTAAGGGGTCCTTGCTTTTCTGGAGCTCCTTGTAGAGGAGGGAGCTGTCTTAGTCTGCTTGAGCTGCTATAACAGAATATCACAAGACTGGGCGACTTAAACAGCAGACATTTATTTCCCACACTTCTGGAGGCTGAGAAGTCCAAGATCAAGGTGCTGACTGATTTGGTATCTGATAGGAACCGTCTTCTTGGCTTGCAGATGTCCACCTTCTCGCTGTGTATTGACATGGCCTCTCTTCTGTGCACACTCCTGGAGAGAGAAATGTCTCTCCTCTTCTGCTTATAAAGGCACAAATCCTATTATGAAGGTCCCACTCTCATGAATGAATCTAAGCCTAATTACCTCTCAAAAGTTCCACTTCCAAATACCATCACATTGGGAATTAGGGCTTCAACATAAGAATTTTGGGGGGACAGAGATAGTTAGTCTGTAGCAGGAGCTGAGCAAGGATGTGGTCTCTGCTAACGGCTTAGCCTGATCTGCAGGAGGCTCTGGGGCATAGACGGCCCCACAAAGCTGTCTCCCCCTTTGAGAAGAGGGCCAGCCCTTTTACCCGCACCCCCCCCCATCAATTGGTCACTGGCCATGGGTTAATGACTGACTATAGGGGATGAGTGACCTTCAGGACAAGGTGCTTCCCATCAGCAGAGGGAGATACTCCAGCAAAGGGGCAGCTGGGAGCCCTTAGCAGCCAACGTCCCCAGCAGCTGAGAAACAGTGTGTGTGCCTTAGGGCAGGGGATCTGGGCAAGGCATCCGCAGGTTCTACCACACCAGTGGTTCTCAGAGTGTGGTCTCTAGACCAACAGTGTCGGCACCATGGGAAATGAACATTGTCAAGCCTGATTCTAGGGACCCTAAATCAGAAGCTCTGGGGATGGAGCCCAGCAAGCTCTGTTTTCATCAGTCTCCTGGTAAATCTGATGCCTGCTTACTTTGCAGAACATTGAACTACCAGGTCCATGGTGAACAATGCCGTCACCATCCCACTGTTCATGGGACTTAGAGTTCAGTGTGGCTAGACCAGCGGGGCGCATGTGGGTCTGTTTGTGGGTCTGTGGGCCCAGATCTGTGGCTGGTCGCTCAGCTGGTTTGACCAGTTTCCTGGCAGTGGTGCTGCTTCCCACCATTCCCCATAGACCTTTGTCCTCGGAGCCCTCTATGACCCTCATTACACCCAAGGAAGAGTGCCCTTCCGGCCTCATCCCACCATGGCACCACTATAAAGGGAGGCCATTCATAGTCAACCAGCATGTACTGAGTCTCTTCTGGGCTCACTCTCATAAGCTATTTTATTCGATCCCTTCCTACAGCATCCTGTATTGTAGATATTAGTATCCCCGTTTTAGAGCTGAGAAAACTATGGGTCAGTATAACTTGTTAATAAAAGGTTGAGAACATGGACTTCTCTTTTCCAAGCTGAGCATGTATTCTGTTATAAACAACTTTGGCAGAGTCAGAAGAGTGGTTGCCCTGGGTGGGAGTGGGGGTGAGATGGGGTACCCACAGGAAGGGCCATATCTTGATTTGGGTGGTGGTAACACCCATGTATGCCTAGGTAAAAAGTCCCTGAGCTTTACACTTAAGATTTACCCTGTTTACTGTTTGTATGTTATACCTCATTTTAAATAATGCAAAAATAAAAGCCCTAAACAGTCACAAAAAAACCACAAAATGCTATATGACCTCACTTATATGAGGTATCAGGAATGGTTAAACTCATAGCAACAGAAAGTAAACAGTGGTTGGCAGAGGGAAAGGGGGTTGTTGAGTTTCCATTATACAAGATGAAGACATTCTAGAGGTCGTTTGTACAATAATGTGAATATACCTAACACTATTGAAGTGGAAGAAAGACATTTCTCTCTCCAGGAGCATGCACAACCAGGGATTGGCCCCCTGAACTAACTGGCTAGAACTTTGGATGTTTTGGATGTTTGAAGTCAGAGGAAGCAAGCCTTCCCATTTGGTTCTTGAACTCTCTCCTATAACATCCTTGCTAGGTGATTTCCAGCTGGTGCCTAAACATCTTCTGGTGACAAGGCACTCACTCCACCCACACATAAAACAAAAGTAGTCACACCACATAATGCTGGATCCTGAGAAGATGCAGATGTGCACAGAGTAGAAGGTATGTTCTTCTTTGCATAGGAACTCTCTAGTTGTATGCTGCTCACATCTCTGCCCTTTGGTTTCTGTTCTAGGTTTTAGGGCCATAGAAAATGAGTGACATATTGCACAGGACCACCCTTTGCTTCGTGTTTTGGTTTTGGCTCCATACATTTCGTATTTGATTTCTTCCCCACTAGCCACGTATTTCCAATGTCAGGCGTACAGGGCACACTCAGATGGGCTCTGGCCCTCTGACTCTGTCCTGTTGTGTCCCTTTGCTGAATGGATGGAAGGATGAATGTCATTCCTGCACCAGGACAGCTAGCAATAAGGCAACTATAGGGCGCCTGGGTGGCTCAGTCAGTTAAGCATCTGCCTTTGGCTCAGGTCATGATCCTAGGGTCCTGGGATCAAGCCCTGCATCGGGCTCCATGCTCATCAGGGAGTCTGCTTCTCCTTCTCTCTCTGCTGCTTCCCCCCTGCTTGTGCTCTCTCTGTCAAATAAATAAATAAAATCTTAAAAACAAACAAACAAACGCTAAACCCATGGTTCCCTTACCTAGCTTCCCCTGAGCTAGATCCCATAAATGCCCACGGCCACTCTGGCACCATCCAACATGAGGGAAAAAGTGTGAGGAAGGGGAAGTCACAGTGGAAAGAGAAGGGGATCTTAACTGGTTAGGATTAAAATATCTGTATTTGCAGATTTTACAAAGCCGTATGACCGTGTGAACATTTTTTGCCAACTCCCCTCTGAGAATCTTGGAAGGGACCTATTTCAGTGAGGGGCCCCGGAGCAGAAGCTATATCTGCACCATGGTGAGTGCGTCCATGTCTGTGGGCTCTGGGTCCCCAGGGGGCGGGGTAGCCTGGCAGGATTTTGAGGACCCTGACCATCCATCCTGCCTCCTTCCACCCCCAGGCTTCTCTTTTGCTGGTTCAATATGGCCAGTGCCTCCTATGGTTCCTCAAAGACAGGTCCCAGGTCCTTCTCTGACCTAGTGTCAGTTTGTCTCCATCCCTTTAGAAGGGTCCACAACTGAGGGGCAGGCTGCTGATGCCACCTGCCAGAGTGGGCCATCCAGGTCTGCACACCCTTGGTTCCCTCACATGGCCTTGGGGCCAGGGTGTCCCAACCAGGCACTGCTACATCCTCCAGTAAATGATTACTTTAGGAACTATTTCTGAGTGCTTTGTCTGCGCCAGGCCCCGAGGTGGGCCTGGAGATCCAGAGATACAAGAGGAGGGTCCCTGTTCTAGGGGAGTTCGTACCCTCAACTCACAGAGCTGTGGCTGTAAACTTACGACTCTGGCCCCATCTTGTTCCCACAGAGTCAGCTTTTAGCCCCAGTCGCAGGGCCTTCTGCAGATCCTTGACTCAATTTCATCTTTTTTTTTTTTTTGACTCAATTTCATCTTATTAGATTTGCTTCACTTGGCCATTCTGCCAAAATCATTTTGGATCTTGCTTCTGTCATGCCCTGTCCTCTCTCTTTCCCTCACGGCTTCGGGTTGTCCATGAATGTGATAAGCCCTTCTGTTATGTCTTCATTACAGTCCGGGGTAACAGCGTTCGACCGCCCGGGACCAGGACAGAGCCCAGAGGCATGAGAAGTTTCCCTCCAGGTGGACACATATTCCTTAATCAGCACCCTTTGGGGACAGTGGTTCAATCCACCTAATTACACGATCACCCAGCCGTATTTGTCCATCTTGTTCACAAGGACATCATAAGACGTCTTGTCACATTCCTCAGTCAAGTCCAGACGCTACGTCTGACACAGTTTCCTTTCTGTCAATCTGGCAACCCTGTCAGGAACAGAAGAGTGGATTCTGTTCTCCAGCCACAGATGCCACACTTAAAAAAAAAAAAACAAAAAACTTTTTACTGAAGCATGTATTCAGAAACGGCCCCAAATCATAAACGGACAGCGCCCAGTTGAAGACACGGAATAATGCTGGCCCCTGAAGCCTCCTCATTGCTCCTAGCCTCTGCCCCCTGCCAAGAGTAATCCTCTCGTAACTTCTCACATCACAGATTAGCTTCTCCTATTGTGAACTTTGTGTAAATGAATCACGGAGGACCTATGCTTTTGTACCTGGTTTCTTTTGCCCAACATCATCCATGAGACTCGCCCATATTGTATGTGGTTGTGGATGTTCGTTCTCATGGATGCATACTATTCCCTTACACAAAGACAGCACCATTTACTTACCTATCCTACTGTTGATGATTAGAGTTGCTTCCAGTTGAGGCGATTATGAATAGCACTGCTATGAACATTCTGTTATTTATAATTTAGTGCACATATGTGTTCGTATTTTGAGTCTATCCCCAGGCACAGAATCTCCGGGTCATGATGCATGCATTTTATAGATTTTGCCAGACAGTTTGGGAAAGTGGTTGTATCATTTCATACTCCCACCAAAAATACATGAACATTCTCACCAACATTTGGTTTGTCGATCTTTTTAATTTTATCCCTTCTGTGGGAGTGATGTGGTATCTCTTTGAATTTGCATTTCCCCGATGCCTAATGATGTGGTGCACCTTTTCTTGTGCTTGTTGGCCATTTGGATGGCCTCTTTGGTGAAGTGTCTGTATAAATATTTTGCTCATTTTTCTATTGGGTTGTCTGCCTTTTTCTTATTCTTTTTAAAGATTTTATTTATTTATTTGAGAGAGAGAATGAGAGAGAGAGAGCACATGAGAGGAGGAAGGGTCAGAGGGAGAAGCAGACTCCCTGCTGAGCAGGGAGCCCGATGCGGGACTTGATCCCGGGACTCCAAGACCATGACCTGAGCCGAAGGCAGTTTCCCAACCAACTGAGCTACCCAGGCACCCCTGCCTTTTTCTTATTGATTCGGAGTAGTTTCTTTTTTATATTCTGGATGTGCACTGACTCTGCTCTTAACTTCAGCCAATTATTTTTGCAAATGAGTGTATTTGATCCTCGGAGACAACTGGGAGGGAGTGATTGTCCCTTTAAGAAACACGAGAAGCCACACCGCCAAGGGGCTGGTGATTCCTGTTGTCATTGTTCGTAACCGGGTCTCCACGTTGCTTTTGAAAAGTGGTGAGGCTGTGTGGGAGAGGAGAAGATCCAGGAACCACATGTGGAAGGGAACAGGGCAGAAGGCTCACCCCAATTGCCTTGCTGGGGGACCCTGAGGGTCCTTGTCAGAAACTCTAAGTGTGGGTACTGGCCTGACCACTAGCCTTTTTGGGGATCTATCCTCTCCTCCACAAAATACAGATAATACCCATTTCACAGGGTTTTCTCAGGTTAAATGAGAAAGCAGTTTATTGGGGTACCCGAGTGGTGCAGTCGGTTAAGTGTCTGACTCTTGGTTCCGGCTCAGGTAGTGATCTCAGGCTCATCAGATTGAGCCCCACATATGGCCACACTCAGCATGGAGTCTGCTTGAGATTCTCGCCCTCTCCCTCTGCTCCTCCCCCCACCCATGCACACACTCTCTAAAATACATACATACATAAAATACTTTTTTAAAAAAGAGAGAAAGCAGTTTATCAAATGTAATATTCCATGTAAATGCCATATACATCTTGCAGTTGGGAGAACTCCACGAGTCTGGCTTAATATAGGAGCTGCTCAATAAATATGCATTGTTGAGTGCCTGTTGTATACCAAGTTGGCAATCTGGTGGCAAAGAGGCGCTGACATTAGACTACTTGGGTTCAAATGCCAGTTCCACCACTCACTGGCAATGCATCAGTACTCAAGTTAATTAGCATCTTTGTGCTTCACTTTCCTTATCTATAAAAGAGGAATAGGGTAGTACCTAACTACATAGCATCAATGTGTGAATTAAATGAGATGATTTATGTAAAGACTGGTACCAGGCTCATAGAAGGCACATAAACATTAACTATTACTATTGTGATTAGGAGTTTACATATGCCATCGCACATTTTCATCCCAAAAAAGCCAGGTGTGCATTATCATCTCCATTTTATAGATAAGGAGAGGTTAAGTGAATTGCCAAAGTCACATACCCTGTAAGCACCAGCGCTGGGATTTGAACCCAGGCCTTTATGGGTATGCTGCAGTCCCATGCATCTAACTCAACTGCCGTCCAGCTCATCTTTGTCCATCATATTTCCAAAGACACTTGGAAAACCCTCGTCAAATGTCTCCCTGGATATTCGGGGTTGGGGGAAGAGGGGCCTGAGCCTCTGGATGTGGTCATAGGGTAGGCTGAGCGTGCTAGGCCTGGTGTGCAGGGAGGGGCTGAGAGGGTGAGGTTGGTGAGTCCAGGAGCCCTGCGCTGCAGAGGCAACAGGGCTGGGAGTCCGCAATGGGGCCTCTTCTGAGCCCCAGGCCAGGCAGTGGGGATAGCCCCAGAGCTTTTCGTAATGAGTCTGCTACACAGCTGGACAGAGACTTATGACTTCTGGTGGCTGGGCCGCCTCCTCCCACTGGTCCTCCTCGGTTATTTATCACAGTTGTCCCTCTGGAGAGGCAGGGACATTGCTTACATTGTCCAGAACAGGGAACGCAATAAAACCAGAGCTACAGGGGGCCCTGAGCCCTGTCCCTTTTATTGAGGGCGGGAGGGGGCTGCGGGGCTGTCCTGGTGGGGGGTGGGGCAAGGCGCTAGCAACAACGTCGACCTGAGTCCGGCTTCCAGGGAGGGCTCCGGCAGCATCTCCAAGACCACAGTGATGGACATCACCCTCTCTGCCACAGCTAAGCTGGCATGCACAGGATCACTAAGCACCCCAGCACCCACTCGTGGTATCACCCCTCCCACCGCCCCGGCCACTGAGGCCACCGGTAAGACTAACACCATCTCTGGTGACCTCACCCTCATGCTGCCGCAGACAGAGTCACCACCACCATCACCAACAGGAAGGGAATTACCAGCCTGGCTTCATTACCCACTCACGCTTGGCTCCGAGAAACAAGGTAATCGGAAAGTGTATGGCCGTTTCCACCTCTGCCCCTGAGTTCGGCTGCCGTCGGGGACCTCTGCGGCTCCTGGAAGAAGTAGTCCTTCTTGTCTGGCTTCCCGGGTTCTACAGACAGAGTGGGGTCATGAGAGGAGCTTAGCTCTAGACTGACTTGACCTTGAACTCGTCTGTGTCACTGACCAGATGAGAGGCCCAGAGCTGGTAAGATGCTTCCCAGTGCCTCAGTAGCCTTATCTGCAAAGAAAGGGCAGTAAAATTCACCTCGCTGGCGGGGAGAGCTGCAGGGTTACTGCAGGGATAACAAAGTGCCCCTTATCACCACTATCGGAGATCCGTACACAGCACATGAGCTGATTATCAAAAATATCATTATTCCCGGGTGAGACTGCTCTCCTAGCCGCCCAGGTCCCCAAATAGCGGGCTCCTCCTGTCTGCCCAGAGCATCTCCTGGACCTCCCTGCCAGGCCATACAGCCCAGGACAGTGGCTTCTCTCTCCACCTCCTGCTGCCTGACCCAGTTGCTGCAAAAGCCCAGGTTTCTCACCGAGCAGAGGCAGCAGTCACATCTCCAGGTCTCACCGTCCTATTAGAACAACATCAGTGTAAACATTAGTTATTCACAAACCCAATTACATTTTGATTGCTCTGACCCAACTGAGATTGGGGTTACTCTCAATCCACATTTATTTTTTGGCACAAACTTCCTAAGGTGTGGGGAGAGGAAAACAAGCTCTCTCCTTCCCCGCTATACCAGGCAGGAACCTTCTCCTGGGTTCCCTCATTCCCTCTCTGTCTTGGCTCCAGAATGCAGTCATACCTGGGCACTCTGCCATGGAATGGAGAGCGGGGGGGGGGGGGGGGGGGCTGGGCCAGGGAGAGAGGGGAGTCCAGACAGCTTTGGAATGTCAGTCAGAAGGAAAGGAAAGCCTGCCACAGGGAAAGGGGAGGAGGGGACACAACGGGGGACATGGGAGTGTCTTTGGCTGTGTTTGGGGTCGGGGTGGCAAGCTGCTTCCCAGCACCTGGGACACCGTGCTCCCACATTCTAGGCTGAGCCCTTCCTGAACACGTCCCAACTTGAGCTCTGGGTCTTCCCCCCAAAACCTGCTTCTCCCCATGCCTTCTCCATCCCTGTAAATCCCTCCAGTTGCTTGGGCCAGAAACTCACTCCAATCCATTAGCAAATCTTGTTGGCTCTACTCAAAATATGTCAAGAATGTGGCTGTTTCTCACGGCCTCCTTGACTCCCAACCCTGGTCCAAGCCACCATGGTCTCTTGCCTGGCTGACTGTCATAGTCCCCTAAGTGGTGTCCCCTTCCTCTATGGTCTATTCTCAACACAGCCACCAAAGCGGCCCTTCTAAATGTGTTGCTGACCAAATCATTTCCCTGCTCAGAAAGCTGTGGTGGGTCCCTGTTTCACTCAGAGTAAAAGCCAAAGTCTTAGGTGCCTGGCCTACCTGGCCTGGCCTCCTGCCTCCTCTCTGACCTTGTCTCTATTATTCTCCCCTCACTCGCTCTGCTCCAGCCACAGAGATACCAAGCCCAGTCCTGTCTCCAGCTTTGCGCTCGCTATGCCCGGGAAAACTTCCTCCCAGATATCTCCATGGCCTGTTCCTTCATCTCCTCCAGACCTCTGTTCCAACGTCACCTCATCAATGAAGCCATCTCTATCCGTCAGGTCCCTACAGGAAACAGATGGCTCACTCAAATTCAGATCCTTTAAGCAGCGTTTACAGAGACGTGGGCAGGGGGTCTGGAAACCACAGGGATGGTGCGGGGGCCCTAGGCTATTCACCGTGAGGAGCTGTGACCATCCCAAGGCCAGATGACTGGGTGGGGCGGTTGGATTGGAGGGAGGCAGCCAGCCTACATACTCTCCCCTTCCTTCGGATCTCCTGTGGGGCTCCCCATTGGCCACACGTAGCAGAAGCCAGAGAGCAGGGTGACGCAGTCCACGTGGGTCACTCTCCTGGGGCACAGGACGGGCTGGAGGGTAGAGAAGGGTAAAGAGCGTGTCTGGAGATGCAAAGGGAAGATGGTCAGGTCATCACTCATGACAGCACGACTTAAATATGTATCACTCCCTGCACTCCGTCCCTCTTCCCGCTTCTTTTTCTGTATCCCACTGATCACCTTCTAAAACACCATGGAATTTTTGTTTGTCTTTACTCATCAGATTGTAAGCTCCACAAGGACAGGGATTTTGTCGGTTTTTGTCCTCTGGTGTATCCCCAATGCCTAGAACAGAGCCTGGCATATCGTAAAAGTTCAATAAACATGTGATGAAGAGGTGAGTGCATGAGAAAGAGTGTGGGAAGGGCCAGGTGAGATCTAATGGGGCCTGAGATCCCTGGGCTTCACCCCAGGAATTGCCATCCGTAATGAAGAAAGAATGCATTTGTTGTTCAAGTAATTGGTAGTAACTGATGGTAATTTCAAGTAATTAAACACTAATTAATTCAATGAGTCAGTAATGTATTTATTTATGGTATCTGTGTTTGTTTCCTTATAAATATTGGTATTACCTTTGTCAGGCAATTAAAATTCACTGGGGAAGTCGGGGAGGTTCCTGGGGGTGACAGAAGCTTGACTTGGTCTGGGCCAGGCATGAGCCGTGGGACCAAGCTTGGGTGAAGCCTGAGGTCAGAGCTCATATGGGGTGGGGTGGGCCAAAGCAGGCACTGGTAAGGGATTTTGCACTTTTGGCTGATATTAGTTTGGGGTTGGGGATTAAGACGCTTAATCACAAAATCTTCTCCAACTTCTTGAATTCCCCTCCTCAACTCAGAAGTATTCTTCTTTTTAAAATTTTTATTGTTATGTTAATCACCATACATTACATCATTAGTTTTGGATGTAGTGTTCCATGATTCATTGTTTGTGCATAACACCCAGGGCTCCACGCAGAACGTGCCCTCTTTAATACCCATCACCAGGCTAACCCATCCCCCCACCCCCCTCCCCTCTAGAGCCCTCAGTTTGTTTTTCAGAGTCCATCGTCTCTCATGGTTCGTCTCCCCCTCTAATCTTCCCCCCTTCATTCTTCACCTCCTGCTATCTTCTTTTTTTTTTCTAAACATATATTGCATTATTTTTATTTCAGAGGTACAGATCTGTGATTCAACAGTCTTGCACAATTCACAGCACTCACCATAGCACATACCCTCCCCAATGTCTATCACCCAGCCACCCCATCCCTCCCACCCCACCCCCACTCCAGCAACCCTCAGTTTGTTTCCTGAGATTAAGAATTCCTCATATCAGTGAGGTCATAGGATACATGTCTTTCTCTGATTGACTTATTTTGCTCAGCATAACACCCTCCAGTTCCATCCACGTTGTTGCAAATGGCAAGATCTCATTCCTTGTGATGGAACTCATAAGTATTCTTTTTAGATTGGAATATATGAGGTCCATGGAGGGGTGTCACCAGGTATAGGAAGGCCTTCCCTCCCCCCCTTTTTTTTAGATTTTATTTATTTGACAGAGAATGAGAGCACAAGCAGGGGGAGTGGCAGGCAGAGGGAGAAGCAGACTCCCTGCTGCGCAGGGAGACCGATGCGGGACTTGATCCCAGAGCCCTGGGATCATGACCTGAGCCGAAGGCAGATGCTCAACCGACTGAGCCCCCCAGGTGCCCCTCCATCCCCTGACTTCTTTTCTAAGAGAGCAGCAGTATCTTGAACTCTTGGCCTTCTGCCCTGGGCCCTGACCTCCTAGGCATGAGACCATCTAGTTCTGGGCTGGACAGAAGTTGGAGAAGAAGAGGTAAGGGGGATACTCCAGCCTGGGCACCCCAAAGGGCCCAGAGCAAGATCTGAAGGGCCGAGAAAAGTCATATGGGGGTGAGTGATGCTGGGGGAGAGCATGAGCTCATAAAACTTTGTCTCAGGCAGGTATAAGCATCCTGATCACATAGATGAATTGGCAGGGAATGACACAGAATGATGGCCCCCATAGAAGACGCTGCCCTTATCTTTCTAGATTCCCAGGCCACATTCCCCGCAGCAGCCTCAAACTGGCAGTGTCAAGCCTTAGGGCTAAAGGTAAACCTCCCCTCCCTCACCAGTCTTGGCTTTTTAGATCCTCCATAGCCCAGGAGGCGAATTATACTTATTACAGGTTAGAAAAAAAAAGTACAAAATGGGCATAGAGAAAGAAGAGAAAGAAGTGGAGGTAGGGCAGCATGTCTCAGAGGCTACAGTATGTAAGAACTCTCGCCCTTCATGTGCCCTCTACAACGGCTATCCTCCTTCCCTGTGCCACCTTCCTGCCCCCACCCCCCCCCCCAAGGTGGTAGGAGGGAGGGGTTCAGGCACAGGTTTTGGAGTCAGATGACATAACGTTAGATTCTGGCTGTTCTACAACTTCCTCTCCATGTGATGTGTTGGGCAAGTTACTTAACATCTCTGAGCCTCAGTTTTCCAATCCGTGAAATGGGAATAATCACAGTACCTGTCCCATTAAAGTTGTTACAGAGTTTAAATGCACTTATGCACATGAAAGCACTTAGCCCATGTAGCCTGGCAGACAGGAGGTGCTTAATCTGCCCTAGTTATTAGAATAACTCATGAAGGTGTCCAGCCACCCATGACTCACTTTTTGCATTCCAGCTTGGCCTCATCTCTAACCATGAAGAATCTCACATCCCGGTTGGCATTGACCAGCCCTAAGAGTTCTCCTTGCAAGGGCTCAAATGAAAGAGCAGTGTCCTTCCAGGTCTGGACGGGGCATCACTTTGCAGCAGACCTTTACTCATGGCCCCCAAACGTCGCAGAGTCTTGCCTTTCTTCTGCCCCTGCTTCTCCCCTGAAGCCCGGCCTCCGGAGTGGCCCCAGCTATGGAGGGACCTCCAGCTGCAGGCTCCTTACTGCGTGGCTGTGACTCACCACCACGGCAGTTTTGCACTGTCTCATTGTCTCTGTCTCGCCGTCTCTGACCCCTTCCTGGCCTCTCGGGCCTGTCTTTCATTTCCCCTTCTTGTTCCCTCTTTGTTCTATTTGTCTTCCTTAATTAGACATACTTTGGAACTGAAGTGTTTTTATTATGTTTTATTTATTGAATGGCTGTACGTTTCCTGTTCTAAATTTAAAAGGCAGATCGATAAAATGCTTTATGGTCCTTGCTTAAAACAAAACAGAACTGAGTTAAGTTGCTCTTTGTTCATGTGACTCTTCCTCGCTTATTTCTTTTTTCACAGGAAGAAAAGGTTCCTCATCCCCATTCGCTTAATTGACAAGAACACTTAATTCACTCACTGGCTTATTCATTCCGTTAATTACTCATTAAACAGCTATGAAGCCCCATCTGTGTACGGAGCTCTGCGCAGGACCCAGGGGCCATACAGGTAATAGAAAGCGGTGTTCCTGCCCACAAGAGCCTCCTCTCTAGCTGGGGAAACTTGCTTGGACACTGACATGTGCCAGAAAATGTTAGGGGTGCCTTGTCAGTGTGTGATAGCATTGGGTGTGGCACAGACAGGGAGTGGGAAAGGCTTCCTGGGTGGAGAGCAAGCTGGGCTGAGAATTCAAAGATGAGCAGATGTCTTGAGTTGGGCTCTCCCAGAAGCAGACCCGAAGACAAGGGAAAGAGGAAAGGTAGTTAATTGGGGAGGCTCCTGGGCTGCACGGGTAGGGGAGTGAGGAAGAGAGACCAGGAAGGAAGGGAGGGAGGAGTTGATACAGGGCACCTCCGTGAGCTGGTTACCACTGCAGGCAACGGGGGTGCACAACATTCTGGGACAATGTGTAGAGCACGTTTCAGAGTGGGCTCAGCTGAGTGGTGAGGGAGCTGGGGTATTTATACTCCTGTCACCTCCCAACAGTCATGGGCGAGGCCCGCCCTGGGAAGTATTGCCTCTTCCACACTCCTGGCCGCCTGCACAGATAGCAGAGTGGGCTCTGGTGGTCAGAGAGAGCCTTCCAGCAAAGGAGGCAGGTTCTGGGAGTCGGGACTCAGGCTGGTGGGCACTGAAGTGATGAGGACAGTGGCACCTGTGGGGCCCCAATGTCATCTGCTGCAATAGGTGTTGGGGGAGCAGAAGGGCACCCCAGTTGGGTGGTCAGCATGAACAAGAGCTAATGCCAGAAAAGTCTGGCATGGCGTGGCCTGGGCCTCAGCTTCCTCATTTATAGAAGGGGATGAAAATACCTGCCCTACCCATCCAGGATGATTTGCACAGACTCCCCAACTCGGACCCTGCAGAGTAGAGCCCAGTTCCACCCTTTCCTTGAATTGCTCTGCCATGCCTCCTGCCAGCCTCCAAGGCCCTGGATAGTCGAGGCTATTTATGATGCTCTGACGATATCTGTCTTGGCAGAAGAGCGTAGGGGGGACAGATGGAACCTGGGGTCCTATCCATCAGTCACTTGGCTGCAATCTCTAAAGAGATTTTAATTGTGAGCTCAGATTTACTCCGGTCATCAGCAGCCCGCCCGCCTCTTTACTGGCTGAGAGCAGGGCCTGCAGGCCTGCTGTGGTTTGCCAAATGGACGTCTTGTAGCAACGCCGAGGAAATATTTGCTGCAGTGAAACAATGTGCCGGGCAGAAAGCAATCATCCTAAATCGCCCCCTGACAGTGCATCAGAGCTCTACCGAGGGCTCCTTCCACTGTACTCACAGCTACTTTTCCGGAGGAGGTGTGTATCCCTGCCACCTGCCCAGGGAACAAAGATGACAGCCTCAAACCTGAATTGGAGGGAAACTGAGGCAGGGGGCACCACTCCCCCTCTTCTGGGCTATGTGAGAGAGGGAACAGTAGACAGTAGGAGAACAAGGTCAGGTTGGGGGTGGGTGGGGGGTGGCTCAGAGACAGCCCTGCGTTAGGAAGACCTATACCAGGCCCACCCCAAGCAAAAGATTCAGTAAATGCTGTCCCCATTTACAGCTGAGGACACAGAGCCTGAGGGAAGTGGGAGGCTAGCCTGAGACTGCACAGGGCATTATGTGTGGGGGGAACTGGGACCCTTGAGCTTTGGTCTTCTGGAGTTCTGCAGAAGGTTTTGTTGTGGACCCCTGAGTATCCCTTTCTGAACTCCTTCCTTGTCCTATGTCTCAAGGCTTCTTTGCTCCCTCCTCAGAGGAACAGGGGAATCTTCACTCTCAGGATTGGCTCTGGGGAAGTGACCTGCTTCCAGGAGCTTCTGCCTCTCAGTGCTTCTGAGTGGCTATCTCCTGGAGGTGGCCAAGTCTTCTCTCTGCCTGTGGGGTATAGCCACTTGTATCTTGATCAAAGGAGAACCTCTAGGGGAGAGGAGAAAGAGCAGGAAGAGCAGGGGGAAAAGAAGAGATCCTTCCTAGACTGTGAAGTCTCCCAAATAAGGTCTCCTATTCTGCCTTTGAGGCTCAGGACTCAGGAGCAGTTCTGGTCTTGGCACACATTTCCTTTGCACCAAGCCTATTGTTGCAGAATTTATCCAACAGAAAAAACAAAGCCCACAAGAATACTGTACATGAGGGGCGCCTGGGTGGCTCAGTCGGTTAGGCGTCTGCCTTCGGCTCGGGTCATGATCCCAGGGTCCTGGGATCGAGCCCCGCATCGGGCTCCCTGCTTGGCGGGAAGCCTGCTTCTCCCTCTCCCACTCCCCCAGCTTGTGTTCCCTCTCTCACACTCTCTCTCTGTCAAATAAATAAAAATCTTTAAAAAAAAGATTAAAAAAAAGAATATCATACATGGTATCTATTGTTGCTGGTGATAGCAAAAAGACTAGTAAAATGAAAGTCCATTAGTAGGAGAATGGTTGACTAAGTCACAGTCCAGTTTTGGAATATCATGCAACTATTAAAAAGGAGGGAGACCTCATGGTTGACTTGGAAAGTCGCACGTGAGAAAATCAAGTTGCAGAATAAAATGTGTTTGGATTTCATTTTTAAAAATTTGTTTATACTTGTATTTGGGGTTTAGGTAAGTAAAAGCATTTGGAGGGGTCAGATTAGGAGCAGGTTCAGTTGTGAAAAACAGAAAAAAAGACCACAATAGCTTTCTTTTTTTTTTTTTTAACAGAATAAAGTTTACTTCTTTCTCACTGAAAGTTCTGGAGGTAAATGGTTCAGTAACTCTACTCCATGAAGTCCTCCAGGTTTCTTGTATTCACCATCAATGGCTTCCATTCCCAAGGTCATCTCATGGCCCAAGATGGCTCCTTTAGCTCCAGCCATCACTTCGACATCCTAATCAACAACAAGGAGGAAGGCACCAAGAGTGGCATGCCTTCTTTGCTTGAAAGGTCACTTCTTCAAAGTCACATATATTAATTTTGGTTACATCCCATTCACCAGAACCTAGTCCCATAGCCACACTTAGCTGCAAGAGAGGCTGCGAAATGTAGTCTTCATTCCCGGTGGCTACCGGCCCAGCTGAAAGTCCTTTAGGAAAAAGAATATAGATATAGGAGAAAACTAATTGCCTTTGCCCAGGAGAAGGAAACTTCCTATTAATCACTTTAAGGAAGAGGTTTGGGAAGAGGCATGGAAACTAGTCAAATATTAATTTTTTATAGCCTACACTTAATGCTTAATCATTATTAAAAATGTATCAGGGCACCTGGGTGGCTCAGTCCGTTAAGTGTCTGACTCTTGATTTTGGCTCAGGTCATGATCTCAGGGTTGTGAGATTGAGCCCCATGTTGGGCTCTGCATTCAGTGCAGATCTCCTTGTCCCTCTCTCTCTGCTCCTCCTCATGCTCTCTCTCTCTCTCTCTCTCTCTAGAATAAATAAAATCTTTTAAAAATGTATTACTTCGTTACTTTTCAATAAAGAACTCCAATAACATATTTCTTAAAAACCTCTCTGATTGCTCTATTTATTCTAGTATAAACACTAAATCTCTTAGCATGGCATTCAAAGCCCTCTCAAATCAGCCTGCCACATTTTGCAACTTCTTGCCTCTCCTGTGCACCTTGCTATGGCCACACTTTTTTTTGCTGTGAGCCATTCACTTTTCCCTGCAAACTCTCCACCTCTGACTCTGTATATTCTGGTTCCTCCTCCTAAAATGCCCTTCCTGCTCCTTGTTTCATCTTTACAGATGCTCAAAAGTCATCTCCTGGGAGAAATCTTCCTCCCTGGCCCTCGGTGGTCACCCCTCTCCTTGACCTCTGCTGCCGTGCCATCTGGTGATTCATCTCTTCTGCATCCACTAGATGCGTTCCCCCCTTAGATCAGGAGCTCCTTAAGGGAGGGGTAGGTACTGTTACTCATTTGTTCCTATCCTCCTGCACTTAAGATAGCACTTGTTACACTGTAGGTGTTCAAGGAATGCGCAGACACCCCCTGCAAGCATCATCTCAATGCATGTTCACATCAACCTGTGAGGTCAGCACCATCATTCTCCATTTTATAGGAGTGGGTGGCAATATTGTGGCAAGTGGTTATAGACAAGGAGCTAGGCAGGCCTGGATTCAAGTAATAATACTTGGGTAAATTACTTAGCTTTCTAAGGTTTCCCCATCTGTAAATCAGAGCTCGTGAGACAGGTCAGCATACAGTAGGCACTTAATAAATGGTGGTAATTGTTGACTATCAGATGGCTGGGGCTGGGATCTTTCTCTCTTCCTTCCTCTCTTTAGCTCTTCTCCACTCGGGTGGAGTTGTGCTGCCCACATCCTTTGCCCAGCCCTGTGGCCAGGTCCGGGACGGGCCTGCTCAGCCTCAGCCCTTCCTCCCTCCAGCGCTGATGGGGAAGCTGGAGGAACAAGGGGAGGAGGAGACAGAGATGTGATGCTCCTTAAGCATCATACCTTCTCCCCGGCATGTCCTCCGGTGGTTCCTCCAAGAGCTCACCACGTGGGTGGTGTCTTTGCTGCTGGCTCATTCTCATTGATCAGAAGGGACTTTCTCTGTCTGCAGAACCTTGAGTCGCCCTTCTGGGTTAGAGAGGGACACGGGCAGTGGATTGGGGCTCCCCTGCAGACCCCTCCCAATGTCCCAGACGCCCACAGCAGAGGGCGGCCTTCTCGGGCTCTAGTTTTAACCCCAAAGAAGGTGCCAATCGTTCATTTTCAAAGCTATTTGAAGATGCAGTTTTCCAGGGCGCCTGGGTGGCTCAGTTGTTAAGCGGCTGCCTTCAGCTCGGGTCATGGTCCCAGGGTCCTGGGATCAAGTCCCGCATCGGGCTCCCTGCTCGGTGGGAGGCCTGCTTCTCCCTCTCCCACTCCCCCTGCTTGTGTTCCTGCTCTTGCTGTCTCTGTCTCTGTCAAATAAATAAATAAAATCTTAAAAAAAAAATCTTAAAAAAAAAAGGTGTAGTTTTCCAGGACTCTGAGGAGAACAGATGCACCATGGGGGGAAAGACCCTTACCTGATGACCCCCACTGCCAATCAATACCCACCTTGGCAACCTGCCTGTATAGCTTCTGGCTGGGCAGCCCTCCCTCCTGTACTTTGGCACCCGTATCCCACCCCATGCAGAGAAATCATCCTGAACTCTGGGGAGGGAACACAGACAGGCTTCCCAAGCAGAGGAGCAAGATGCAAGATTCTAGCTTAAGCATGGGCACCCTATACATCCAGCCTGCAGATGACCCTAACTGGACACTGTGCACTACACACACACACACACACACACACACACACACTCAGAGGCTAGCAGTGGCCTCCCTCGGGACCCCACAGCTCCTCCCCAGGGTCCTGTGTGGTCAGAAAGCATCAAGCCTTCTATCCTCTCCCCAATTAGAGGCCATGGAGAGAAGAATGGCTGCCGCTCGTTGTCCCCTGGCTTCTGTTAATGCCCATGATCTGCCTCTCATTCAGTGATACCTTCTGTACTGAGCTAAGTGGCAGGCAGAAGACTGTTGAACCAGGCCCTAACTTTGGTCACACACACACACAAACATGAGTAGAAGCATCTGGGAGGCAGGAGGTCAGGTAGTGGGCACAGAGGATTCTAGAAGGATCTATCATCAGCCTCCCCACGGGGATGGTGGGCTCTGCGGCTGAGTGCGGGGAGGGCAATCTGGGGTTCGTTCTCCTTTCTGGGTGGGGGAGGTGAGCCAGTGGGCCGAGGCAGATGACCTTTTACCAGTCTGACCAGGTGACTTCTGGGTTCTGGGTTCTGAAACCCTGGCTGCCAGGCCTCACCCTCTTTTGTCACTTGTTTTCCTGTTCTGAGACAGTGTCTTAATGGCCAGGTCCTGACCTTCCCTCAGCCAGGTGGGGAGTGGGGTAAATGTAGAAACCTCAGCCTCCTTTACCAGAAAGGGGCCTCCTGACGGCCAGAGCCTCCCCTACAGATAGGGGATGAGTCCTCCCCTCACAGCAGGTAATAATTCCAGAGGATGGACCTCGCCTCCTGCCATCAGCCTGGGCACCCAGCTCTGGCCTCAGGGGCACCCAGCTGGGGTGGGTGGTCTGGGCACGAAGAGCCAGGAAGAGACCTCCCGTCTCGGCCCTCTGCCCCCACCCCAAACTGCCTCCTTCACCTTTCCCAGGTTGCGTTTACCTCGGCCTCCTCCTCCTGCTCTGTTCTCCCAGCCGATCTGATTGCTGTAATTAGTTAATCAGTAACTGGCATAATTTCCTCCTGATTAATGCAGGAATAATCACCCGCCAGGGCTGCCAGCAATTTGCTTATCAGAGTCACTTTGAAACAGCTTTGAAAATGAACGATTGGCACCTTCCTTGGGGTTAAAATTAGAGCCCGAGAAGGCCGCCCTCTGCTGTGGGCGTCTGGGACGTTGGGAGGGGCCCGCAGGGGGGCCCCCAGCCCACTGCCAGAGGCCGGGCCTCACCTCCGGGGCCTGGGGGAGGGCGGGGCAGGCACACCCGGGTCCGCGCAGTCGGGCCACGGGTCTCTCTCGGCCTCCCCAGGCCCTGAGCAGTCAAGGTCCCCCCCCCCCCCCCCCGGCTGCTTCCCAGGCTCCCGGTCTCCCGTTAGCACTGGGCTCAGCGGCACCCCAGGCAGCGCGGGGCCTCCGGAGCTGGCGAACGCCACGGTTCCCACGGCTTCTGGCTGCAAAAATGTTTGCCGAATGGAGGAGAGATGCTCCACCTGCCCCCGCCGCGCCTGCTGCACGGGGCTGGGGGGGCGGGGGGGGACGCGGGGAGACAGGGCACGCGTACTCGCTCACACTTTACAGCCACGCGGGCATCGCAAGGGCGGGCGGCGGGGGGTCTGCGGCGCCTTCCCCGAGGGAGGGAGCTGGCGGGTGGCGGACCAGGACCAGAGGCTGGTCCAGGAGGGGGAGGCGGTTGGTAAAGGGGCAGGGCAGGGCAGGGCAGTAGGGCAGAAGGAGGGGCCTGCCCTAGGTGGTTGTAATAACAATAACAACAACAATAACAACAGTAGTAAAAGGCAACTGCCCGACCTTTTATGGAGTATGGGAATTGTACTACATTCTTCACATACATTATCTCATTTAATCCTTATGAACTAAAAATAAACATTTAATGAGCCCCTACTATGTGCCAGAGCTGCCTCTTTATTTTTGTAACTTTACTTTTTAATTACAGAAAATTTCAAGCATACTCAGAAAGAATTGTCATAATGAACTCCTATGTACTCAACGCCCAGTTTCTACAATTTATTAACGTTTTTCTAATCTTGTCTCATCTCTTCCACCATTCTTGAACTTGTTTGACTATTTTAAAACCAGTGCCAGACATACCATTTCACCTGTAAAATGAGATGCAGGTAGGAAGAGCATGGTCCTCCAGGGTTGTTGAAGGATTTAATGAGATCATGCAGGCGTAGGTCTTAGGACACATGTGCACCCCATAGATATTGGTTATTATTATGTAGGAGCAAGGGAGTGTTAAAATCTTATCTAAATCTGTAAGGTCTACAGGAGAAGCAACAGACAGGGCCAGGGGTGTGAGAGTCTCCATGGGCTGTACAGGGTTACTCTGACAGGTCTTGGGATTTGGGGCAGGAGAGGTTGGCGTTATTGTCGCCAACATTTCCTGTGCACGTGAGTCACCTATGGCACTGCAAATGGCAACCGAGCTACTGATCACAGGGGATTCTGTGGGCCTTACAGCTGAGCTAAGGCCCCTGGGTCAAAGGGGTTTGGTGCATCAAGTACATTCCTCTCTCTCCAGGTGTACTCTAGCAGCTTGCAGAGCTGAGGGAACGGGGCAGGCGGGTAGTCATAGACAATGGAGGACTGGTTCACATTCTCTCAGAAGAGGACATCATGAGGGGCACCTAGGTGGCTTAGTCGTTAATCCTCTGCCTTCTGCTCAAGTCATGAACTCAGGGTCCTGGGATGGAGTCCCACATCGGGCTCCCTGCTCGGTGGGAAGCCTGCTTCTCCATCCCCCGCTCCCCCTGCTTGTGTTCCCTCTCTCGCTGTGTCTCTCTCTGTCAAATAAATAAATAAATACAACCTTTAAAAAAAAAAAAGTCAAATGCTATAGGGGGTGCTGTGTTGTAGCATTTGTTCCCAGGTGCACCACTGGGTCGAGGGATTCGGGAAAGAGATGGAGGAAGGCCACGATCTGGTTGGAACACACCGAGTCAAGCAATAAACTGCAAGACACACGACCATCAGATGGTGCGCGGGACTGTCCAAATCCGTTCCCAGGCTGGCCCGCGGGGGCCCTGACGCTGAGCGGGCGGACGGTCACGTGTGTGCGTGCGCATGCGCGTGTACGTGTGTGCACTTGGACTCACACTCCTGACTTGCAAATGCATTGTCTTGTGCACACATTGCCAAGAAACGCCTGTGACAGAGGAGCTTTCATCAGGGTGAGAAATAATAAGCGATTACAGAAACGTTGCCCTGTCAAGTAGGTGAGGCTGTATGACCAGCTGCATTTAAAAAAACAAAACAAAACAAAAAACCCAGCAACTTCAAAAAAGCTTTTTTAAATGGACTTTGTGTTTACAGAATCAAGCCATTTGCCATGCTTGGACAGCTGCCAATGGCCAGCTCACAGAGAGTGCAGGTAAATAAGCTTCATGGGTCAGGCATGGGAGGGGGTGCCTGTATTTCTGAAGGGGAGGCAGTGGCCTCCTGTGAGCAGGCTCCGCCCCCTCCCTTTGCAAGACATTGACATTTTGCATCCATCTCCTTCCTTCTTGAAAGTCACTCGCTCCAATTTGCTGACAACTGAACTCAACTCACTTCTCCTCCAACATCTTTGGTGGCCCCTCCTTCTTCTCCTTTGCTCACTCCTCCCTCTGTCCCTCCCCTTAAATGCAGGCAGCCCCTCTGAGACCCCATCCCCAGCAGAGTTCAGTTTTGGCACCACCTGCCCCCTACCTTGTGTGATCTCTTTGAGTCTCTTGTCTTCAACCCTTGTATTGCCACCAAGCAAGGCTCTCAAATAGATCCCTACTCCTGGGCCAGATCTTTCTCCAAGGACGCCAGTGTGCAGTTCCCCTTGGGTGTACTGGACAGTTCCACTAGGCTCTCCTGCTGGAACCTCAAATTCAATCTGTCTTTATCAATTTGTCATAATCTTCTTCTGCAAATCAGATTATCCTTCTGCAGTCCATAAACCTTCTACTGGCACCACCTCCCTTTCAGTCCCTTTATCCAGAAACTTGGGAGTCACAGACAGCCCCCACTATAACCATGGGGGTCCAAGGGCTTCCATCCTGAATCTCTCTTCTTTCCCCCTCCGCCCCGCTGTCCCCACTGGCCACCCCCCTGTCCTTTGCCTCTCCTCGTGTTCTGTCTCTCATCCATCCTTCAAACCCTAACTCAGGAAGGCACCTGTGAGCTCCCCGTGATTGGTCCCAACCAGCTCCTTCTGCTGAGTCTCCCTATATTCACTTCCCTCACCCTGAACCCTCTGCCCAAGCATCATCCTGGCTGTGGCAACTTTCCCAGAGCACACCAGGCACTTGCATACTTTTGTCCCTCACCCTTCCTTGTCCCATCCCCGATTTCTACCTATCCCATTCCTACTCATTTTATTAGTTAGCATCAGGTCCAGCTGCAAATAATAGAGACCCCAAGTGATAGTGAATAAAGATAGATGTTATTTCTCTTTTATGTAGAAATCCAGATGGAGCTCTGCTTCATAAAGTCCTCAGGGACACAGACTTATTCTAGTTTACTGGTTTGTCATCTCTAGGGTGTGGTTCCCATCCTCCTGGTTCAAGACAACAGCTAGAGCTCCAGCCATCACTTGTGTTCTACATAGCCAATTGGGCAAAGGGTGTGGGGGGACCTGATCAGGTGGGGGTCGATGGCACAGGCGGTGAAAGTATTCACCCGACGCAGAACAAAAGAGAAGTTTATGGAATACTCTGCAAGGGAGCAGCATGCAGGACAGCAAAGGGGAGACTGCCTGCTCCAAGGCGGTGGTGGTGGGGCCACAGTTACAGGGCTGGGGCCCATATGGAATTTTCCCTTTTTTGGTAACTGTGCCTGGTTGTAAGTAGCCCATTGGTTAGTTAGGGCCTATGGCTTTCAAGGTGGGTCACTTGATGAGCCTGTTTGCATTCAGCTCAGTGGTCAGTTGTCGCTGTGGGCTTTCTGCCTTACTCAGGTTTCCATTGCTCAAACCTGTTGCCTAAAAGCGGCCTCTACAAAGGGCATGTGTGGCTGCTCTAAAGGAAGGCTACCAGAGGTACCACACTGCTTTTCTTTCTTTTTTTAAGGTTTTATTTATTTATTTATTTATTTATTTATTTATTTATTTGACAGAGAGGTAGAGCCAGGGAGCACAAGCCAGGAGAATGGTAGAGGGTGGGAGAAGCAGGCTCCCTGCTGAGCAGGGAGCCCGATGCAGGGCTCCATCCCAGGACCCTGGGATGATGACCTGAACCGAAGGCAGATGCTTAACCGACTGAGCCACCCAGGCATCCCCCACTCTGCTTTTCCCCTTATATCCTATTAGCTAGCTGCAAGGGAGGGTGGTAAATTTTGTCTTCATTTTGAATCATGTACCTAAAAATCTGATCTAGGGTCTTACAATATACTATAGAAGAAAAGGAGAGAGGATACTGGGGAAAAATTAGAAGTATTTGAAACCATCTGACAGAGACCAATTTATTTATCTATTTTTAGAGAGGGAGAGAGAGCAGGGGGCGGGGCGGGGGAGAGGGGTAGAGGAAGAGGGACAGAGAGAATCTTAAGCAGACTTCACACCTAGTGCAGAGCCTGATGTGGGTCTCAATCTTACAACACTGAGATCATGACCTGAGCCGAAATCAAGAGTCAGACTCTTAACCAACTGGGCCACCCAGGGGTCCCTGACAAAGACCCATTTAAATGCCTCTCCCTTCAAGTGCTTTCGCAGAGCCCCCAGTGGAATGAACCACTTCTTCCTGGGCCCTTGCCTACAGTAGTTAAAATTCTCTCTGCTGTCTATTATAGTCAGTTCTGGAGTTGGTCTCCCCTCTTAGACTGTGAGCCCCTGGAGGCAGGGGAAGTCTCCTCTGCAACCTCAAGCCTCCTTGTGGCCAGTTGCAAGTGCGGCACAGAAGGTACTTGGGGAGTGTGTGTTGACCAGATTGAGCCCCTGATCATCTCGGGTCCTTCCTACCTGGGGACCAATGGCATGATTTCGGAGATGCCTGGTTGTTGTCAGGATTGCAGCCTGGAGCTGGTACACTCGTGGACCTACCCTGTGGCTGTAGTTTATTTGCTTTTACATAATGGCACTTTACTGAGGTATAATTTATATACTTTCAAGTGCTTAGGGCACTTGAGCCTAAGTCAGTGACTTCTGACAAATGTACACACTCCTGTAACCACCACTCAGAGCAAGAGATAGAACATCTCTGGCACCTCTAAAGGTACCCTCGTGCTCTTCCCTTCTCATAGCCTTTGCAGAGGTAACTGCTGTTCACGTTACTTGGGTGGCTGTGGCTTTACTGGTGCTTGTATTAACTTCAGCAACCACTGGCTGCTTGGTGGTTGTGAAGAAAGTAGGAGCCAAGGTTGGGAAGCATTTATGTCTCTGCTCCAAGTCTTCTCCCATCTCTCTATGTGCTGATCACACTAGTCTTTAAGTTCCTTTAACTCACCCAGGTTTCTCTGGCCCCAGGACCTTTGCATGTGCCATTTTAGCTTCCTGGAGCATTCTTCCTCCACATATGGCCTAATTCCCGTTTGACCTTCAATTCTCAGCGCAAACATCACTGCCTCATGAAGCTGTCCCTACCTCACTCACACTGGGTTCTACGTCTCATAGCACCTGGCACCTTTCCTTTTCTAACAACCGTCACCCTTGTAACTCTGTAATGCTCACTGTGGCAGACACTGAGTCACATCCCTGTGATTTGTTTCTAATCAATAGACTACGTCAAGGG
This sequence comes from Eumetopias jubatus, assembly GCF_037043125.1. NCBI lineage: Eukaryota > Metazoa > Chordata > Mammalia > Carnivora > Otariidae > Eumetopias > Eumetopias jubatus. Next base: position 114,784,754 of record NW_028274812.1, read on the forward strand.
CTACAGGGTTTCACAGTCCCAAGTCAACTGATTTGGGGTTAATAAAAAAAGGAGATTATTCTAGGTTTAATCAGGTTAAAGCCCATAAAAAAGGGACTGGGGACCTCCTTGAAGTCAGAGACTTTTCTGCTGGATTCAAAGAAGCAGGTCACCTGGAGTTCCACCTTTACATGGAGATTAATATGGTTTGACGGAGCTTGGAAGATCTTTCTCCAGTCAAGCCTCTGCCGAGAATGCAGCCCAGCTGATGCCCTGTTGTAGCCTCATGGGACTATGAGTAGAGGATGGAGAGAAGCCATGCCTGGACTCTGGGCCTACAGAAATTTTGAGCTAAGAAATGTGTATTGTTGGGGCGCCTGGGTAGCTCAGTCAGTTAAGTGTTTACCTTTGGCTCAGGTCATGATCTCAGGGTCCTGGGATCAAGCTTCCCAATTGGGATCTGTGTTCAGCAGGGAGTCTGCTTCTCCCTCTGCCCCTCCCCTGCTGGTGCTCGCTCTGTCTCTCTCAAATAAATAAATAAAATCTTAAAAAAAAAAGAAATGTGTATTGTTTTAAGTTTGTGGTAATTTGTTACACAGCAAAAGATAACTGCCTTACGAATACATCTGCCTTTACCTCTAAACTGTGAGATTCCTGGGGGCAGGGACCTGGTCTTGTGTCTTATATGGCTATCCTTGTCTTCTAATATAGAGGTTCTCAAACTTTCTTGGTCCACGGTATCCTTAATGTCTTCATTTTTTCTCATGATGTCTTTCGATCAAAAGAAATACTCACACTTCCATTTATTCAGCAGCTATAGCCAAACAACTTAAATATCTATATCCTAACAACTTAGTAAAGTTGTTATTTTTTTGCAAAAAAAATACACATAGATTAAAAGAAAAATTACTTTATTTTATCCTTAACTACAATTATTTACTTGTAGGATGTGTGTAGCTGTTGGACCCTGCACAACTTCTCAGACCTTGGAATCAGACCGGATACCACCACCTTCATCTTGGCTTCCTATTCTTTTTTTTTTTTTTTAAGATTTTATTTATTTATTTGACAGAGAGGGAGAGAGCACAAGTAGGCAGAGAGGCAGGCAGAGGAAGAGGGAGAAGCAGGCTCCCCACTGAGCGGGGGGCCCGACGTGGGGCTCGATCCCAGGACCCTGGGATCATGACCTGAGCCGAAGGCAGCCGCTCAACCAACTGAGCCACCCAGGTGCCCCTTGGCTTCCTATTCTATGTGGATTTTCACATGGGTGAAAATCTATCTCTGCAACATCACTGAAAGAAATGTAACGCAAACAAATATCTGGTGTGAATGTGAACCACCTCAAGCTCGAGGCCTTCATGGTGTACAATGGATGTTGCTGTGTCATCGAAAATTTAAAATGTCCCACAGTGCCCCTGTGAATTCACTGAGGTGCCTCAGGGCACCCGGACTCCCACGAACCATGAACCTGTATGTGGAAGGGATCCAACAAATCATCATTAACTGAGAAATGACTGCCTGATGGATGATCTGTGGTGGGAAGGGTGCCCAAAGAGGAACAGAGAGAGCCTTGGGGAGACAAGGCCCCTTTGTCCTCCCCCTAGCACAGTGGCACTAGAGGCCTAGCCCTTGGAGTCCAAAGAGGGAAATAGAAGCCACTCCAGAGGTTTCAAAAAGAACTCAGCCCAGGGGATGGGTTATACAATGGCGGAGGCACAGAGACGGTGGACAAGGGTTGGTGAGGTGAGCTGGAGATTAGTGAGAGCCAGAAACTGCTATTACCCTCAGCCTGTAAAGACAAGGGTAATACCAGGCCCCCCCGGGGGGCGGGGGGTGGGATAGCAGGCCTGTCAGGCAGGAGTGGGATCTGTGAAGGAGACGCAGCGATTGCTAAAGACGCCGGCTGAGGTGGGGGTGGGGGGTGGGGCACGAAGAGCCTGGCTCTCCCTCCTTCTCGCCTTCCAAGCTCTTACGATTGGCCAAACCCAGCAGGAAACCAGGAGGCATAGAGCCCGATCAATGCAGCCTGTAGGGGTCAGCCCCTGTTAGAGAGAAGAGTGGAGGAAGGGTAAAAAATGGATCGGAAACCAGGCCCAGGACCTGCTCAGAGAGCTGTAATAAACTGGTTGTGTCTGGGACAGAGACTGGGCTGGGAGGAGGGTCACTTCACTGGGGCCCTTCCCCTGGCTTGGGAACAAGCAGGCATCATTCTGAGAAGGGTCAGTGTGTCCAGGACTGGGCTCAAATGGACACGTGTGTTCTCCCAGACACCGGCCGGGGAAGCCCCTCCTCCCAAACCCCAACCGAGACCAAGCCCACTGTAGAGCTTTGGAGACACATCGGCCGCCGAGTGGCTGAGAGACTTCCGTCTGGTCACTCAACCACTCTGAGCTCTGGTCTTCTCACTGTAAAACAAGGGCTCACACAGCACAATCTCTTGTATTCCTCCTGTCTTTAGCATCCTTCAAAGCATGATTAAGCCAGACTTTGAAGAAGTTCCAGAAGGGTAGTTTGTAGATGGGGGGTTGGGTAAACAGGAAGGTGGGGCCGGGTTCCACCCATTTATCTGGTGAAGCAGGGGCTAGAGGCAGGTCACAGGCAGACCACGTGCATCTGAGCCTCACTAGCAAGATGTGGGGGAGGTGCCTTCTTCCTGGGAGTATTGCCCAGGCCCGGGAGCTTTCTCTGGAGGGACAAGGGGCCCCAAAGAGTCTACACTTTGGCTTCACCTCTTAAGAGGTGGAAAGAAGTTGGAGGGGGAATCATCTAACTCTGGAGGTATCTGCAGTGATCGCAGGGAAGGAAATAGAGCTTGGGAGACAGATTCAAGAGACCCGAAAAGGTTGGAACAGAGATGGGGAAGAGAGAACTGGACCAGAAGTTGTCGGATGATTCCTAGACCTGGGGAATGTCAGGACTGGAATGCAACTGACAGAGTACCTAGTCCAGTCTTGTCACTTTCCTGTGGGGAAACTGAGGCCCAGAGAGAGAAAGTGTATGGCCAAGACTCCTGATCTGTTACTAGCCAGCCTCTGACTCCCAGCTTGCTTCTTTTCTGAGCTACAGATCTCTCTCACATCACACTCAGACCAAAACTGACTTGCTCTATGTCCCACTCTCTAAGGACTCTGCTCTGGATTATTTGTTGCACTAGAAAGAGAACTGAGCAGTGAATTTTCATTAAAACACAAGTTCAATATGCAGTCCTACTACAGTGTCAGCCCCACAAATGCAGGGATGTTACCTGCTTTTTTTCCTACTGTCTCCCCAGCAGAACGGAGCCTGGCATGTTACGAGCACTATCTCAATGATCCTACTCTGAAATCACAGTCTGTTGGGGATGATGTTCTAGGCACCAAGTGCAACAAAATGTGGACATTTCAGGCTTTGGTTGGGGGAACTGTTGGAGATTTTTCCCCAGATCAGGAGTGCTATGCTCCCCATGCTCATCCTGAACACCCACCCCTGGGGAGACTCTTCTGTCTTTCCTCAGTTCCCTCTGTCAGTATTCTCATCTAAGAATTTCTCCAGTGAGAGCTGCTCTGTCAGAGTCTTTCCCTCCCTTTCACTCCCCCTTCAAAACATCTTGTGGAGCCCCATGCAGGAGATTAAGAGACCAGTGCATTAGACTACCCCTCCCTTTTGGCCCCAGCCTGGTATTAGCCTCAGAGCTGTTTAATCCGAAGATGTTATTTTCTTTCTTTCTTTCTTTCTTTTTTAAAGATTTATTTATTTGAGAGAGAGAGAGTGGGGCGGGAGGGGGCAGAGGTAGAGAGAGAGAATCTCAAGCAGACTCCCTGCTGAGCGCAGAGCCTGACACAGGGCTCCATCTCATGACCCTGACATCATGACCTGAGCCGAAATCAAGAGTTGGCCGCTTAACTGGCTGAGCCACCTGGGTGCTGCTGAAGATGTTATTTTCAAGGCTCAAGCCCACATTCTCAAAGGCTCACTAAGCATCTCTTCCTGGATGGTCATTATGTGTTGTATGTGTCCTCTAAAAAGATACATCGAGGGTACCTGTGAATATGATCTTACTTGGAAATCACATCTTTGGCAGATATAATCAGTACTAGATTAAGAGAGGCCCTAAATCCGATGACAGATGTGTCTTTCTAAGAGGAGAGAAATTTGGCCACAGATGCAGGGAGAACACCATGCGTCAAAAGAGACAGAGGTTGGAGTGATAGGTCTACCAGCCAAGGAACACCATGGATTGCTGGGAAACACCATAATTTAGGAAGAGGCAAGTGGGGGGGAGTTCTTCTTCAGCCTATGGAGGGAGCATGGCCCTGCTACACCTCAATTTTGGACTTCTAGCTTCCAGAACTGTGAGAGAATACATTTCTGTTGTTCTAGTCATCCACGTTCATGTTAATTTGTTACTGCGGACCTAGGAAACTGATACAATGGTCTGCTAGTACCTCAAACTCAACACATCGCAAACAGAGATGATCAACTTCCTTCTCAAGCCTGTGTCTCCGGCAGCTGCCCTTCGCCCAGGCTTCAAGTCTGAGCTCCATCTGAATCCATTCCGTGGCAAATCGCTACCAACTTCTAGTCTTTTGCCCTGTTCATCTGTCCCTCTCCTCCCTCTTGCCCCCAACCTTTTTTTAGTTATTTTTTTTAAAAGATTTTATTTGTTTATTAGAAAGGGAGAGAGAGAGAGAGAGTGGGGAGGGGGAGCGGAGCAGACCAAGAGGGATAAGCAGACTCCTCACTGAGCACAGAGCCTGACGCGGGGCTCGATCCCATGACCCTGAGATCATGACCTGAGCCGAAATCAAGAGTCGGACGATCAACAACCAACCGACTGAGCCACCCAGGCACCCCTCCCCCACCTTCTTAGTCTAGACCCTCATTCTGGATCTCATGACCCTGCCTCCCATCCATCTCCCACAGGATTGGATGATTAATATTCCATCGTAGAGCAATCATGTGACGCCACACTGCTCCCTAGCTAGAAACCCAAACAAATCTCCTTTGTAGGGGACCCTGCTGATGGCCCAGCAAATCCCCTTTATTTGGCAGATGCATTTATCCTCCAGCTGCTGTGAGCATTGATGATAATAACTCACAACTGTTCCTTCTTTGGAGAATTGCCCTGGGCCAATGGGAGCCATCTTTTCTAGGCGATTATGTCCTCCCTACCAAGGGCAGCCCACAGCCAATGACTGACTGATTCAGGGGTACAAAAGGCCAACCACCTTGCCTCAAATCAGGGCTAAGTCTGTGGTATAATTCATTCTCCAGAGCTTCTGGGGGGATCAGGCTAAAGCCAGACTCTGGGTGGAGACCATATCCTTGCTTAGCCCCTTCCCCTGCCCTACCCTGCTCCTCACCTTCTCCTGAGAGATTTCCCTCAGTAATCACATCACTGAGTACCTGTCCCAGGTTCTGCTTTCAGGGAGCCCACCTAAGATGACCCTTGGTAGAGCAATGGCATTCCATAGTACAATCCATACTCCTTCACTTGGCATTCAAGGCCCTCAGTGACTAGACCCAGAGCACCCATGTTCCCACCTTGACTCCCCTCCTCCCCCTTCCCTTGTGCTGTGCTGGTGCTCAGCATAGCAGATCATTGAACTGCATACTGAGTCAGGCATATGTTCCTCTATTTCCCACCTCTGAGCCTTCTCTATGCTCTTCTTCCTACTGGGCCTCCCTTCCCTGCCTGCCTCATCCACACACATCGAAGCACGACCCACACTTCAAGGAGGGAAGTAGGGAAGACCCATCTCCCTCCTTTGATCTCTTAGAGCACTTTCTGTCTCTCTCCAATGACATGAATCCCTTTCTGCTCCGTAATCGTAGGGTAATACCAAGTTAAGTGGCACTGGCCCCAAGTTACCAGGTGCCAACTTCCACTAAGTACACGACCAGACTGGGCAAGGAATACCTTTCCTGCTCCAATCCTGGAGGGACAGAAGTGACCTGGTGATCTCTTGAAGGGAAGGGGGGGGTCCCCTGGGGAAAGAGAAGAGAAGCAAGTGAAACCCGTGCCTCTCCTGTCTACAGCAGAGTCGGGCCCCATCTCTTCAGCGAGATGCTTCAAACTTGTAAGAAGGTGCCTCTCTGGCAAGATGGGGACTGAACTTAACCAAACACACAAGCTTTGTCGTGGCAAATGTCAAACACACCCCAAGTAAAGAGAATACTCTACCGGGCTCCCGTGCAGTGCACCCTCACCCAGCTTCGGTATTATCAGTCAGGGCCAGCCTGGTCTCATCTATGCTCCTGATCTCTTCCCTTCCCCTTCCTGGACTAGACATTTTAATTATCAGACGCTAATTTCCTTTTGTGACACAAGCAAGTGAGAACTACTTACTGCCTCGGAATTGTTGGGGCTCTGTGCGGCCTTGGGAGAGTGGTTTCCCTTCTCTGTGCTGTAGTTCCCACAAGGTCATGGTCCCTGTCCTTCTGGCCTCTAAATGCAGGCGGTGGGGGGGCTCTGGGTGTGATTGCATGCCACGTGGACGGCCGGCGGTGATGACAGCGATGACTGCCAGGACCAGAGGGTCAACGCATGGCGTGTGTGCTTGGACTAGGGGTGACATGCAGTTGGCATGTGGGTGGCGCGTGGGTGGGGTGTGGTGACGTGTCGTTCGTTGTGTGCTGTGTGGTGGGGGATTGGGTGGCGTGCGGCTGGCGCAGACGTGGTGGCCAAGGCGTGAGGTGTGCGGGTGCTGGCCGGTTTGCTCCGGGCTCACGGTGTGTAATGATTGATCTGATTTGCCCTCCCCTGTGCCTCCCAGCCCAGCATCTCATACATACCAAGGTTCTTATCACATCAAGAATTCATAATCATCCCAAAATATTCAATGGGGACATGAAATATTTACACATGAGGCGCTAGTCGGTGAAATGAAACAAGTTCATCCCCAGACCCTGATAGAAACCTCTCTTCTGCAGGGACAGGAAGGGGGCTGAGAATCGCAGGCATCTTCATGGGTTCCCGTCTCTCCTCCCAGCGCTCTGGGGCCCACAGGGCACATCCCATACGTGTCCTTGTTCGGCGGGGAGAAGCAGATCTCTAGACTCCTCCCTATTCCCTGTGTGGACAGGAGATGGCTGAGGGGGTGGCAGGGGAACTGAGAGCGGCTAGTCCTGTATCATAGGAACCCAGAGACTTGACAATGGAAGCGGTCACAGAACTCATTCACCCTTTGCTCCACAAAATGCCGAAGGGATCCTCATTTATCTCCTTGCTTAGCTCCAACAACGGGGAGCTCATTACCCTCATTCAACAGCTGGTGACTCATGGTTAGAAAGCTCATGGTTAGAAAGCCGCAAACTCCATTTGCCGGCCCTTTTCAGCCTGACAACATTTCAGCTCCCTCTGAGGGTCACCTTGGCCATCCCCCAGTCAGCCTGGGTCCTTAGTATCTTGAGGGCCCTAGCCCTGCCAGCCACCCTGGGTTGGCCCAGAGCACAGATGGGCCCCTGAGCAGCTGTAATGGCCTCGTCTGTTTAATTAGCATGCAATTTGCCTAATGCATATTTTAACATGACACCGCAGCTGCTTATCAACCATCTGCAGCCAGGGACAGACAGACAGACAGACGGCAGACCCGAAAAGCTAGGAGGAAGGAGATCTTCTCAGTGATTTTTAAGGGCACAGCACTGCCAGAAGGTTACAGAGCAGCCTGAAGGGTTGTGCCATGTTTAAAGGCCCAAAGTCATTCCCTCCAGCATCCAGGGCAGGAAGAGGAGGCTTAGGCCTCAGTTTCCCCAATTGCAGTTCTAGCCCCACTTGGGCCAACAGTAATGTCGACTGCTGAAGGATACTGTCTCCCCCAGCAGGCTGGAAATCCTTGTTCTCTTTGAGGACAAGTACCCTATCTTCTCTCTTCTCTCCTTCTCATTCCTCCTGGAATTCCCAGCTAAGAGCTATGATCCAGAACAGGAAGAGCATTAGGCTGGGAGTCACTGAATGAGCGTGTTACGTTGACCAAGCTGTGTCTTCTGGCAGAATCTGTTCCCCCCGCCCGGTGTAGAAACAACAGTGGCTTGCAAGCTCCATTGGTGTCCCATTTCAGCTCTACCACAGGCTAGCTGGGTGTCCTAGGAAAGTGTCTTAACCTCTCTGAGCCTCTGTTTCCTCAAATGCAAATGGATTATAATACCTACCTTATGGAGCTGGTGGGAGAATTAAATGAGTTAACACAGTGCCAGCACTTATAGATACTGAAGACATGATGCTTTCTTCCCACCCACCCTCCCTCCCTCTTTCCCTTTTACCTCCTACTGCCTTGAATTCACAGGTTCCTCCATGGGCTTTGGCCACTTTGCTGGTGGGAAGTGAGACCAGACCTCGGGCTACAGGATAACCCTCACTATCTGTGAGGCTCCTGGGTGGAGCCCTGAGTGGGGGTGAGCTGGGCTTTGTGCTGAACAGGGGGCTGTAGCTTTCGACGGGTGAGGCAGGGCGTTCCTGATGGACACATTCTCCATGAGGATAAACTGGAATGTGACACTGTTACTGTCAGACCCTGAATGGCAGAATGTGGAGGAGCCTAAATATTTTATGGTCAAGTTCATCAATAATGGAGACCGAGACTAAATTACATAACTGTCACCTTTCTGTTAAATAATATTTTCTGCGTGGGGTGGGGAGGGGACCATGGAGGCCTTTATTGAAAATCATGAATGATTTAGGTCAGCAAATAAAAGGGATCAAGAAGAGAAGAAGCGAGAGGGATTTTCTAGGATCATCTCCCTCATCATCCAAGGATGCCTGGAAGGGATCTGAAAGGTGTAAGGGTCGTGGGCGAGAGGGTGCTGGGCGTACCTACAGTGAGGCTTTGGGGGTTGGCACACAACTTCCGGAGCAAGGTGGGGTGATTAACGTGCCAACCTGAGTCTCACTGTCACACTGATCCTTTTTCATGGAGATGGACTGAAAGAAGCTCAGAGACAACTATAAATCAGGGGCTCTGTCTCCCCATCAAACTGTACTCTGAGTGTAAGCACTTGTCTCCACCATGAGACCAGGGACTCCTTGAGGCAAGAGCTTGCCTCTCCCATCGGACCAAGCACTTCCTGAGGGCCCCAGCTATTTCTCCTCCCTCGGAATTGGAGCCCTTGTGGGGCGCCAGGGTGACTCAGTTGGTTGGGCATCCGACTCCTGATCTCGGCTCAGATCTTGATCTCAGGGTTGTGAGTTCAAGCCCTTCTTTGGGCTCCACACTGGACGTGGAGCCTACTTAAGGGAAAAAAAGAGAGAGAGAATTGGAGCTCTTGTAGGCAGAGGGTCTGTCTTGCCCCATAAAACTGGGGTCTCCCAAGGACCTGTGCCTTTCTCATCCGAGAGCTCCCTGAAGGAAAGAGCACTCTCTCCCCATCAGACCTGGGGGCACTTGAAGGCAGAGACTGTGCCTCTATGACAGACCCAGGGCTCCTCCACAGTGTGGGCATGGTCTGATATCTGTCTCAGTGTCAGATCAGGGGTTCCTGGAGGGCCAGCGTCCTGTACCCCCAGTCAGAGCGGGGCCCCTATGGACAGGAACTGTGTCTTCTCTATCAGACTGGATGCTCCCTGAGGGAGGTACCCCAGCTTTTTCCTCACCTTCCTTCTTGGTTCAGCAGAGGAGGGAAGGGATGGGGCCAAGGGGCCCGGTGTCTAAGGGCTTCTTCGGCAGCAGGCTCCCCCTCCGCCGCAGGAGGGAGTCTCAGTGGGCATGTGTGTAGACTCCCCCTGCACTGTCAGCCCTTCGTGGGAAGGGTGAGGGCTGGGAGCGCTGTGCCCGCTAAGTGTATAATTACACAGTACTTGGGGTAATTTTCCTCTTCCTCAAGAAGCGCACGTTGGCCCTGATTTTCCTATCTGCAGATTGTAAGCTCGTAATTAGCAGCAAATTACCCACACAAGTGACAAATTTTTGTGCTTTCAAGTAAACAGACAAAATACCCACAGTTCCCAAATTGCCTGTCGGTGCAGCAGGCACCTGGCTCCCGGCGATGCCCAGCCTGCCCACACATGGCGGGAGGGGGTTGGAGAGCCAGCGTGAAGGCCACGCCTGCAGTCCCGGTGATTCTGGATAGACTGGCTCGCCTTGAGAATCAGTCCTTCCCACTTCCTAACCAGTGCCAGTGGGGCAAAATCCTTGGTCTGTGTCAGCTTCCCGGTCCTTGATGTGGATCTGGAGCCTCGGCGGGGGGGGGGGGGGGGGCAACACCAGCCTTGAGGATAAGAAATAGGGACCCATGCCACCATGTGTCACCCAGATGTCATTGACACTGGTTCTGGTTCTCCTCTCAGCCAGTATTACCTTGTCTAGGTCACACCGGCCTGCTGAGCATGGCCTCTTACTTGTTTTTGAACATACTTCTTAACCTGTTTGGTGCCATGCATTCTTCAGAGACACAGCATTTCAGGAGGTAATTAAGGTTAAAGGCCCTAATCTGAGGGGACTGGTGTCCTTACAAGAAGAGGAAGAGACACCAGATCTCTCTCCTCTTTCTCTCTCTCTCCATGTGCACACAGAGGAAAGGTCAGTGAGGACACAGAGAGAAGGCGTAATGTCAGCCAAGGAGAGAGATCCCACCAGGAACCAACCCCACTGGCACCTCGAACCTGGACTTCCAGACTCCAGAACTCTGAGAACACAAATGCCTGCTGTCTAAACCACAGCCGCTGAGCAGACTTAACATACCAGGTGACTTCTCTGAGCCCATCTCCTCATAGGAAAGCCAGGGGTCACCGTGAGCCTCCTTGTAGGACCGTGGGGTTAAATGAGACAAGGTACGTACGTAAACGTCTTATCGGTGTCCCTGGCACCTGCCAAGGGCTCCCCTGCTGTGTTATTATGAACAGAGCAGGACGCTAAGCCCACCAGCAATGCACCCCCCCCCCATCCTACAGTGACCTCACACCCAGCCGGCACCCTCGCCAAACTCGAACAAATCGAACCCTGGGTCGGCCTCCCTCTTCCCTGGTCCTGGGAGAAGAGAAGAGTAACATTTACATTCCTCCTAATTTTGTCCTTTTCAAATGTCAACAGGGAAGGAAGGGGACTCTGTTCCTCTTTCAGCTCTGTGGGGTCTCCCTAACAGAGCACCTCACTCTGCATCTCTGTCTGCTTAAGTGGGATGGGGGAGGGGTGTGAGTGGGGATGCCCTCTGGGATCCTTGGAGGATTGGGGTGGCTCAGCGGCAAATGAGGCCCCCCTCCGTTAGGGTGTAGAGAGCTGGGGCACTTCCTGGAGCCAGGTAATGCGGAAGGCAGTAAGAAGCCAACTAATGAAAAGACAGGGGCAGGGGACCACAGGTCACCTGGCCCTTGGGCTCAGGATTGATGGCGGTTCTTTCTATAGGTGCATCCTAAAGTACCCCAAAACTTAATGGTTTAGATCTCTTATTTGATCACAGTTCTGTGGGTCAGAAATTCTGACAGGTTATGCCAGGGGCCGTGCATCTTTGATCCACGTAATGTGTCCTTGGGCTGGAATGTCTATGGCCTCCTCATCCACGGGTGCAACACCTCAGGTAGGAGGACTCGAAAGGATGGGGGCTGGTTGGAAGGGCTTGACGGGTCGTTCATCTGGCGTCCTTGGCTCTCCTCCATGTAGTCCTAGAGTCTCTCCCTCCCCTTGGGGCTTTTCCACCTGGTGGTCTTTCCGGAAATGTGGCTGAACTTCTTATGTGTGGTTCAGGGCTCACAGAGTTCAAAAGTGGAAGCTGTCAGGCAGTGGTGTGCAGGTAACTGGCTTTAGTGGTGGGGTGGGGGGGAAGGAAGAAAAAGAGAAAAAAGAAGGAAGGGGGGAAGGAAGGAGGGAAGGCCCTTGATTTGTAGTATTTGCCAATTTCTGTGGTATACGTACTTCCACCAAGACTAATTTCAAGCTACCAACTTGATGTCAGTCAACTCAGAAAGTTCCTCAAAATTTAACAATCGGCTCTTGCAAGCTGGCATGAACCAGGGCTACAGGCTTTCTTAAGGAATGTTAGCCAGGAACTGAGCCAACATCCCTTCTGCCATATTCTATTGGTTAAGGCAGGTCTCAGGTGAGTGCAGAATCAGTGTGTGTGGGGGGGTATCCAAGGCCATGATGCATGGAGATGTACTTCATCGGGGGCCACCAAAGCAGCAGATCGCCGGGGACAGTAACACTGATCACAGGTATCCTGACATTGTGCCCAGAGGTACCAGATGTTTGGGGCAGGCATTTGCTAATATTACCCCTTTCCAGCCTGAGGCAGTAATCAAGATGAAGGCCCTAAGATCAGAGCTGGGAGCAGAGTGTGTCAGCCTTACATCCTATCGCCTACAGCAGGGAGGCACCTCCTCTCCAGGAGGGCAGTGGTATTATAGTTATTAGATGGTATTACAGAGCTTAAGAGTTTGGGGTAGCATAAGAAATGGATTCTTATGGGGCACCTGGGTGACTCAGTCAGTTGGGCATCTGCCTTCAGCTCAGGCCTGATGTCAGTGTCCTGGGATCAAGCCCCGTGTCAGACTTTCTGCTCAGTGGGGAGTCTGCTTCTCTCTCTCCCCCTTCCCGCTTCTTCTTCTCTCTCTCTCTCTCTCTCTCTCTCGCACGCGCACATGTGCGTGCACTCTTGCTCTCAAACTTTAAAAAAAGGAAGGAAATGGATTCTTATTAAATGAGTGTTGTCAAATCTGGGAGTATGGTGGAGAGTGACCTGAATCAACATGAAGAGGAAGGACGAAGAGGGAGAATGAACTCACCCAAACCCTATAATATAACGGGAAGTTACGTGGGACTGGTGTGGGGCAAAATTGCCCTCTCCATCCTATTTCCAGTGCCCCTACAGCTGGATAAACCCAGGGGTTCCCACCAGAGGCGATGCCACAGGTGTGCATAGTATTTCCAATTTTTTTTTAATTTATTTGAGAGATAGTGAGAGAGGACAAGCCAGAACAACAGCTCGCAATCGCTAAGCACATACAGCTCACTAGGCCCTGTGCTGAGAGCCAGCCTCACAGGGATGTGGTAAAGATGAAATGAGTTAATACATGTAAGGTGTTGAGAACAGTGCCTCACACACAGTAAGCACCCTGGAAGAATTTGCTGTTATTATCGCTATTACTAGCCTTGATTTACAAAGAAACGGGGCACTATAAGAGAGGTGAGGTAGCTTGCCCAGGTCACATAGACAAGGAGTAGCTGTCTGACCCTCGCGCAGTGCCCCTGACCTCACACCTTGCTGTCCGCGGGTCACAGAGTGTGGATGGTGCTCAGAGCCTGTGGATAGTGATCAGAGCCGTGGGGAGGGCGGAGGAGCTCACCTGGGGGGGGCATGAAAAGGACAAAAACAGGGGCTGAGAACCAAGGCCCAGGGTACACTGATAAAGCTGTCTCCGAAGACCCTCAGCTGACCATGTGCACCCGGGGTCCACTGGTGCTCTGATGCAGGCACTTCTCACCCTTGCAGGGTTTTTAAACAGTATGTTCCCACTATATTCCTGCGTCCCACCCAAGAACCTCTGCTTCAGTCGTTCTGGAAAAGTCGAGGTCCCGGGCCGACCTCGAGAGACCCTGAGCTCACAGTGAACTCCTTCAGCATGGGTGGGATGCTGAGCGTCCTTGGCTGAAAGGTGGGGATAAACGTGGTACCTCTTAGGGCGTTGTGGTAAAGGTCAAGATAATGTTGCGCAATGTCCTCCATAAAGCGGAACCATTATTATTCTTGGCACTTAGTATTATTGCTATTGGTGCTCAGGGTTGACTCTCTGGGGTCTGGCCCAGCATCTAGGACTTAACGAAGAGCTGTGGAATAAATGTGTCCATCAGAGCACCTTGGTTCTGGTTCTAGCTTCCCTTTGGGTACGTCCCTCAGAGACTGTTTCCAGACTGGGGACACTAACTCTACCCCACAGGGCTCCCAGGATGAAGTGGGAACATCCAGGTCTGTATTTTGAGGACTGAGAAGTGTCCTACAAATGCAGTGCGCTGTCACGCTCTATCTCCCTTCCCCGGAGGTGGCTGGTGACAGGCCAGGGAAGGTGAGCGGGACGCTGTCTTGAACTGGTGGGCAGCTCTTGGCTCCTGGTCAAACGGGGGGCGGGGGAGTGAGGTTGGCAGGTGGCTGGGAGGTTGTGGGCCAGGCGTGGGCTGCCGCTGGCTCACCAGGGTCAGGAGGGATTGCTGAGGCTAATGGACTGTGGCCTCCCTCCTGCCCGTCCCAGATCGTGTCTAACGGTTTGACATTCAGTGGTGTTGCATGCTTCCTTTCTACTTGCCCCTGCACATGTGTGTGTGTCTGTGGGCGTGCACACTTAGGGAAACCTCAACTGTCTCCCAGAGTAGAGAGGGGGTGAGTCTGAAATCTTTGAGAAGCCTCCTCTTGTATGCAGGAGAGATCATTGGAACACTTGGAGCATTTCGGTTTGTTTGGGTGTCTGTCCTGATCTCTGTAAGCCCAGCATGTGCACACATGTCTGTATGAGCTGCTTAATAGTGCCAGTGGGTCAGACATGGAGAAATGGTGGGCTGGTAGTGCTGGCGGGGTCAGCCTGGTGGCTACACACCGTGGCTCACACTGGGGGTAACAAGGTTGGTGGTGCCTAGGGTGGGTTGATGGTGGCCCCTTGCCTGGCCCTTTCACATGCTGTAGACATTTTCCCTGTAGGTGAGGTCTTTCCTTGAGAAGGAAGGGTGATGAGGGGAATGTTGTGGGAGGGGAAGAGAGGAGACAGGTCCTTAGCTCTCAGGACCCACTGTCCAACCAGCAGTCTCTCCTGGACAATCCAGCTCTTCCAATATCATTTTCTTTTTCCTCCAGAAAGCAGTGCGCTTTTGCTGTGTGATTGGGAAGGTAATGGGTGGGAGCAAGCCCCTGCTGTGGCATTTTTATCTGGGTGGAATGAACACGCTCCGCCCGGCTTTCCTCTACTGCTCTCCTCCCCAGAACGCCTTCCGTTCCAGCTGACATCTCACCTGTCCCTAGAGGCTCAATTCAAATGCACCCCGTTTATCATGCCTTCCTAGGTCTCACACGACAGAATTAAACGCTCTGTCCTTGGAACTCCTCAGTTGTGAAGACAACTGTATAGTAGTTTTGTGTGGTTCTGAAGCCAACAAATCTGGGTGGGGGCCAAAGTTACATTACAGACTTGGTTGGGGCGCCTGGGTGGCTCAGTCTGCCTTCAGCTCAGGCCGTGATCCTGGGGTCCTGGGATCGAGCCCTGTATCAGGCTCCTTGCTCCGCGGGGGGCCTGCCTCTCCCTCTGCCTCCACCCTTCTTCCCACTCGTGCGTGCACTCTCTCTCAAATAAATAAAGAAAATCTTGGGGGGAAAAAAAAACGTGGTCAATGTCAGGGCACCTGCGTGGCTCAGTCGGTTAAGCATCCCACTCGATTTTGGTTTGGGTCATGATCTCAGGGTCGTGAGGTGGAGCCCTGCTCGCTGGGGGAGGGGGGCTCCCTTGAGAGTCTCTCTCTTCCTCTCCCTCTGCTCCTCCCCCCTGCTTGCTCTCTCTCAAATAAATAAATAAATCTTTAGGAAAAAACAAACTTGGTCAATGTCCTTCTCCAATTTAGACCATAAGATCTTGGGATTCAGGTCTGTGTGGCCAGAGACACCAAGGCCTGGTACAGTGGTGTCTTGTTTCACAGCTAGGTCTCTGAGGGAAGGACCCTGATTTGGACCACTTGCCAATCTCTATGGTATAAATCCTGCCACCATGTTAAAGCTACCCACGTAACACCACTGCAGGTGGGGTTGGGAAGAGGTATACACCATCAGCTCTGTGGGCTGCTATGAGCTGGTTCCAGTATGCAATTGCTGATTCATGTCTATGCCCCATAAATGTCGACAGCAGCTAGTGCCTGGCACATAGTAGGCCCTCACTACCTGCCTGAATGAATTAATGAATCAGCGAATACATAAATAAATGAATGGCTAAAGGCGTGGATGAGCAGGTGAAATTAAATCAAGTGGCTAAGGCAGTAGTGACTCATGGCTGACTCTGGCAGGGGGAGGTGGGAGGAGAGAAGAGGTGTGTCTGTGTCAGGCAGGGGCATGGGCGACCAGCACCATGCAGATCCAAGGTACCCCAGGCCCCCACCCAGAGGACCTTCCTGCTTCCCCCCTCTCCCCCCCACCCCCGCCCATCCCTCTGGTGCTGAGGCTTCTTTGCATCTTCTCATAAATAACCTATAATGCTGCTGAATGCAGTTTTCTTGTTGGGTCTTTTGTTTCTTCAACCATGACAAAAGCTGCACTAATGAGTTATTGGAAAAACCAAGCCCTGCTCCAGGCCAGAGAGGCTGGGTGAGCAGGGAGGAGCGGGGGAGGCGCAGAGCACGCGGGGCAGGGAGCTGAGCCATTCCCAGGAGGAGAGCTGGTGAGCTCTAGAGAGGGAATCTAAAAAGCCCTAATAGCTCCTATGTGTCCAGGGCTTTCCAGTTCACACAGACGACCTCAAGCAATCCTTCTGCCCACGCTGGTTGGGCAGGTGTTATTCCTGGGGGGAAAATGTCGTTCTTACAGCATCCACTGCTCTCAGGTGTTTCCACCTCCGGGCCTCTGCCTGCACGGCCTTGCAGCCGGGTATCTACTTGTCTCCCTCCCTGACTTCACCCAGCGGCTTGACTGAACTGAACATGTTTTCACAGGGACCTTCCCCGACGACCCTGTCTAAAGTGATACCATTCCTCCTTCTCCACCCCCTTGCCTATTTTAATTTCGTTCTCACAGCACCAACTATAATCTGATGTCTTGGGTTGGATTTCCCCAGAGCGGACCCAAAACAAGTATTTGAGGGCAAGTGGTGTTTGGTGACTCCAGGAAACACCCACGGGAGAAGGAGGAGGTGATCCAGGGAAGGGAAGGCAGCCGATAATGGGCATATTCCCCCAATTACTGTGGGGAACTGGAGCCCAGTCCTGCTAGGGAACTCTGGGAGCTAGTATGGGACACACGCCTCAGAAACGTCCTGCCTGAGGGGAGAGGGAACCGCGGTATTTATGCACCAGCTCTGTGAGTCTGTGGCTGATGGCTGTGCCCAGGGAGCTGGGAGACCCTGGCCCTTCTGCCTGCATGGGTAGGCACAGAAGGCTCGAGCAAGGGCACCCTCTAATGGGGTGCTGGCAATTAGAAGTCAGCCAGGGGTTAGTTAGTATGAGAGGATGTGGGCCGAGCTCCCACAGCATTTACTAGACCTGAGATGATATAACAATATTATTGTCTGTCTTACCCACTAACATCGAAGAGAGGGACTTTGTTATGTTCACTGGTATATCCTCTGTGCCTGAAACAGTGTGTGGTAATCATGACATAGCTGTTGAATGAACGGATGCCCGTTTTACAGATAAAGATGGTAAGGCTCAGAGACGTGAAGGACTGCGCCCAAGATTAGACTCATGCACAACAGAAGTATTTACTGAACACCTCTTTTGGGTCCAACACTTCAGTCTCTCTGACTCCAATTTCTGGGCTTCCCCTTAGGAACCCTCTTCCCCTGCCTGGGTCCTAGGAAGGGGGAGGGGAGGGTTTGGTGACTCCATTCTGTACCCCCTGGCACATAAATGCCTCAGTCTGACCTCACAAGGAGAGGTCTGAGAAGCCATCACTCAAGGCATGAGTTGTATTGCCACGATCCATACTGAGATGTTATTTGGTGTTTTTCCCACTTCACTTGGAATAGTGACAGATATTTCCCCCTCCTCCATCCCAAGAAAGGAACCAAGGTCAGCATCTAAGTCTGGGCTTTTTTGCCTCAAAGAGCTTTGGGTCTTGTTGTCAAAGCAGGGATTCCTGCCCCTTCTCCCCCTACCCCTGTTAGGTTTGGGGGGTGGAGGTCTCCTGGGGGGGGTGAAGAGAGAGAGGACTGGAGAAGGAATGAGGAAAGTCTTCTGACAAGGAAGGAAAAGGGAGATAGGCCTCTCAGCCAGGGAAGGACAGAGATTTGGGGGCTTTTGTTTGGGGCCTTGTGTCTCTCTGGCCTGTGGTGCCAGATGGGGCTGTTTGTGGAGGCTGAGTGATAAGCACTGAGGCCTGGAGGGGCTCCAGGGCCCACTTGTGGTCATGAGAGGGGCTGCTGTGGAGACCCCAGAGCCTGTCCAGGGTGGCCAAGCCCGAGAGAGGCCTGGCCCAGGGTTCAGGAGCCAAGGTGACAGGAATTAATTACCACGGCAACCACAAGGCCTCAGGCCCCTTCTCCTGGGTTCCAGATTCTTCTATGACCTGGGACTCCCGTCCCCAAACATAACTAAGGTTGATTTCTCAGCATTCTGGCAATTGGAGACTTGGGATCAGAATTTATTTGACTTGAAAAAATAAAACTGTATGACATTTATTGCATGTGGATGTTGCTGAGTAAATTCAAGCCCACTCCAGTGCAAAGGGACCTGAGGGCCTCTGGATGAGAGGCCCTCACAGGCCTCCTGTCTGCTGGCTGGCCTGGCCAGGCAAAGCCAAACCCCAGGGCAGGTCTCCTGGGTGTTTAGAGGGCCAAGGAGGCCACAGGGGAAACACTGGAAGAATTTAACTTTTTTAAAAAGATTTTGTTTATTTATTTGAGAGAGAGAGAGTGGCAGGCAGAGGGAGAGTGAGAAGCAGGCTCCCCACTAAGCAGGGAGCCCAACGCGGGACCTGATCCCAGGATCCTGGGATCATGACCTGAGCCGAAGGCGGTTGCTTAACGACTGAGCCACCCAGGAGCCCCTGGAGGAATTTAATTAAAAAAAAGAATGTATTTGAAAATCACATTTGTTTATTTCTGATTGTAAAAATAATCCATACTGCTTGTAGGAAATTAGGGGAAAAAATAGAAACACATGAAGACAGAAATGCAAATCGCCCATAATCCCAGTGCCCATGATAATCATTAAAATGGCATTATCTATCGTCTCATCTTTATTCTGCATACAGTTTGCTACATAATTGAGACCCTATTAATATTATTCATATAATTTAAATTCTATCCATAGTGGACAACAGGTCCCTGACGTCCGCACAGTGAAGAAATGAAGAACACATACACAAACACTCCCCCACAAACACCCACACGTTAATTTTCACAGATGGTGGAGAATGGAGTGGGGGAAAGACCTGTGAACAGTACTAACGGGTCCCTACCCGGCTACTCAACGTCGTCATGACCCCGAAGTTACTTCACCCTCTCTGCCTTAGTTTCCCAAGCTATAAAATGGGGGGTTGATAAAACCCATTTAACTGCCTCCCAGCATCTTGGGGAGGGTCAGACGTGAAAGCCCTTTATCAACTGCAGTGGTATCACTAAGCCATGTGGTGGCAGTCGAATTCGGAGCTCCAGCTTTTGGCATTTGATGTACTGTGTGGCTTTGAGCCAGTTCCTTAGTTTCTCTGGTCTTAGCTACCGACTTAGTTAAATGAAGGACTGGACTATGCTTCCTAAAAAGAAAACTAAGAATTTTTAGCACACTTACTATATACCAGGCACTGGACTGAGCCCTTCATATGCATTTTCTCATTTCATTCCCCTCCTAGCTCAGTGGGGTCAGCACTATTCTTTTTTTTTTTTTAAGATTTTATTTATTCATTTGAGACACAGAGATGTAGACAGAAAGAGAGAGCACAAGCAGGGGGAGAGGCAGAGGCAGAGGGAGAAGCAGGCTTCCCGCTGAGCCAGGAGCCCGATGTGGGACTCGATCCCAGGACCCTGGGATCATGACCCGAGCTGAAGGCAGATGCTCAACCATCTGAGCCAGCCGGGTGTCCCAGGGGTCAGCACTATTCTTACCACCCTTTCACCCACGAGGAAACAGACACAGGGAGGTTAAGTGACTTGCCCACAGTTGCTCAGCTAGTAAGGAGTAGAGCTGGGGTTAAAATTAAGGACTCCTGAGCACTGCTTATCACGTGTGACTATTAAGCACAAAAAAAGTGGCCAGTGTGACTGACTTTTAATTTTCACTTTATTAAAACTCAAACAGCAACTAGTAAGTAGCTCGTGGCTATGTGTCAGCCAGCGCCAACTCTAGGGTTGTTAGCTTTAGGCCCCTCTTCTAGGTCAGAGGTGAAGCGTATGGCCTCTACAGTCTCTGGAGTCAGACCATCTGGTTTGGTAATCAGTTTTGCCACTTACTAGCTGTGTGACCTTGGGGGAGTGACTGAACCTCTCTGTTCCTCAGTTTCCCCCATCTCTAAAACGAAGATGATAAAACTCTCTACCTTCTTTGACGGTCCTGAGGGCATTTTATGGTTATGTGATGGTACCCCTACTCCTTCAGATAAGCCCTGGGTTAGAGGACCGAAAGGGTGAGAAGTGGAGCTAGACTGTCCTCACAGGGCTGAGGGGGAGGGTCCCTTGAGCACCCCCTCCCTCGCCTGGGGCCAGATGTGGCTCCCAAAGGCCCCGGATGGTGGACTTGGTGCATCCGAGAGGAGAGCGGGGAAAGCCAGGTAATGAGACGAGTTCATCAAAACGGCAGCGAGTGTCCGGGGCTCCTCGTGTGTGCATGCGGAACAATGAGGCTGCCCGGCGGCCAGGGACCCCTTCTTCCCCCACAGCGTCCTGCGGGGGGGGGGGGGGGCGGGGGTTGCGACCATTAGGCCCGGTGTGACCTGCAGGGGGAGGGGCCAGAGGGGACGGGTGTGTGTGTGTGGGGGAGGGGTTTGGGAAGTGAAGCGGGGGGAATGAGGTACAGGGTGGGATGACACCAGCTTGTCCTGGGGTTGGCTGCGAGCAGTGGGAGCTGCAGCGAGCCACCCCTTTGCATACTGGGGTGGGAGGTGGGCGCCATTCCTGTTGTATTCTATGTAAATGGCGCCCCCTGGAGTGTATGCCACGCAGCTGTCGTGTGTGTGTGTGTGTGTGTGTGTGTGTGTGTGTGTGTGTGTGTGTGTGTGTGTGTGTGTGTGTGTGTGTGTGTGTGTGTGTGTGTGTGTGTGTGTGTGTGTGTGTGTGTGTGTGATTATCCCACTCCAGATTTCCTGCCTCTCACCCCTTTACATGGATCAAAAAGAGGTGATGACAAAAGGAGCAAACATTTGCTGGGGAAGTTAAACAGAAAGAAAGCAAGAAGAAACACCTGCCCTGTCCCTGGGCCCAGCCCCGGCCCGGTTCCCCACCCTTGATTTCAGTTTCACCCGCCTCCTGCCCTTTCCTTCTTTCCCCACAGATCCCAGCCTGACTCTTCAAGCTGGAGAACATTTGATCCTGCTTCCTAAGAGCTGCCCCAGAGAAGGGGAGAAAGACCAGCTCAGCGAAACTTGATGCCTTCCTCTGGGGCCGCTGGGACACTGAGGGCAGGTGCCAGAGGACAGAGCCCCCTTCAGCCTGGCAAAGGCCCCCCTCCCCCGCCTCCTAGAAAGCATCCCAGAATGAGGCAGAAGTGGGGGGTCACGTCCCCTGCCCCTTGTTTACACAGCATTTCCCAAAACCTTCTGGCCCTCCCTTGCTTACTTCCCTCTCCTATGAATTTGCTTTCTCACAGCCTGTACTGAACACACATATTTCTTCTTATATATTTATTATTTATATTTGTCCCTCATCTACATATTGTCTGGATAATTTGGACTTCCCTTATCCTGGTAATTCAGGTCTTGCCTGGAGCCTGTTTTTGTGTGAGTTCAGTTCATTTGAATGAGCAGACATCAAGTGGCTTCATTGTGCTCAACCCTGCGCCGGGTGCTGTGCGTGACCCGGGGAGAGACATCCACCTGTCCGAGAGCTCACAGCACAGGTGGGGACAGAGCGCACCACACAAATGCCGCTCTCAACCTGGGGCCGGGGAGACATCCACAAGCCCAGCTGGAGCCTTGGGAGAGTTGCTGAGCTCCAGTGTTCTGCAATCCCCTTGGCCAGATGTGTCCCTAGGGAGGCTAGCGGACTGAGGTGGGGAAGGGGTTTGTTGCTGGGCTGGGGCCTGGACCCCAGAGAGAGCGGGTTTTCTTCCCTCCGGGGGCTGACTTCTACATGCCAGCTTCACAGTCTCGCCTTCAAACAGGCCTGGTTCCCAGGAGCCCAGAGAGACATTTGCATTAGGAGAAAATACCCAAATAAAACACCAGGCTTCTTCCCTTGGGCTTGGTTGAAACTTGGAAGGCTGCAGGCAACCAGGCTTAAAGTAGGAAACAATCTTGCAGTAAGAGCCAGGAAGTCAGGGTAACCAGCAGGATGTCTTCCTTGTTCCCCATCTCCTTAGCCCTTACCCACATCCTGATTACTTTATTACTGTTACAGTGTGTCTGCTCCTAGATCTCTATCTAAAAAATGACTCTATTTTTATACGATCCATAACTCTATGGTAGCAGTCTCCTCCCTCAGACTGGGGCTCCCTGAGGGCAGGGCTGTGTCTCCCCTCAGACTGGGGCTCCCTGAGGGCAGGGCTGTGTCTTTACTTGTTGTATGTCTTCAGCAGAATACCAGTATGATGAAGGCACAATGCCTGGCTCAATACATATTTGTTGAATTAATAAATAGCCAGGAGAACCCGATTTTTTCAGCACATTCACCTCCTTCCCAGACCCACCCAGTGGGGAAGTAGAGCTGGGTAAATCAGTGTTCTTTACACCCACTCAGAGTGGAAAGACCATGTGTTTTCCAAGCTGGTGTTAAAACCAAACTACTTTTGATCCAATGAACCACCAGCTCAAAAAAGTTAAACAACCTCCCCCCCACCCCATTCCAACAGTAGCATGGACAAAGGGAGCTCGGGACAGCTGAGGTAACCCTTGCTGGAGAAAGGGTGTCATGCAGATAACAGGCCACAGGCATAGCTCATAAGCCTCTGGAGTCTGATCGAGGAGCCATCTCAGAGCCAGGCTGATTGTAAAAATGAGAATCTGGAGCCCGGAGAGGGAAGATCCCCCAGTGAGGCATGGCACATTTGTGGAAAGGTGGCCAGACGGGGGGAGGGACTCCTGTCTCTTTTGAATCCCCACCGCCATCGTTCTGGGACTGGTATTTTCTTTTCATTTCTTTTTTTTAAAGATTTTATTTATTTATTTGACAGAGAGAGACACAGCGAGAGAGGGGACACAAGCAGGGGGAGTGGGAGAGGGAGAAGCAGGCTCTCTGCCGAGCAGAGAGCCTGATGCGGGGCTCGATCCCAGGACCTTGGGATTAGGACCTGAGCTGAAGGCAGACGCTTAACGACTGAGCCACCCAGGTGCCCCCCCCCCTTTTTTAAAGATTTTATTTATTTATTTGAGAGAATGAAAGAGAGAGAGCATGAGAGAGGGGAGGGTTAGAGGGAGAAGCAGACTCCCTGCTGAGCAGGGAGCCCGATGTGGGACTCGATCCCGGGACTCCAGGATCTTGACCTGAGCCGAAGGCAGTCGCTTAACCAACTGAGCCACCCAGGCGTCCCTGGGACTGGTATTTTCAATAACTAATTGTTAAGCTGGTCAGCGAATGTCTCTTTGGCTCTGTCTTCACATCTGTAAAATCAAGGAGGTGCCTTAACTCACAGGGACATTTTAAGGACCAAGTAGGGTAGTGGGCGTGGAATTCCTTGGAGAGGTCCAATGTGAGGGTACCCTTGGTGGTTGTAAAATAATTTACAAGAGGACCCATTTAAATTGGACTTTCAAAAGTGATTATGTTTCCCTGTCTCACAATCTAGCCCCATCATTTTTTAGGTGCCAGTTCATACAATAAGCATTTATCGGGCACCCACTAAGTGCCTGGCACTGTGCCAGGTGCTAGGGATACTGTGGCAGCCCCTTCAATCGGTTCCTTATACAGAGCCAGAGTGAGCCTGCTAAATGAAAGTCAGATCCTCTCCCTCTTCTGATCAAAACCCTGCCATAGCTCCCATTTACTTGGGGTAAAACCCAACCTCCTGCATTGACCCCAAGGCCCAAAGGACCTGCACCCTGAACCTCTCCGATCTTAGCTCCTACTGCTCTGCCGTCACCTGCTCAACTGCACCAAATGCTCCTCACCACCACAGGGCCTTTGCACTTGCTGCCCCCTCTCCCTGTAGTGTTCTCCCCGCAGAGATTGGCACAGGTAGACCCCTTTCTTCCTTAAGGGAATGACTCCAATGTCAATGGAATCTTGTCCAGATGCCCTGTCATTCCTACTCCTCTTCTGGCTGTAGCATTGTCCTTACTGTCTAAATACTATTTTCCTTATTTACATAGTCTGTTGTCTGTCTCTTCACTAGAATATAAGCTCCCTGAGGGCAGAGGTTCTTGTCAGTTTTGTTCACATTGAATCTGCAGTGCCTCGAGTAGAGCCTGGCACATGGTAGGAGATGCTTGCTATGTGAATGAATGGTGAACAGATGGGGTCTCTGCTCTCAGGAAGCCTGCATTCCAGAGCAGAGGGTCTGCGGGCAATTTGGAAGGAAGAGGGAGTGGAGGGAGCTACAGAACCTGGGTGTCACAAGTCTCTGGGGCCCCCTCCTCTCCAAGGCTGTCACTGCAGGATTGCACTGTCACCAGTCTGGAGCACACGTTTTATAACAGGAGTTAACTGCTTACTAATTAGCTGCTGGAACCATTAATTGGCCATTTGTTAGAGCCTGAATTAATAAACTGGTCTTTCAGCGGGGTCATAACTCTCCTCGGCCTTCACCCCCTCCCACCCCAGCCAGCCTTCACCCGCCTCCGACCAGAAAGTGTCTTGCCTTGAGATTGAATCGATTCCTGCCACTGTACGATTTTCAGAGACAATTTCCTTAGCAAGCCACGACACCATCCCACAGAATTCTTCTCGCTCTCTCTCCCTCTCTTCTCTTCTCTCAGGCTCTGAGTTCCCTTGGGCAGGAGATGGGGGAGCTTTCTTATAAGGAGCTCTCACAACAAAAGCCCTGAGCTGCCCTGCCTGGCCAAGATCAGGGGTTCCTGGTTCCCTGGCGTGGCCCCCTCAATCAGCGCTAGTTCCTGAAACCTCCTGGAGCCCAAGGGCTGGGTTTTCTCTGGGGCAAAAGAATCTTAGTATCCTGGGTGGAAGCCAGGAGTTGGCAGTCAGATGCTGACCACCGAAACTCCAGGCAGCCCAACCTCAGTCGGCCTCAGGTCCAGGGGTCTAGAGCTCATGTGCTGCCCCCCCTCCCACAACAGCCCATTTTGGGGCCCTGTGAATTGTTCTGTGTGTGTGAAAAGTCTAGGAAACACTTCTTGTGAAAACATTTACTAGACACCTAGGTCCTTACGTTTCTTCAGTATAGAACAGTGGGAAAGAACAAGGTCAAGGAGCCAAGCTACCTAGGTCAAAGCCACTTAGCAGGTATGTGAATCACTAAATCGTTCTATGTTATTCTACGAGAATAACAGTCCTATCTCCTATAGTTATGAGGATTAAATAGTTATCCACATGAAGGGCTTAGAACAGTACATAGCCTGGGGTATCAGCTGTTATTACTTACATCTCACAACCACTCTGTAGATAGGGATCCTACTCACATTACAGTTGGGGAAACTGAGGCCTAGAGAGGTTACTACTGGATCGTAGAACTGATGGCTCCCAAGTCTAGTGCTTTTTTCCTGCTCCCTGGTTGCCTCCCCTTGTCAGACACAGGGCTGTGTCAGAGGCAGCAGGCCAGGCATACTTGGGAGAGGAGATGGCTGAATTTACACGCAACACAAACAGGCTGTCAAGGTTCTTACACTGCATACAATTAGCTGCAGAGTATTCACAAGTGAATTCGCTACAGCAAATGTTCAATCCCAGCCCAGCTCCCCCCTCCTCCTGGTCTCTCCCTGACCATGAGTCTTCTCTCTCCTTCAGGCCAGTGTATGTGCTCAAGAGTATGTCAGCTGAGTCAGTGGGGTTCCCTGTCCCTCAATAAAACACCCAAAGCCAAAGAGGAGCAATTAACTGCTGTTTGGGGGGGGGCTGGACTCGCTGACTGAAAAATAGGAAGGTAGTCTCATCTGGCTTGGACACATGGTCATTCAGTTCAGAATGCGCAAAGCCAAGAAGAGCAGGAATCGTTGTGATCACTCCCTGAGAGCTTCCTGGAGGCGGTGAGGGTTTCTAGGAATTTTTGAACAGTAGGAAGAAGATGACAATACAAGAAAATGGTCATCACCACACCCTCAGTTGGTGCCACCTCCTTTTTAGAATGGGTGGGGGAGGTAGGTGGGAAGAGGCCTGATAACTCTGTAGCCCGGTGGAGCAGAAAATGGATTTTTCTCTTCAGGGTAATGGTTGTGGGGTGGGAAGTAGAAAGGCTGTCTGCATTGAGGGTATCCTAGGTCTGTGGTATCTGGCCTACGATGGGCATCATTCATCCATTCATTTAACAAATCTCCAGCTAGTATCTGTTGGGTGCCCAGCAGTGAATCAGATCGCCTTATTCAGCCTTGGATCCACAGGAAAGGAAGGAGAGAGAAAAGGGGGGAGGGGAATGAAGAAGGAGCAATCAATTGGAGGTAGGGAGAATAAGATTCTTCAGATGTTTTGGGACTTCCCAGGATGGACAGAAAGGGAACCGAGGTGTCAACGGATGGCACAACCCCCCACCGCGGCCTGGCATTTCTCCCAACACCTCCCACTGCTGCCCGGCACGTTCTCCTGTGAGAAGTCAGTCCTTTGAGGGTCAGGGGGGGAAGGGACCTAGCAGGAAATGGGCCTGGGATGGGGTGGGGTTTATTATTTTTTAATTTATGTTTTAATTTTACATATTGAAAAATGAAACCTTTTTTGGTGTAAGTTCTTTGAGTTTTGGCAAACGCAGAGTCGCGGAACCACCATCATTGCCAAGATCCTGAACAGTTCCGGGGAGTGGGAGAAGGAGGGTTAATAATCTCCTCGCTTGTTAGCTGCTGTGGTCGTCCGCGATCCTACCGGCCGCCCTAATACAGTCCTTGCGCACCGCCGAGATAAATAACGGCGACAGGTGGAGCAGGTGAGATTAGCAGGACCCGGGTGGGGGGACGCGATCGGAGGCGCAGGGGAGGCCGCCCGCCTGGCTTCCCAGCCTACGCCCCCTCCCCGCTGGCGTTTGGGAGGAGCGCTCTCCCTACCCCTGCTCCGGGAGCCGGGGTGAGGTAGCGGAGTTCCGGAGTGCCTGACCCCCGCAGCTGGAACCGGCCGCGGGGCTTGGCTACCGGAAGAGAGTGCGCCCCTGGGGCGCTTGGGGGCGCCTGAGGTCCTAAGGAGAGGCAGGATGGGGGGAGACACAGGGGCAAGCCGGGGAGAATGTGGGTGGCCTAGGGGAGCTCCGGCAGCGGGGTCCTGCGGACAAACCTGTTGGCAACCTGTGGGCCGAGGCAAGGGCAGGAGCTCCAAGCGCGCGCTCTCCTACCCCGGCTCCACCAGCTGCCGTGCGGGTGGCCCCCACGCCCTAAGCAGGGAGAGGCCGCGGCTTCCTGGAAAGGGGCGGGGGCTCGGCTGGGGGCGGAGGGACGCCAGGGCCGCGCAGACAGCCCTGCAGACCGACAGCTGGCGGCCGGCTCGCGCGCCTGCAGGACCCCAAAAGACGCCGGCCCGTGGCCTTTACCTCCGAACCCCGCTTTAGTTCCGACCACCAAAAGTGCAAAACATTTACTAAGTGTGCACTGCCCCGCAGGCTTCGGTCCCCGGGGCGAACGGCCGTGCCTGCCCCGCGAGCATACTGGAATCCGTGCACCCGGCTCGGCAGCCAGTCTGTGTGCAAGGGCGGGCGAAGAGCGAGCGTGCGAGCGCGCGGCTGCAGAGCCCGCGCCGAAACCCACGTCCCTCCGCCACTGTCCTCGGGATAGATGGATCCATTTCTGCTTTCTGACATTTTCCTGCCGGGGGGGTGGGTGGGGGGACGGAGAGAGGGAGAGAAGGGGGAGGGGCAGAGAGAGAGAGAGAGAAGAAAGCAGGCAGTCTGCTTCCCCAACCCTGTTTTGTTTTCTCTAATTGGTCCTGGGGGAGGCGAGGAAATTGGACAGAGGCTGGGCCGGGCGAGCTGGGCTGCCTTTAATTGGCTCCTTTTTTTAACTGGAGGGGAATCAAACGGGAGAGCGAGCGACAAAGGGTGGGAGAGCGAGAGACCGAACGAGGAGACGCGAGGAGGAGGGAGGAGGAAGGGAGGGAGGGAGGTGGGGGGAGCGCGGAATGAAAAGCTCCGAGGGGGGAAAAAGCAGCACAGCGAAGCCCAAGTTGCCGAGCGAACGGAGCGCTCCCGCGGCCCCGAGCCCAGCGGCCGCCGCGCCCGGGAGCCCAGCCCGGCCCGGCCCCGCCCGCTCGGGGCCCCCGCCGGCCGAGGCCGCCGGGCGGGGGCGGGGACGACCAACTTGGGGCGCGGCGCAGCCCCGCTCTCCGGAGAGCATCGAGCCTGGGAGCGCCACGGCCGCGGCCAGACGACGGGAGCGAAGCGCGGCGAGCGGAGGCGGCGAGCGGCGCCCGCGCCGCAGCCCCGGCCTCGCCGAGAGCGCGAATATTTTTCAAACGACTCAAACTTTCCTCCTTTCCCCGCTTTCTGGGGTCTCTCTTGGCTGGAATTGCTCTCCTGATTCCCGCGGGGGCGCCGGGGCGCGATTCCTCCCCGGGGTTCCTCGGTGGCTCGGTTAACTTCGCGGACCTGGGGACCCGTGGCTCTCGCCCCTCGGCCGAACCTAGCCAGCGCTGCTCCCCCGCTCAGGAGGGCCGGGGGCCAGGGCTCCTTCGCCTCCGGGAGGGCGCCCAACCCGGCCCCCTTGGGTCGGGCTACTGAGACCCCAGCACCCGCCGCAGGACTGGTGACAGCGGATTAACCCCGAGCGAAGCCCGGGCCTTCCCGTCCCCGCTCCGCGGAGGGGCGTCCCCTGGGCGGGGAAACGACAAGTTTGTCAGTCGTCGGTGGCCTGTTGGATCGAAGCGCCCCCGCCGCCGCAGAGGGGTCCCTGGCGCCCAGCACACGGAGCAGACAGCCCTGGGGGCCCCGGGCGCAGCGGCGGCGGGGCTCCTCGGGCCGGGGCGCTGGCTGCTGCGCCTGGCGCGCCAAGGCACCCGGGGCCGGGCCAGCGCCCCCTGCGTCCCCACGCGGGCAGCGGCCCCGCCAGAGGAGAAGCCCGGGTCGCCGCCGCCGCCTCCTCAGTCTCCTGGTCTCGGTCGCCGCCGCCGCCGTCCCCTCCGTCGCCTCTCGGGGGAAGGGGGGACGCAGGGGGCATCGCGGGGCCCCGGCGGATGCGCCCCCCGCCACCTCTCGGGCTGCGCCGCCTCGCGGGGATGAAGCACCGGCCGTGAAGATGGAGGTGACCTGCCTTCTACTTCTGGCGCTGATCCCCTTCCACTGCCGGGGACAAGGAGTCTACGGTAAGAGCCCGCGTCCTGCTCCACGCTGGCTTAGCACCGCGCGGAAACTTTGCAAGAGGCGCAAAGTGCGCGCTGCCGGGGTTTGGTGGGGGACCCCGGCTCGGACTCTGGAGAGGATGCCCGGGTCCCCGCCCTTTTCAGGGCGCGAGGAGATCGAGCTAGCTGTTCCGAAGCACGGAGACGGGTCGTAGGGTCTAGCGTGAAGCCGGGGATGCCAGGGGGAGGGACCCACTTCCTCAAACCTTGCCAGGGGCAGGAGTGACTCGGAACCCTTGAGAACACCCAGTCGGCTCGGGAGATCCCGACAGATCCAAACCTGGGCCTGGGGCAGCGACTTGCACGGAAACCTGGTCCTACCCTGGCTCGGCCGAAGTAGAAGCCGAGCGATGCACGATCCGGAGTTGCGCGTGGCTGGCGGGTGAGCTGGCTGCCGGCACCGCGGCCGGGCGGCGGGCTCGCCTTCCCGGCTCTCGCTGCGGCTTCGCTTTTTACTCGCTTCTTGACGGCCAGAGCGGATGCCAGCATCCCCCGGATTGGGTGCCTAAAACCCCGGCATCCGTTTTCGAACCTAGCCTGAGCCAGTTCCTCCTGTCCCCGGTTCTCAGCTACAAAACCCCAGCCCCACCTTCCTTCTCCCTGAGCGCACACACGGACACATTCAGCCACCGTCCCCAGGAAACGCGAACACGGCACGCACCCATCGGGCTACGTGTTCAAACTCTGCCTTCTGCCACGCAGCTCTGCTCCTGCGTCCCTACGCCGTGTTCTCCGGCGCTCAGGGGACTCTGGCCGGGTGTCCCTTCTCCTCACTCTCCAGAGGGTGTTCCCCGGGGAAAGGTCCCGAGAGCAGGTATCATCTGTGCACGATCGTCCAGAGCTCCCCCCTCTCAGGGACCCTCTCTCTGAGTTCTCGCAGGCTTCAGTACCCTGCTCTGAGGGCGCGCAAAAGTCCGTCTGGGGGTCCAGTGGTCCTTACTCTGCCTTCTCCTGCCTGCAGGGTGGTCTGTGTGGGTCACTTTGTAATCGTGTGTAGCTGGGGTGGGGAGAGGTCCCTGTCCCTCTTGCCCTGGGCCCAGGGTCTGATTGTTCATCTTTAGATCAGAGGAGAGTTTGACCCGTTCTGTGGGTGGGGAGGCAGAGGCATTGTCCCCCCAGCTGCCCCCCACCATGGCGCCGGGCGTACAGCTGCCAGCCTCAAGTACAGATGCTAAATGCTCCCTTCTGGGGGTGGCTGGCCTTGCTGTGCCTCCCAAGAGGCAGGGATGTCCTGAGGGGGTGTCTGGGAGGTGACATGCTCCCCGCCCTACACAGTTAGCTGGCTTTGGCTTAATTCCCTGGGGAGGCAGGCCCAGGCATCTGGCCAAACTCTGCTTCTTAATTAGTTTGTGTGTCTCTTACTGCCTGGCCCTTTACAGAGGCCAGAAGAGGGAGGGGGAGGAGGAGCGCAGCAGAGACTGAGGGGGCGGGGCTTGTAGGGAGGAGGCCTATGAGCCGGCCCCAAAGGCCTCCCCAGGGCAGAGGAAGACACGGGGCGGGGGGCGGGGGGGGGGGGAGGTTAGGGGACAGGGGTCCTCTTCTTTCTCCCCAAGGTTTCCTCGTAGCCTCACTGCCTCAAGAGCTGGCCTAAGGGATGTCACTGAGGTCTTTGCCCCCTGCTCCCCACACCCCAGGGGCTCTGAGGGTGACAGAGACCTCGCATTATTCCCTGCTGCCTGTCCTCTCCCCTGCCCGTCCCTCCAAGTGTCCTTGGGAGATCTGGCCAACCCGTTTCCTGGCCATCTCTCTCCTCTATCCCCTGCAGCGTTTCCAGCCTTCTCCAGGGCTACACAGGGCACTCTGAACCTAGCCTGGAAGCCCCAGCAATGAGGGCAGTGGGGGGGCGGGGTGGGGGAGATAGGGGCAGTGATGTCTGCGGGCTCTGATCTCAGAGGACTTGGGGCCAGGATTTAGCCATTGGCTTATCTGCCCCCTATTTTCTGTAGTTTCTCCTCCCTCGTGTGCCTGGGTCTCCCTTTTCGTTGCTCTCCATTTGGAGCAAATCAAGGTGAGCTGGGTGTACTGGGGCCAGCCCCGGGCCCTGGGGTGACAGCGCCTTTGGGGTATTGGCTCCAAAGAAGCCTGGGGCCTCAGAGGAATTGCAGAGTGGAGCGTCTTCGTTGAGGTTGATGGAGAGAAGTGACAATCTAGTAGGAGAAGGAGGATGGCAAGAGGCTGCTGAGTTCTTTGTGATGCTAGAAGCTTTGGCCAGAGACAGCAGAAGGGGGAACAATTGTAGGACTGTAGTCCTTCTGCCCTCCCAGTTTCCCTCTCGGTCCAAAGCGGATGAAGCAGCTCGAGAAAGAGTAGAGTGTAGGGGTGAGGGATGGTCACTTGTGTCCATCATTGTATCCTGGCATCCGACGTGGTACGGGGCACACAGCAGAAGCTGGGCAAACATTTGTTGTAGGAATGAAGGGCCATGGTTGGGGGGAGGTTGAGGAAATGTTTTTTGAAATTCTTTTCCTCCAATAAGTCGGTCTAGGATGTTTTCCAGCAAGGTAATGGGGCATACTCTGAGGGTCTCTGCTTAGGGAGAGTCACAGAGCCCTAGGCTGGCAGCCTAGGGGCCCTCGGGGAGAACAGAGAAGAGGCTCAAAGCCCAGGCACAAAAGAAAACAGTGTGTCCTGGGGAGGCAACTCCAGCCCCTTCCCCCTCTATCCCAGGCCTGTGTGGCTGAAGGAGTGGCAGATTAACCTGGAAGCTAAATTGAGGAGAGGGGGGAAGAACAGGAGGACGAGGGGGGCAAAGCCGGCGGGATCTAGCCTGGGCTGTGGGTCTCTGTTGAGGCTGGTGGGAGGCAAGTACCCAGAACCCTATACGCCGCTTCCCTCTGAGGGTCCTCTTGCCGGCCCTGAGCTCTGCTGTCTGCAGTAGGGCTGGGGAGGTGTGCTCAGTCTGGCCAGGTGGCCTCCCTTCTTCTTTGGGGGCACAGATGCTATAGCAGCCGAGTACTGGACCAGATGGTCCATTTGGAGCCGATCCCCTCCTCCCTCCCTGCTTCCCAATCTCCTGGCCCAGTTTGTTGTGCTCCATGGTGGATCCTGTAATTTGTTTTCTGGCTGGCAAGGGAGGTGGGCTGGCCCCAGAGTGATGGAGGAAGAGTCTCCTGCGTGTGGAGAGCATCAGAAAGCACCCCCTCCTCCATCCCGGCTTCCTTTCCTCCCCTAGCTGCTGGACTTCCAGCCAGGGCAGGTCTGTGGGATTCCTCTCCCTTACAAAACCACAGCAAACCCCTGGATTATTTAATATGCAGGAGTAGGAATTGACATTATCCTTAAGACAGGTTGTTTGCAACTTACTGGTGGAAGTCAAAATATTTCACCAAAGGTGTCATCAGAAACTACTATCCTATGCTAATTTTTGTGGGAACATGAAGACAGATGTTGAATAATTTGACAAGAGCAACATAGCTTACAGAATTATCACCAAGTCAGGTTTTTTTCCCTTCCTCTGAGGGGTGCAGAGAAGGAATTTCAGGAAGTGTGTCTCCCAGTGCCATCTTCTGGGTGTTGATCTGGGGGTGGGTACTCTGGGGATTTTTCACTGGAGTTTCTACCACGTGCCTTGAGACTGACTGTCCGTATCTAACTCTCCCCCTGGAGAAGGCATGGCATCAGAAAATTCTGGTGCCCTAGGGCTAACAGAAGGCTTGGGGTTTTCTAAATGTCCTCAAGAAGGTTCAAACCTCTGTTCCTTCTTCCTTCCCAGTTACAGAAACAGCATGAGGGAGAGACGGGGCCTTGTTCCACCAAAGCCGGCTGGTTTGTTTGCCTTGCCAGCACTGTATCCCTGCCCACCCCCCCCACCCCACATTTTCCTGCTGAAGTTGATGTTGGCTGCTGAGCCAGCCGAGGGCTCCCCAGGCCCAGCAGCAGGCTGGAGAGCCCCACTTTGGGTCAAGATCGGCATGATGTCCCATCCTACACTGCAGGCTGGGAATCTGTTTCCTGGCTGGGTGGGGGCCCTGGTGAGGGGGTGGTTAGAATGTTATTAGCCAGGAAAGCACCCTTGAGTGGGTGTGCTGGGGCCACGCCAAGGGCCCACTTGTAATTTGCCAGGCTTGGCTGTGAGTTGCCAGGGCCGGGTGGCAAAGCCTCATTTAAAGCCTGGTATTAGCTCTGCTTTGCTAGAACAGGGAAGAACAGGCGGGTGGGTGGGGGTGGGGGTTGCTCCGGAGGGAGAATGGAGGGAGCTAATCACCGCCGCCAAGGCCCGGCAAATGAATGATGCAGGAAATCAATATCTGGGGGCGGGAGTGGAAATCTGGGCAGTGGGAGCAGCCCCAGCTTCTCCAGCTGCCCAGGAGGCATGGGTGGGCCTGGGAAGAGTGGAATAGGCCGAAGTATGGAGGACCCCTCTCGGCCACCTCCTCCTCCCCACCCCCCACGACTACTCTGCATCTCGCCCCCCCCCCTCGCCTACCTGCCACCTGCCTTCCATCTCCATGTTGGGTTAGGAGATGCCCCTGCAACACAGCGGGACTGGGAGATGAGACCTCCTGGCAAAGCCTTGCCCTGCCCCCTACGTGCCTCTGGACACCTGAGCCTGACTTGGCCCCAGGTGCATGGAGTGTGTGTGTAGCAGCCTGGGGACGCTGCCCCCTGCTGCTGGCACTGCCACTCCAGATGTGGCCAGCAGGGGGAGGGCTTGGCCACCACATTGTCTTTCCTGGGCTCCCTGGGCCTCAAGCCTCCTGGTGTGCTGAGAGTTAATCTAATTCCTCAGCCTGGGGCCCATGGGGGCTCCCTAGGGCCGGCTGAAGCTCTGGGCCCCCTCCACCTCCCACGTACTCACCCCAGTGTCCCACGGCACTTGCCTGTGGCCAAAACCACGCTTCCTGCACCCAGTGCCGCAGGAGAGCTCTGTGGTGGGTCTCAGCTCTGTGGGATCCTGCCCAGGTGGGGCTGTGTGCAGAGCAGGGACTGTTGCCCTTGCGGAGCTGCCTCTTTGTGAACCTGGGGTGTGGCCCTTGTTCTTCGTCTTCCTCCCCTTCTCAGAAGACTTTGCTTTGCAGGCACACATCTGCCCATGGCAGGAACTGGGTATGAAGGGGCCCGATTACATTTCAGTGCTGATACAGGAGGCAAGAGCAGTGCTTAACCCAGAGGAATCCTTTTTTAAACAATGAAATCTCTCTTTTCCCCAAGTCAATGAGTAACATGTAACAATCGGAGAATATATTAAATTATAAGGAGGAAAGTAAAACTCGACACCCCGCCATGAATTTAGTGAGGGTTCTTTCAGGCATCCTTTTGTGCAAAGAGGAATGAATCTTTCAGGGAGCCTCATTGGTTTTAACAACAATCCCTTATAGGCGTGTAAGTGTCGTGTGCCTTCCTCACTGTTTCAATGCCTCTGCCCCCACTCAGTCAGGCTGGAGGACAGGCTGAAAAGGAATGGGCAGTTAGAGTTGGAACCGCTAAGGAATGATAACAACCGCTCACGTTTCCTACAGAGGCTGAGATCACAAACGTGTATTGTCTTTAATCCTCACCACTGCCCCTTGAGTGAGTTGTTGTCAGCCCCTCCTACCAAAAAGTAAACTGAGGGCTCAGGAAGATGAAGTCACTTGTCCGAGCGACAGAGCTGGGCTCAAACCCAGAGCTGACTACATAGCCTGTGCTTGGGGGGAGTAGGCTGGAATCCTGGGTGTGGGAGAAGCTGCCACGAAGTTCTCGAGCAGAGAAATGGGCTGACGTGAGCCATCTTTCAGGTCGCTGTGCAGCTGCGTGTTTTAAAAAGGATATGGCCAGGAGGAGGGAAACTGGGCAGGAGGTCCTGGAGTTGTCCAGGGAAGCTATAGGGAGAACTTGATCCAGGGTGGTGGCCGGGAGGATGGACAGGAGGGAGTGGGTACAAGGACTGTGGTCATTGAACAAACACCTAAGTGAAGGCTCTGGATGGAACACTGGAGATATCTGACGAGAGAAACAAGCTCTTACTCTTGGAGATTTTGCATTCAAACCGAGGAGAGATAGGCAGTAAACGATGAACAATATGATCATTAGCTTCCACAAGTGCTTCAGGAAGAGTGTAGGCAAGAGTTAGGCCTGCCAATGGCTCTGAGGTTTAGCATGCAATGGCGGTGAGGTACAGCAAAGGCCACGGAAGTCGGGCAGGTGTGGGGCAGTGGAGTGACGGAGTTAAGAGCCGGGACTTCTGGGTAAGAAACCGGGTCCGAACCCCAGCTCTGCCCTGCACCAGCCACGAGAGCCTGAGAAGTTACCTCAGCTGTGGAAGGCACGGCTTCTCTGCTTGTCGGATAGAGACAGTCGAACGCACAGCGTGGGTTTGTGATAAGCAGGCAGTGAGACAGCCTGGGAGGCCCTGAGCCCCGTGCTCGGCTCTCAGCCAGGGCTCAATGCATCGTTTTCTTTTAACAACAATGCCGGTGCAGTTTTGAAGTTCACGGGATCCCGGTGTAGGATGTCTGGGAGAGATGTTGGCGGGGTAAATGGACATAAGTGTTCATGCACAGGAGAGCGATCATAGTGAGAGGCAGATTTGCACACCTGGATTTATGTGCACAGAACGATGTGGGTTGAAATCGTGAATGGACTAAAACTGCCAGGGAGGAGAGAGTAGAATGAGGGGCACTGGACTGAGACCAGCACCCTGGGAGTGGGAGGCATGAAAAGAGACAGAGTAGGTGGCATCAGGGGGTTGGGAGGAGACCCAAGACGGGACAGGGACCAGAAACAAGGAGAAGGGACGGAGTCGGTGGGAGCTGAGGTGGAGGAGGAGACAGAGTAAGGGCCGTCTAGGGGCTGGGGGGTTGGCAGGGAGGCAGCTGCAGCCCCGAGCAGGGCTTCTCGAGAGCCAACAGGACTCCCCTGGGGCTTTTGTGAAAACGCAGATGCTGATTCAGTGGGTCTGGGGCTAGGCAGAGATTCTGCATTTCTGACACACTCCTGGGTGCTGCCCGGGCTGCTGGTCTGCGTCACTCTTCGAATACCAAGGGCACGCAGGAGAGACGCAGGACTCAAATGGCCGACTTGGGTTGGAGGGCCAAGTGGGTAACTTGCCGCCTGTGTGGGGCTCTGGCCCCGGAGCCCCGCTTCTGAGCCTCAGTTTCCCTCTCTGGAAGGCTGGTTCAGGCATGCCTGCCTCTTGGGATTACAGAGAAGCCCAGCAGTGATAACGCTTTGTAAACTCTCAGGTGAACTCTGGGGACTGTGTTTCCCAAGAGCAGAGGGGTGGCAGGCAGATGGTAGGGAGCCCCAGGTGTGTGTGGGTGGCGTGTGGAGGCAGGAGGTGCAGGCTGCGCTTTTGAGAAACGTGGCCGGCCGGGGAGGGGCTGAACAGCAGTCCTTGCTCCCTGGACCCTGCCTCCTGCCCGTGGGAAGCTGGGGCCGCAGGGGCGGTGGTCTCCGTCAGTGGGTAGTGACTTGGGCGGGCAGGAGGGCGCTGCTTGGCCAGCTTTGCAGATTCCACCCCAGGCTCTTGTTGGTTCCTTTCCAGTGCCAGAAACTCAGCTGAAAAAGACTTTGATTATCTGGAGGGTTGGAAGCTGTGTAGAGAAGTGGTTCTCAACCCCAGGGGCATCTCAGAACCACCTGGAGAGCTTTTCCAACGAGAGATGCCTGGCTCCACCCCCAGACCTCCCGAATCAGAAGCTCTGCAGGTGGCATCAAGGCAGCTGTGTTCGTAAAGAGCTCTCCATTTGATTCTTGGGCACAGCTGGTGTAGACCATGCATCCGAATGAGTCAGGCCCAAACAGATGTCTTCTTCCCTTGGGCTTTCTGAGGGCATTTCTGGGTTTTCCAGGTCACCGCCCAAGCTTTGATTCAGCCAAGCTCATCTGGACCCTGGGGTCTTAAAAAAAAAACAAAAAAAACCCCACACTTATTTTGTAAATGATGAGCAGGGAGGCTTTCTAGTTTAATAGTTCTAACTGGCAAGTCCAGGTCACGGGCTTGGGAGACCAGCCCCTCCCCCTGCTTGGAACGGGGGGATTTCCAGTCCTGAACCTCAAGAGCCGGAAAGACACTGCCCCAGAAACTCTTTTCATTGATTTTCAGTAGGTAAATTCTGTTACCATTTTGAAATGTTGCCCTGTTGTTTATTCTTTTCTCTTTTTGGTTTAGAGAAAATGAAAATTTCAGAGCTGGGCCACGTCCCAGCCATTCAGCGTAAACCAAGCAAATATTTAATAAGTATATGCTAAGTGTCTGAAAGGGTGGTGGGTGCTGTGGCTGCAGAGGGGGAGGGCACCTGCCTCCAAGGAGCTCACAGGGAAACGGGAGAATGCAGTCTTTTCCACAGCCCTCATTTTCCAGGTGGAGAAGCTTGCCTAAGTGACTTGCCTAAGGCTGTACGATTAACAGGTAGTGGAGTAAGGATTTGAACTCAAGCCGGCTCGTGCTAAGTCTAGGGTCTGCCTGCTGCCCCACGTGTGAGGTTCCTGAGGGTGGTATCCGGCCATTTTTTGTGGCCTGTGTTGTGGAGGATGGGCTGGCTGATGGGAGCAGCGTGAGGACCCTCGGTCCTATATCAGATAGACATCACATTCTGTTGCCAGAAACAAAGACCCAACTACAGAGCCTCCAATAAGTTAAAGTTGACCTTCTTAAGTCAAGAGGTAGGCTCTCCATGACTGCTATGGTGACTCCTTAGCCTTAGATCCAGACTCCTTAGATCCAGACTCCCTTCCATCTTATTGCTGTGCTCTCCTTCTTAGAGTGGTGCTTCTCAAACTCTGCCACATGTTAGAATTACCTGGCGAATGTTTAAAAATCCCAATGCCTAGGTCATACCCCGTAGCAATTAAATCAGAATGTCTGGGAATAAGAACCAGGCATTGGGATATAAATGTATATTTAAAGAACTCCAGCCATGGAGTGTTTTGCCTCAAAGTCTCCAAAGGGTTGCTGGGGCTCAGCCATCATGACACATTCCAGGCAGGAGGAAGGGAGGAACATCTAAAAGCATGGACCTACCAGCTGAGTCAGCTTCTCTTAAAGAACTTTTCCAGGAGCCCCCTTCCAATGACTTCTGCATATATCACACTGGCTAGTCTTAGCTGCAAGGGAGGCTGAGAAATGAAGTCTTTTATTTTATTATTTTATTATTTTATTATTTATTTACTTATTTTTAAGAAGTCTTTTAGATGGGCACATTCTCACCTAAGAAAACATGAGGTTTGGTTAGAATAGGTGAATAGATATTGGGTAGGTAATGAGTAGTCTTAACCACAAATCCCCACCTCAGGGCCCGTTGGCATCTCTTAAAATGAGAAAGGATTTAGATGGATGTGAATGCTGTTATCACCCCTCCCTGCCAGGCTAGCTCAGGTGGGCTGGGCGGCTCTGAGTGCTCTGAGGATGCCCAGAGAGAAGACCGAGGGGCACAAGGAAGAGACAGACGTTCATGAGGGGTCCCACTTCTCATCTGCTCTTGCTCCCTCCCCCTCCTCCCACCACTCACGCTTGCCCGAATTTGTTCATTTCTGTTGCTTGGTACCTCTTTCCACTAGCCGGTGGCTCCTTTGAGTCATAGCCACAGGAGCGTTCTGAGGACCCTCCTGATTTTTAGACCAGAAACTGAGGGTCCATACTGGAATTCAGGGACTGCACTGTGGAAGTGATCTAGCTTATCTTTCTCCCTGTCAGACCCACAACCCACTCGAGACCAGGCTACTCCACTGCTGTTTGCTCAGGGTCTCTGGTCCTTGTTGCTGGGAACTTCTCATTGTCTGACCTTGTTTCAACTTGCCATAACATCATCTCTAATCAGTAAGATTCAGGAGCTGAGGCCTCTGAGCTGAACTTGAACATCTGTTTGGCCCTGAGATTTTTCCCCTATGTGGTTCTTTAGAAACTCTGAGAGGGACATCAGGAGGTAGGAGGCTGGATTCCGGTGGCCTCATCTACCTGTGTTTGGTTCTGGGGTTTCAGTGAAATGCAGGGAGACCTTGGGGAGGTCAGTTTAACTTCTAGTAAAATACAGAGGCCCACAAGGCAGGTTGGAGGTGGCAAGGCCTGGCTCTTCTCTCCTTTTTGGAATAAGGCCACAGGGTAGGCAGAAGGAAGCCCATGAGTTGGGGCCAGAGGGTGTGGCAAGGAGTGAGCTCAGCTGCTAGCCAGTAGCCTTAAGTGACCCAGAAGCAGATCCTTGAGATTCAGGGCAGGAAGAAACTGCGACCAGTGAAGGCAAGTGGCTTGTTGAGGTCACACAGCAATTAGGTACCAAGGCTGAAGTTAAAAGCCGTGCCAAGGGACTCTATAGCTAGATCTTGCTCATTCTTCAGTATCACCTTATAGGTTCAGGAGAAGCCAGGACATGTCCGCATGGCATTTATAAGCTCTTTTATGTCCATAATTCCCCCTCACCCCCCACTGAACCCTATTTCTTATTCCCAGGCCTCTTTGTATCTGGACTATAGGATCTGGGGCTCGCTCCCAGTTCAAGACTCTGGCTTAGATTTTAGCAGCTGTTAATGAAAATCTCAAGGAGGTCCCCCTTGTGGGTAGAGGAGGCAGCTAGCTGGTTTGGCAGTGAGAACTGGAGGTTGCTGCCAGGCCCCACCAGGTCCAACATCTCTGTCATACTGCCTAAGTCCCACCTTAGAATTATTAACAAGTGAGCCAGCAGAACCATAGACACTGTTACCAGAAGGTTGCTCTGGGAATACCTGGCAGCCCTCAGGCCTTTTGGCCTGTTGATCAGATGAGTTGGATCTTGAAGTGTTGGTACTCAGACAAGGAAGATTCTGAGGAAGTAATGGGTCGAGGTTGGGGACCATGGTCAGTTATGTGATGTTTGTGGGTGTGATGGTTAAGCAATATGAGGGTTCTGGGTC
Source organism: Eumetopias jubatus (assembly GCF_037043125.1). Classification (NCBI taxonomy): domain Eukaryota; kingdom Metazoa; phylum Chordata; class Mammalia; order Carnivora; family Otariidae; genus Eumetopias; species Eumetopias jubatus. The sequence continues at coordinate 114,824,688 of NW_028274812.1, forward strand.
ATAGCCATGTGAGAGATTTAATAGTGGACATCATGATGATCAGAACTGGCTTGGACTCTCAGTCTTCATTTGGGTGCCCCAGAAGCAGACCTTGAGATAAGAAGCCAAGTGAGGTAATTTATTTGGCAGGTGAGCCTGGGAAACTCTGGTAGGGAAATGGAGACGTAAGACAGGCAAGCAAAGGGAACCAAGAAAAGGTTGGCTTTTGTCAAGCCAGTCACCATGTCCCATTGGGGACCTCTGGGACACTGTAAACACACCAGAGTTCTCCCACTGTGGTGAGGGAGCTGGGGCATGTATATGCCAGCTCCAATCTGTCATTGGTTGAGGGCTGCTCTGGGGGTATTAATTTCCTGGTACTTACAGCCCCGTCCACATGCCGTGTAAGCTCTAGTGGCCAGAGACAGCCTCAGGCAGAGAGAAGCAGCTTCTGGCCAGTGTGCAATCAAGTGGTTAGGGGAAGAGGGTGGCGGCAGGCACCGACAGCTTGTACTACATCCTGTCTAAGCCATCCCCCTTGTTTTTTCAGATCCAGCCTGTTTTGCTGAGCTCTTTGTTCTTAGGTCTTGTCTTCTGGATGCACATGTAAGCCCTGACTCCAGGCTGAACACTCCCCCTGCGGCCATCAGACCTGTGAGCTGCTCATTTACTTCCTTGGATTCTGTGAGCAGAACCCCAGCACATCGATTTCCCCAAGACCTTCCTGATAGAATCCAGGCTGCCACTGAAGGATGGCGGGAGCCTCACACTTGGGGAGGGCAGGGTTGGGGAATCATTGAGGACAAACTCAGAGTCCACAGGTCTTTTAGGCATTGCCATGAGAGGCATGATCTTTAGCTCCCCACCTGCTGAATTCAAAACTAAGAAAGAGGTGGGGACAACCTCCGAGACTAGCTCTCTGCAGGCAGAATTCCACGTGAGTAATAGAGTTGATTGTATTCTATTTCCTTCTCCGGGAACCAAACCTCCTCCCGTGGGCAATGACTAGGCTAGCCCGCACCCCTGAATATCCCTGGGACTTATAGATCCAGATCAGAGCACCTCCATCCTGTTGTGAATTTTTGTATCAGTTCATTATCCACCTGAGATTAATTAATTCATCAAATATTTATTGAGTACTTCCTATGTGCCAGACACTGTTCTAGGTGCTGAAGATACAGCAGAGAGCAAGACAAAGAGATGACCTAGAATTACCAGCTCGTGGAGTCAGAGCCAGGAGGGTTCTTAGGACAGAACCAGTCATTTGTCGGAAGAGAAGCCTGAGGCAGCGAAGGGGCAAGAGAAGCCCTCAGGCCACACAGCAAATAGGGAGCCCAGCTTGGAATCAAGGAAGCTAAGAGGTCAGCTGTCCCTAACTGGTCAGTTTTTAGAGGCAGAAACCAGTGGCCAGAGGCAGAGTCACACCAAACTAATGTGTGTGTGTGTGTGTGTGTGTGTGTGTGTGTGTGTGTGTGTGTGTGGCTTCCCATGGGCTAGGGCAGCCAGCAGGAGACATGAGTGGCTTTCTCGTGATCAAGCCATCCCACCTCCTTCCAGGGCATTCAGAGGCTGCAGTGAGCTCTCCCCTCCCCTCTTGTCTCCCCTAGCTCCCCCATATGGCCATGGCCTCTGGCACTGCCTGTTGCCACAGTGGCCTCGGGCAGTGCCGGGAGGGTGCAGTACTGAGGGATGCCCTTATGTGCCTGAAGCATTCACACCCCTGTCTGACTCACTCCCTCACTTTCTCGGGCTGAAGGAGCAGGGGCTATGAGGCTGTCTGGGGCTCAGTGGGCTGCATCCCTCGCAGTCTCCTTCCCCTCACTCTGTGGGAGTTGGGACAGGTGTAAGGAGTGGCTCTAGAGAGCCAGGCTGAGAGGCAAAAGGAGGTAATTGGGTGGGGAGCTCTGGTGATCAGTGTGTGTGTGTGTGTGTGTGTGCACGCGTGCGTGTGTGACCACTGGCATGAGATAAACTGCTCCCACTGGGTACCTCGATAGGAGCTGAAATACATCCCCCTGGGTTCTCTCTATCCTGTGCATGTGTACTCAGTTTGTATTTTTGTGTGTACCTTAAATATACGAAGGCATACATGTGCTGAAGGTGTGTATATGCATGGTGATACACCCAAGAACGTGCACCTATGTGCAGGGGGCCAAGCGTGTACATGTTGGGAGACTGCAGACCTCTTTGGGGGACCTTCTCGGGGTCCACCTTTATCCCCCTGCCCCGCCAGGCAGCCCTTGGTTCCCAGGCGGGGGGCAGGAACGGACATTCACCACTCTGGGCTGTCAGACAGTGCTTATGTCCAGCCTGGGTTATGGCTGGTCTCCGCCACCCCCCACTTCTAGGAGACCTGAAGTGGGGGCCAGGGGCAGGCCGAGGCTGGCCTGGAGCTCCTGGCTAATTTTCCCCGGCCTCCATCGATCCAGCAGCTTCTCCTGAGTCTATTAGCAGTCGGCGAGTGAAAATATCCCCCATTGCGAGGCCTGACCTGAGACAGGGAGGAATCCATAGCAATTTGTTCAAACAGAGGAAAGCGTTTCCCTCTGATTTGTATTCCAATTTATTCTAGGCAGGAAGGGGGTCAGGGTGGGGGGGGATGGGCCCAGGCCTGTCTCCCTCGGCCCCCCATGCCAGCCAGGGTGGCAGCTGGTGCTCCCCATGGTTCCTGGGGTGGGGGCTGAGGCGGGGAGGGCGGGCCCCAGCAGGGGGACGGGAAGAGAGGCCCGTCAGCCTTCCCAGCAGGCCCGGCTTGGCTGGAGAGCTCAGTTGTGGATTTGGTTTTCACAAAATACAAAGCCGCCTGCTCGGAGCCTCTCTCCCGGGCACTGGGGCCTGTGCCAGGCGTGCGCTCACCCACTGCACCCATGCCAGGATGGGGGCTGGGCCGGGCCCATGGACAGTGGCCCCAGCTGGGCTGAGTGGCAGGAGGGTCTATTCTTCTCCTGAAGCCCTCGCCAGCCGGCCTTGCAGGAGCAGAGCTGCTCAGGCTTGGAGGGGAGCTGACACTTTGGAAAAGCTGCTGTGCAGGGTGGAGAGCCCGTCGCCACAGGAGCCCTGAGTGCATCTTACTGGTGCTGTGCTCAGGCTTCGTTCCTGGTCTGGGCAAATGGGGGGCTCACCGCTCTCTGACCCAGGAAGTCTCTCTTGAGCACTTACAATAATGACAGCTCTGACTGACATTCATTAAGGACACACTATTTGCCAGGCACTGGGCTAATGCTATCAAGTATCCAGTCCTTGCAGGGTCCAGGCGTCCTTGGGTGCCTCAGTTTCCCCACCCTTCCAGATCCTTCTTGTCACCTCCCTGACACACCTCTGCCGATCTTTCTCACTTCCTCCTGAGAATCACTTCTCCCTTCTACCTGAGGGTGGCCCTGGTGACTGAGGGTCTCAGGACTGACGCCTCTGCGGCCCCCTTTTCCAGAGGGACCCCATGAACAGGCTAGCTCCTTTTTTTCCAGGTAGCTTCCTTTGGCCCCACCTCACCCTCACCGCCAGGGCGCAGGCCTCTGCAGAGGTGACGCCATGGCAACGGGAGAGGAGGATTCTGGGAAGGGTCAGCCAAATGGTCCTACAGCTACACCAGCCCCCTCCCCCCCACTGTTTCTTTCTTTCTTGCGCCCGTCCGCAGGGAGGGAAGTAACCAGAGACGTTCTTCACACTCAGGTGTCAGTGACTAGCAGCTCTGAGGTCAGCTGTTGCACATGATTTGCCAGGCTCCATGACACCACCAAGGTCTAATTTCAGAAGCCAGCAACTAAATATATCAAAGTGGATGAATAATCATCTCTCCCAGGTGGGAGAATGTGGCGTGAAGGAGCAGAGGCTTTGGACACAGATTTGGGTTCAGGTTCTGCCTCAGCCACTCCCTGGCTGTGTGATCTTGGGCAGGTTATGCCCTGTGCCTCACGCACAAGCTTCAAGATGGCGGTCACAGCGCCTTCCCCGGGGGCTGTGGTGAATAGGCAGTGGGAGCGCGTGGAAAGCCATTCTTAGCCCGATGCCTGGCACACGGGGGGGTCAGTGATGGCGGCTGTTCAGAGGCGGCCCTGCTAAGTGAGTGATGCCCATGCCTGGGCCTGGCTCGGGAAGCTAGTGAGTCACAGAGACTGCCACCAGGGAAGCTGCACGTGAGGCTCTATGTACCAGCGTGTGACACATTATTAGGGGGAAGAGGGAGCAAGACAGAGACCCTGGTCGGGGAGAAAGGGTGGCGGAATTCTAGCCCTCCTCCCATCTTCCTCCTGGGGAAATTTATAGCCAGAATGTTCCCTTAGAGCCACTTTGTAGGTTGGGAGACAGGTGTGTTTTGCACCCAGGCCTTTACTGCACCACTGCCTCTCCCAGACCTCATTTTCCTCCTAAGAGGCAGCCCCTCCCACCCCCACCTCCTCAGCCCCTAGGAGCTTCCTAAGGGCAATGACTTTTCTATCTCTGGCTGTGATTGAACTCTGGTCCAATTGGCCTCCCCCCTCCCCAAGTCCTTCACTTTTCTCCCCCGACCTACTGGGTTCCAAATCATTTATAGGTTGTTCGGAGGCTCAGCATTATAATCAGATCCTACGGTGCATGCCACTTATGTGGTTTCTAAAGTTTTAGCCAAAAAAGGAGTGAAACTGTTCAGTGATGTAGAAAAAAAAATAATGAGAATACTTAACAGGAGGGCAGGTATGGCATTTCTTGATTTATAAATGTACCCAATGCTAAAGAAAATGTGTTCCCCAACTTGATGCTTCCTGCATTGACTCTTGGAAAGAAAAGATTGCTCATCCTTTTCAGGGATTTAACATGCTTTCCCTCCCAGGGATGTTTACCTTTTGAAAGGGACACAGGTAAAGAATGAACAAGTGACTGTTTAATATGCAGGTGTTGATGAGTGTTATGAGGAACACACAAAGTAGGGAAAGGGATTGAAAGTAGTAGAAGTGGGGGCACGCAAGCTGTCTGAAATAGGGTGGTCAGGGAAGGCCTCCCTGAAAACACAGCTGAAGGAGGTGAGGGAGTGAGCTCTGGAAATCTGGGGAAGAATAATCCGGCAGCAGAAGCTGCAAGTGCAAAGGCCCTGAGGTAGGAGTGGTTTTGGCCTGCTTGAAGAACAACAGATCTGAGAGCAGTGTGACCACAGTGCCAGGGGGCAGTAAAACATAAGTGGGGATGGGAGCAGATGACAGGGGATGTGACAGCCTATTAAAAAAGTGTTGCCTTTCGACTGCATGTGAGGTGGGAGCCGTGGTAGGGTTTTGAGCAGAGGAAGGACAGGGCCTGACTTAGTGCTGTAAAGGGATCCCTTTGGTTTCTTGTGGTGAACAGACTGTACTGGGCAAAGGAGGAAGCAGAGTAGACCTATCAGGAGGCTGCTGTCGAAATCCAGGCAGAAGATGGTGATGGCTAAAAGTAGGGTGGTATAGCAGGGGTCAGATTGGGGATCCGTTTTGAAGGCAGCTGAGAGGGCTTGCTGGTGGGTTGGGTGTGGGGTGTAAGAGAAGGGGCGAGGATTGTTTCCAGCTGATGGCAGGGGATAGTGTGTTTTCACTAATGGGAATGGGGTGAGGAATGACTCAGGCCGTGGGGTGCTGGGGGATGGTAACTGCTGTCCTCCTGAGGTCACTAGATGCAGAGAGAGGCATACAGCAAATCAGGCCCTTACATCTCTGCTCCCTGATTTTTAAACCTCAGAGCTAATCCTCCTGCCACCTCCTGAGCTGGGTGGGGTGAAGGCCAGTCTGGAGAACTGTGGGGAGGTGGCTTTAAGACGTTTCATGCAGTCAGGTCATGGCACCTCTAACTCCACCCCACCCTGGGGTAGGGGACAAGTCCCCGAAACCCACAGTGCCTGGGGGTGGGACCCTTGGAGGCTCTCCAGAAACTCTGTCCTCCCCTCCCCTGCCCTTCCGTCCTGGGGTCTAAGGCCCCACGTGCTCTCAAGCCACAGGATTGATTTTGCTTTCAGGGTTGTATTGTTATTATTACCCACTTAAACAACCTCATGGAAAAAAAAAAAAAGAAAAAAAAGGAACCCAATGACCATCAAACATTAACCGTTCTTTCTAAATTCCCTGCCCATACCTGTCAATACATTTTTATATAGCGGTAAACAGTCGTCCGTTCCGCACTGTCGGCTGACTTTATCTCCCACGCACGTCTCGCAGTATTGACTGAGCTCTCAGCCCTGTCACTTTAATGGCTGCAGGGCACCCCCTGCATCGATGTGCTGGAGTTGGGTCACCATTTCTCTGTGGCGGAGAGTTTGGGCAGGTGCCAGTTTCCCCTGCTTCTAGAGAGCTCTGCCGTGAATATCCTTATGTGAATTACTTTTTCCTTTTAAATTATTTCCTTGGGGCCTATTCCCCAAAGTGAGATTGCCTAATAGGTCATAGGATAGGCATAGTTTTATGGTTCTCATTTCGCTCTGCTGGGTCGCACTACAAAAACTAAGCCAGCTTTGTGCACAGCCCAGCCACAGTGGTTTTATCCTCCGAATTTATTTCCCCGGGTTTAATAGATGCATTATGGCTTGTTTCTTAACTTCCAGTGTTTGCTTCCCGAAGCCACATTTGGGTCTCTCGGCGCCTAATAAGTACCTGATCTGGGCAAAACTTTACAGTTTACGTGGAGCTTTCTGGTATGCCGTCTCAGTGAGGCACTGTGAGCATAATATTATTGGCCTCTTTTATACAGCAGAATGGGAGTTTAGTCACGTTAAGTGCTGGAGTGAGGACTCCAACCAGTTCTTACAGGTTTGGTTAGAAAGGATTCCCATCCGCCTGCCACCATCCCATTCTCTCTGTGGGCCCAGGGTCCCCAGATGCCCAGTTCAGCCCCAATTCAGTGCCCTTAGCCCTGTTGTCTCCCCTCTGCTCCCACAGCCAGCTGGTGCCAGGCCCCGGCCGGTGCCCTATGCTCCCAGGTTGGGCCTCAGCTCTGTGGGGCTTGGAGGAAGCCACTGGGTTTGGGGGTCAGGTGGGGCTTTGGGGGTTCTTTGCTTTAGCAAAGCCATGACACTTTCCATTTCCTGGCCTAGGACTGGCCCAGGCTCTATGTCCTGGGTGGGGAGCCCAGACCTAGCAGGTTTTATTCTGCTCCCTTCGAACCATACTTCTTCTTCTTTTTTTTTTTTTTTAAGATTTTATTTATTTGACAGAAAGAGAGAGACACAGCGAGAGAGGGAACACAAGCAGGGGGAGTGGGAGAGGGAGAAGCAGGCTTCCTGTGGAGCAGGGAGCCCGATGCGGGGCTCGATCCCAGGACCCCAGGATCATGACCTGAGCCGAAGGCAGACGCTTAACGACTGAGCCACCCAGGCGCCCCTTGAACCATACTTCTTGAGTATCACCTAGGCAGTGTGCACTGTGCTTGGTGGATTTGGTTTTTACTGTATTTAACATTCACAATAGGGAGCGCACGTATGCCCATTTTATAGTCAGGAGACTGAGGCTCTGGGCTAGAGAGTTAAAAGATTTGCCTCAGGCCACCAGAGCAATTGCTGCAACTTCCTGGACAAGAACCCCGTGCCCAGGCTGTGTCTACACTAGACCTGCGCCTCCCATGGGTTTGGGTCAATAGTTACGCTTTAGCATGTGGGGGTAGGGTGGGGGCTTGGTCATATCTAGTGTCTGGGCTGCTGCCAGGGTGCAGGGCCAAGGGAATGGCAGTGACTGGTCCCCAGGACTGGTAGAGCTTGGCAGGGCTAGGCAAATGGGATCCAAGCAGGAAAATCTACATGAGTGACCCCATGTCCATGGACTTCACATCCCTGGGCCAGGCAGGCTCAGGTCCTACGTTCTAGAAGCCATTCTCTGCCCTGATGGGTGGCAGCCTCTTCTTCCACCATCATCCAGTGTGTTCTCTTAGGGAGATCTTTCCTTCCCACGATTACCTCCTTTAGCCGACCTTGCTGTTCTGGTCTCTCAAGATTACGGCTCATGGCGTTCCCCCCAAAATAGACCTCCACATCCAGTGTTACATTTTCTCCTTGCAGGACCTTTGAACAGGTTCCCACAGGGTCCCGGCCTATATTATCAAATGGAAAAGGGTCTAGAATTTATTAAGTACCTACTTTGATACCAGTCCTTGTGTTATGTACCCGATGCGTGTGATCTCATTTAATTCTCACAACCCAGAAGTTACTTCCCCTACTGTCTGAGATGTCTTTTCTCCATTTGCAGATTGAGGAAACTGAGGCTTCAGGAGGCTGAAGGACTTGCCCAATAGTAAGGAGATGAGTGGTAGAGTCCTGCCTCCTGCCCCTTGTCCCACAACATCTGGGCAGCTCCTCAGGCTTACATGTACAGCCTCAGGCCAAGCGGTGCCGGATTTAGGGCATGTGACTCTCTGCTTTCTTTCCTGAGTGTCCTGCCTGCATTTATTAGAGCTGCCCTAGGTCCCCTCACTGTTGAGACTTTTGATCTTGGTCTTCTGCGACCCAGGGAGAAAGTCCCTTACAGCTTCTCCCAGGGCACCTCAGAGTCCCCATATAGGGGGCTTTCCCGGTGGCCTGTCCCGACATCCTGGAGTTCCATTAGTGGGGTGCCCATTAGACTTCCATTGATCCACAGTCCATGAGTATCACCTGGCACTCTCAACCCCCTGTGTGCCTTCCAATGAGGCCAGGATGTGGGTGCAAGGGTGCTGGACATTCCCTGGGACTGGGGCACAGTTGGACCGGCCACCACTTCCAGCAGAGGAAATTTGTCAAGAGGGCCAGGGTCTGCCCAAAGTGTCAGGTTCTGCTCACGGTACTCGGCAGTGCAAACAGTATCCGCTCCTGCAGATAGGAGCAGGCTCTGCAGGCAGTAGCAGGCCCTGCCTCCGAGCGTGGAAGCAGAGATTTTATGCTCGGTCGTGGTGATAAGGTGGCAGGCTGAGCACTCATCCCTTCTGCTGTGGCTGCTCTCATATTCAGTGACAGCACCTTGTACTTGGAGGTCAGAGACATACGCGCTCAGGTTGGGGAGAGATTCTTGTGGCCCAAAAGGAAGATGGCTGAATACGGGTTAGGTTGTGATGAGCCAAAAAAGGACCCTGGGGTGGAGAGCAAACTCTAGTGGGATCTGCAGCCAAGTGAGGACAGAGGTTCTTCACTGAGGATGGCTCTGCCTTTATGGCTCTGCATCCCAGTGCTGAGGGCAGGACAGTTCACACAATAGGAGCTTAGAACGAATCGATGAATCAATGGCAAATAAACAGGCAATTGTGTGTGTCCTCTGAAGGGTTGGGAGCCCAGGAGCGAGAGGGAGGATGGAGAGGAAATCAGCTTGCACTGAGGTCTAATGACCCAAGAGAATGTCCAGAGGGGTGCAGGGCAGAGTGTGATGGCGCTTCCCCTCAAGATGACTGGCATTTTTTTTTTAATTTGTTTATTTATTTGAGAGAGAGATAGCGTGCGCACATGTGAGCAGGGGGAGGGGCAGAAGGAGAGAGAGAATCCCAAGCAGGTTTCCCACTAAGTGCGGAGCCTGGTGCAGGACTTGATCCTGCAATCCTGAGATCATGACCCAAGCCAAAACCAAGAGTCAAATGATCAACTGGCTAAGCCAGGCCACACGCCCCTCAAGATGACCAGCATTAAGGTGAAATCAGAGGCGATGGTGTGGGCTGGGCGAGACTGTTTCAGGCTGGTTTTCCTAGCATTGAATTGGAGACTCCCCTAGACTTGGAGAAGTCCCCTGGTCCATCCTGGGTGGTGAACAGAGGATAGGTGTTAGCCAGCTCCGCAACCAGCCAAGGCCAAGGGGGAGGTAGGGCAAAGCCTTGCTGTAGACAGCATAGAAGGGTGAATTTTCCCAAGAGGTCTATGTTTGATGGCCCATGGTTTGTTGGAGAGGTGTGTAGCATCATTCCTGGCAGAAGGATGCCCAGGTGGAGCTGGCCAGGTGCCTGCCCCATGAACCTCCTCCCAGACCCTGGCCGCCATTCTCTCAGCAGCTAATTAAAAGAGAAAAGCCTGTTAATATTTCAGCACTGTTAACTCTGCTAAATTATTAAGTGTCCATTTGCATTACATGTATAAAAGGATCAATAAACATGTGTGTACCAGGAGCTGGGAGGGCCACGGCAAGATGGTTTCTAAGGATGCTGCATGGGACTGGCCTAACTAGTGACTTGGAGACTATGTCGTGCATCCTGAGCCCTGAGTCCTCAGCACTGTTGCCAGGCACTCGGGAGCTGGAAACGCACAGGGCTTAGCCTAAGTCAGAGAGTCAGACTCTAAATCAGCAGGGCATCCTTGGGCAACTTAATAACCTTGCTGAGCCTCAGCTTCCTGATCTGACAAATGGGAGTAATAGGCTTGTTATGAGCAATACATGAGATAATGGACATAAAACACTTGACACAATGCTGGCACAGAGTAAATTGTTATTGTTATGTATATATCGTGGTGTTATTGTTATGTTAGGGGGGTGGGTCAGGGGACACGGGAGCCTTAACTCCAGCTCATGGCCAGTCTCTCCCTGCCGCTCAGCAGGCCTTTATAGACATTGTCGTTATCCCAGCTCTTCCGGACTGCACACTTCTCTAGTACCCCTCAGCACCAAGCTCAGCACCTCATGCTCATAAGGATGTGTTGACTGATGGAAGTCAGGACTAGAACACAGATCCTGATTCCATATTGCCTGGCCCAGAACACTCAGTGATACTTGTGGGAGGCTGTGAGGATGGTGGCACTTGCCCTGCTGTCTGCTAATGGGGCAGATTAGAACTGACTTCAGGTGGAGAAGTCTGCAGCCCCCTTCTCTTCCCCCTCCCCAGAAGTTTCCTAGCCACACACACCTTCCCAGAAAGAATCAGGAGTTGGAAGCAGGACAACAGCCCCCAGTTGACGGTGATTAACTTTTTTTTTTCCTCAAAGATTTTATTTATTTATTTGACAGAGAGAGACACAGCGAGAGAGGGAACCCAAGCAGGGGGAGTGGGAGAGGGAGACGCAGGCTTCCCGCGGAGCAGGGAGCCCGATGCGGGCCTCGATCCCAGGACCCCCAGGACCCTGGCATCATGACCTGAGCCGAAAGCAGACACCTTAACGAGCCACCCATGTGCCCTTATGATTAACCTTTTTAAATGCAGCGTGGGGAAGAAACCTGAAGGAAAGCTGATGGAGCTTCAGACTAAGGGTTTCCGTTCATTACACCGCCTGCCTGCCCGCCTTATTTGGTTCTACATCTTACTGCCGCATCCTTGTGCATTTAACAGCACCTCCTACACTTTGGCTAGTGCCCGGGAGGAGATTCTCTTATGAGGGATGGGGGTCTTTGAGGAAATTTCCCCCCCAGGTTCCAGTGAGAATTCTCTTCTGAAGCCTGGTGGGCGAGTTGAATTTGCTTTAACATGAATCCTTGAGAGTTTGTGGCTTCCTTACTGGGCCTGCTGGGTGCTGGCTGTCCCGACCCCCACCTATAATTTGGGGTGTGTGCTTTCTGGAGGAAAAAGGAGTGAGCCGGTAGGCCAGAAGCATTCTACCAGGGACCCACTATTTCTGCCTCAGCTGTACTCCTTATGATGCTGCCCTGTGGGTGACATCTCTCATGCCGTTTGGCTATGCTCAGCCACAGGGCTGGGGAAGGCCGTGATGCTTGACTCGACAGCCATTAGTTTTATAATGAGCTTTGGATCAGCATTTCTCCACTTGTTTTCCACAACACTTCTCTCTCGCAAGATGCTAAGAGTTCGTCTGTGAAGAAGGGGCTTTATGGTCAAATACATTTGGAAAGCACTGGCTTAAACTAAGTTACATAGGTGTGTTTACTGCAGGACTTTTCAGAGCCTTTAATAATCTACCTTTGGGTGCCGAGACACTCTGTGAAGGAGAGAGAAGACACAGCATCAGCATCCTGACTTGGCAGAGGACTATCAATGAACACTTTATGGCACCACGGGTTGGGAGATACCGTTTTCCTTTTCCACGGGGCTTCATTGAAAGATCTCAGGAGAGTGAAATCGGAAAAGTCTCATAGACCAGAGGCAGGGAAACATACACGGTTCCAAACTCCTGTCGTATCTTCTATCCACCAATGTGGTGTCAAGCAGAGATGATCAAATCCAGCCTCCAGAATTCCCAGGGAGCTTGTTACAAATACAAACTCTGACAGCCTTGGGGTTGGCATGGCAACAGCCTCCCTGGTGACACAAGGAGGGGGTAGGGGAGTCGTGGTGGACTGGGACAGCGACCAGAGTTCCAAGCTAGCAGGTGAAAGGCCCGGGTTCAAGCCCCCACTCTGCTCCTGTCCTGTGTCAGTGAGTGACACGGACAGGGCATTACCTTCTCTGGGCTTCTGTCTTCTCTGCCAAAAGAGGCTAAATCAGACTTACTCTTTTTGCCTCTCAGAACAAGGCAAGGAGCTTGGAAATATATACAGTGGACCCCAGGAAGGTATCATTCATCACCATCTGTGGCAGATAAGGCCCTGCAGGTCCTTTCATGCAAAGGACTTGCAGCCGCCCAGGGAGGTGGGTTCTTGAGAGGAGCGCGGGATCGTTTATAGAATAATGACGCTAGCTACCATGTTTAGATGGCTTACTGTGTACCAGGCACTGTTTTCAGCGCTTGACGTGCATTTACTTACGTATTCCTCACAACAAGCCCATTTTACAAGCGAGCAAATGAAGGCTTAAGTAACTTGCTAAAGTCACGAAGTAACTTGCTGAGAGCTGAGTGTGCTGGGAAGTTGAGAGGGATGCTCAGAAGGGGCCCCATCCCTCCCCCCTTCCCAGATCCTCTGAAGCCTTGCACCGCCCTCAACATGAATTTTAACATGTCCCTACTGGCTTAATGTCCGCTTTGAGCATCTCCGACGCTGGGATTTTGAGGGGGCCCCAGGGGGCGCTCTCCTGCCCCCATCTCTTTTTTCTATTTAATCATCTCAGGAACTGTTACTTATTGAGAGAGCACATACTGTTTGGCCAGATGTTTTGTTTTTTTAAGATTTTATTTATTTATCTGACAGAGACACAGCGAGAGAGGGAACACAAGCAGGGGGAGTGGGAGAGGGAGAAGCAGGTTTCCCGTGGAGCAGGGAGCCCGATGCAGGGCTCAATCCCAGGACCCTGGGATCATGACCTGAGCCGAAGGCAGACGCTTAACGACTGAGCAACCCAGGTGCCCCTGGCCAGATGTTTTATAGATGTTGTCTTAAACCCTCATGCCAGCCCCGGGAGAAGGCATTATTGTTCCCATTTTACGAAGGAAGAGGCTGAGGCTCAGAGAAGTTAAGTAACTTGCCTAATGTCTCCCAGCTAGTGGGTAGCAGAGCCAGGCATTAGTCCCAGATTGTCTGCTTTTCCCATTTCTCTAAGGCATATCTCTCCTCTGTTCGCTGTTCCTTGACGAATCCCCTGCCCTAGAGTAGTCTTAGCACTTAGAGCACTCTGAAGCCATCCTGTTCATTTCTGTTCCCTTGTTTGCTATCCATCTCCCCAACAGTGCTCCTTTGTTGTTTGCTTTTCCTGATAGTCTCTCCAGCACCCACGCAGCAGCGGCCGGCTCGAAGCATTTGTTGTTTGACAGACTGAATGAAGGGATTATGATGTCATGGTGCCTCTTGACACAGGTCCTGGCCTGGTTGCCTTTGGAACAGAAGATGCTGCGGCTGGCCTTGCCTTCCCAGGGCGTGTGGAACAGGAGGCTGAGGTTAAGTGAGGCAGAGCCTTTGGGGGTCTGCGACTTGGTGGGGACTCTGTTGGTTCAGGGTCCAAAACACAGTTCTAGCCATTCCAGGGGTGAGCAGAGTGGGGGAGGCTGATTCACGTTAGCAAAGCTCAGTGGGAAGCCATGGGCATTTTCCCTTTGTTCCAGAGGGAAAATCTACACCTCAAAGAAGTCAGCCGTGGGAAGCAGCAAATCAAATAGGAATCAGAGTAAAGGGAGTAGGTAGTTGTAATGGTTAGTGTCAACCAAAGAAACCTGATAACCTCAATGGGCAATTTTTAAAAATTGAAGTGTAGCTTAGGTATAGCCAAATCTTAAGCAAATAACCCGATGCATTTTTGCATATATGTCCACTCATATAACTACCACTCAGATTAAGATGTAGACATTTCCACCGCACCAGATGGGATCCCACCTTCTCCCCAGAAACTTCTGGTGTGTCCTTCCCAGTACCACTGTTACTTTAAAATCGGTTTTTCCAGTTTTGAATTTCAGACACATGAAATCACATACTATTTACTCTTTTGTGTCTGAGTTCTTCCACCCAGATTGTCCATGTGAGATTCAACAGTGCCATTGTATCTGTTAGGAGTTCTTTTTATTTTATTTTATTTTATTTTATTTTTTATTTTTGTGTAATATTCCATTATATGAATATACCAGAATTTATTTACCCACGCTAGTCTTGATGGACATATGGGTGGTTTCTTGTTTTTAGCCAAAATGAGTAAAGCTGCTGTGAATATTCTTGGACTTATTGTTTTGTTGTCATAAGCACTCATTTCCACTGGGTACTACCCAGGAGTGGAATTGCTGTGTCATGAGCTATACCCTCGTCTAGCTCAAGTAGGTACTGCCAAAATCTCTTCCACAGTGGTTCTATCATTTTAGAGTTTGATACTCTTAAGAGTTAATGTCGTCAAAGGGAGTTAGATCATCTTAATGATGTCATCATTCATGATGCCTGGTCTCCAGTGAGGAAACATGGCTGGTGGCCAGAGGCCTTGTGTCTGCTGGCCAGGTCCTGTGTTTTCTGGCCTGTGCTGGCCAGACCCTGAGAATGTCAGGCTCTCCAGCTCCTTTTCAGTATTCCTTATCAGTCACCGAACCTTCTGTTGTTACAACACTATTTGGCTACGGGCAAGCCACAGTGTCCAAGATTACAGCTTATCTTCCGCTGAAGTCTGTTGTATCAATGTCTTCCTTGTGGAGAGGCACCCCAGGCCTCTTGTAGACATCCATGGGACCTTCTGGTCTTATCAGCAACTGGCATACACATCATGCATGGCGGGGGTTGTTTCCTGATGAGATTTCCTGGGGTCCTTGGCCACAGATGACTCTCTGCCATGGTATGGTGATGCTCATACATTTTCATCGCAGAGTGTGAGTCTCAGACCCATTCCCCGGATTCCAGGGTGCCTCTTATATATGGACTACACGCTGATTACCGAATGTATAGAAAGTGTGAGTTGAGAAGGATCTCAGAGGGTCTTCTAACCTGCTCCCCTGATATAGGAGGGGAAACTGAGGCCCATGAGGTCAGACTTGCCCAAGGTTGCATAGCTTGTCTCTGACAACTAGCCTCAGTTCATTCCTCTATGGCAGCCAGCCAGGCAGGATGGTTGTCTGGACACTCAGACTCTAGGCTGCTGGTAGCTGTTACTGTTTGCAGAGACTCTCATGGTTCAACATGTGTTGCCCCCAGTCGCTGCCCCACACTTTTTGACCTACAGCTCGGCTGCCTCTGGGGACTCACCTCTGTAATTAGTTCATGACTGTCCCATCCATGTTGGTTGGAGAGGCTCCGGTAAGGTGCTACTTGTAGTAACTGCAGGACACATCAGGGTTTACCTCAGCACGTCTCATCTAGCCTGTGTTACTGTCACACCCACCCTTGTGAGTTCTCAGGGCTGGCAGCATTCTCTCTGTTTTAGAGATGAGAAAATAAAGGTCCAAAGATCACTCATGGTTTACTCCAGGTAATATATATTATATAGGACTTTCTCCTTCACCCAGCACAAAGCTCCCCTATTCTCTGAGGCCTGGTGAGAAAGCTGCCTTTTCTAGAACCTTCTGTGATCCTTCCTCTAGCAGACTCTCTCTCTCTCTCCTCTGACCTCCTAGGGCCTTCTGTACCTCTTTTATGATGCTTAGCAACATCACCATGGGATAGTTTTGTAAATTCATCCATTCAACGTTCACTGAGTGCCCACTGTACTCAAGGCCTTGGGCTGGGGATAACAAGACGGAACTCATGGTTTGGTAGACAGAAGGAGAAGAGCCCTGGATCTGGCAGACAGGCAGAATGATGCTCTGCTGTTGCACCGGGGGAGTGATGGGTACAGAAGGAGGGAGGGTGCCGGTCAGTCAGGGGATGCTTCCTGGAGGAAGTTACACATTTTATGTACAGGTTTTACCTCATCTTTGTGCACCTCTTTAGGGCAAGGACTCTGTTTTCAGCCCCTTGTGCCCCTGGTGCCCACCTCCACTTTCTCCATCCTCAGCTGTGAGCAGACAGGTATGAACTCAGGGGCCTTACCCTCCTTTTCAGAGCCCAAACATTGCTGGGCTGGGGCTGGACACTTAGGGAGGGGCTGTGTACTTCTCCCAGTCAGTCATCTTCCCTTTGGGTGTTGCAGCTGTGGTCCCCTGGCCCAGGTCACTGTGAGAAAGGCCAGGGAGGAGCCAGTCTTTTGAGAGCTTCCAAGCCCCTGGAGAGAGCTTCCATCCCTTAAAGAGGTTGGCCCAGGCTCAGGGAGCAATGAGGGAAGAGTAACAGGCCTTTGGGTGAGGGGAATGAGCAGTCTGTGGGACTGGGAGATATCTTAGTCAAGCTCTCTAAAAGTAAAGCCTGGGATGGTTTAGAGGGTGCAGGTCAGGCACGGGATTTGTGAGAAAGTGCTCTCAGGAGACACTGGAAGGGGAAGCAGCCAGGCAAAACTGTGGTTCAGTTGCTTTAGGCTCAACCTGTTCCCCGGGGGGACTCTGGAGAGTAAATGGCACCATAGTCATCCCACCAGTGGCGTGGGCGGGGGGGCTAGCTAGCAGTCACTGGGCTCCATGTGTGCGTATTGGGGAAAAGGGTGATCTTGTGGGCATTTCTGGCCCAGGCAGCTCCCACTGGCAAAGGGCAATTCCCAGGGGAAGGGGAGCTCTGTGCACCTAGTCTCTAACACTCAGCAGCTGTGGGGTGGACGCCCCCGCCAGGTATAGGGAGCTGGGGGGGCACCGGCAGCTTCCACTACAGGGCCTGCTAAGACGGTGGTACTCACTGAGTGATAACCAGTCCGAATAGATACTGAGCCCCTCATGCTCATCAGCTCACTGAGAACACAGATCTCCTGCAAGGAGAGTGGGATGAGGAGGAACTGATCCGGAGTCCTTGACCTTTCTGGTTCTGGCCTGGGGCCCTGGGAGTGTCCTTTCCAGAGCTCAGCAGGTCAGGCCTCTGAGGAATGGCCTGGGGAGGTCTGGGCTTCCTCCTCCCACTAACGTACTCAGAGGAGGGAGCCTTAGACCCCCTCTGGCCTTGGTGCCTCTTGCCTAAACCTGTGTCTCCCCCCTCCTCCCCCCCGCCCAGCTCCCGCCCAGGCTCAGATTGTCCACGCTGGCCAGGCATGTGTGGTGAAGGAGGACAACATCAGCGAGCGTGTCTACACCATCCGGGAGGGGGACACCCTTGTGCTGCAGTGCCTCGTCACGGGGCACCCTCGGCCCCAGGTAAGTCCCCCCCCCCCCCCCCCCCCCGCCCGACAGCCTCGCCTCCTCACTCCCCACCCTGCCCTGGGATCAGAGCCGCAGAAGAGGCAGTGGGAGCTGGGAACAAGAGGCACACGAAGTTGGCAAGCCAACACAAGACAGAAGACTGGGGCCGGGAGAGAGCTAGAAAATGAACTCTGTGGGGAAGGGCTGGGGGCCGTGAGCTTATTCTCCTGAAAACATGGATGACTGAGGGGACAAATTAAATGGCAGTTGTTCAATTCCACTTCCTTCCTGTTGTATCTGCTGGGCAGACGCTTCCTCGGATGCACCTTCCACCTCTGTCTGAGGGCAGACCTCACATGCCAACACTGTGTTGGTGCTTCCTCCAGCTTCTTCTCTTTGGAGCCTCACAACCGGGCTGTGGGGGAGACATGAGGGCTTCTGTTACACAGCTGAGCAAATCAAAGCTTGGGGAGGTTGAGTGAACTCCCAAGATCACACAGCTCCTGGGAGGGTGGAAGCCGAATTTGAATCCAGAACCGGTGTTCTCTGTAGCTTAGCACACTTCCCCCCAGTGTGTCCATCTTTGGGTTGGGGGGTTCCGGGAGCCTCTTCAGAAGGCTTCAGGTAGGTAAGCCCCACACCCTTGAGGTTAAAAGACTGAAAGCAGTTAGAAAGCAACAGAAGAGGAGTACCTGGAAATGCCAGGTACGTTTTTGTCACGGACCAAGTATGTGGTTTAGTCAGAAGGGTTGTCCAGTTATCACTGAAGCTGATGGGAAGAGGCAGGAGGCGGGCTGGAGGGGTGGCTGGAAATTGCTGGTGAGCTGCTGTGGCATTTAAGAGCAGCAGAAAATTTTTCATTGGCTCCTAGGGAGGACAATGAAATGCAGAAGCATTTTGGGGATAATTTTGGGCACAGAGATGGCTTTGGTAGGTTTAGCCTGGAGATAAGCAAAGGGACAAGGAAACCCCTGAGGACTCAATCTGAAACCATCATCACTGCTTGCTTCTTCTCAAAGTTTTGTTTCAAAATGATAGTGATGCTGCCAGGCTTCAGGTTGCTGTTTGCATCGGGCATGATGTCAGGATGGTCCTCCCTGGCCAGGGAGGCCGCTGGGCCATCTCTCGCTCAGGCTGCACTGGCCACCTGTGTGTGTCCCCTTGTACATTACATTCATGAGTGGTTTATGGCAGGGGCTCAGTGTGTGTGCGCACACACTCTCTTCTACTTCCATCCACAGTGTCATTGTTCTTCCTGCTACCTAGGCTCAAACCCTTGGGCTACAGTATGGCTCTGTACCATCTCATTCCCCACATCTAGCCAGCCTCTGAGGCTTCTGTTTTTATGTCTCTTGCATGGGTCTTCTGTTTCTATTCCTATTACCTCTGGAGGTCAGACCTGCAATCCTAGCCCTTGGACCACTGCAGTAGGCTAACTGGCCCCCTCCACGTTCCCCCCTCCAATTCGCTTCTGTACCCTGCTCCCAGAATTGTAATCTTCAAACCTGCTCTATCATAGGACTCCCCTGCTCAGAAACCTCCAATGGTTTACCTATTAACTTCCACACCCTGTTCAGGCTGCTAGAGGTGGAAGGGAAGACCCACCCTCCCCCCACAGTCTGGCCCCACCTGCCTTTCCTGTCTGACCTCCACTGCCATCCTCCTTATACCCATATTGTGCTCCATTCACACTTGCCCACGTATACCCTGTTCATTCCTATGTTAGCCACTGCTGCTCACCTCTCCTGCCATCTACCTCGTTTGCTCATTTCACTAAACACGTATTTATTGAGCACCTGCTATGTGCCCAGCACTGTGATGGGCCCTGAAGATATAGTTACAGTTCCCGTTGTCATGGAGCATCCAATCTAGCAGGAGAACAGGGAAGGAGCATCTCAGGGCCCACTTTGAGGTCAGGATGGGGGATGGAATGGGCATGTAATTCCCCACTCCAAACAAATAGCAAGAGAGTGGGAATCTCAAGGGCCAAAATGAAGAAAGAATCTGGAGCAATGGCAGTGAGCAGAGGTGAAGAACATGGTCCTTGGAGGGGCTTGAACTACATACTCACCTCAGGGATAATAGTATGAATACACGCACGTGGGGTATGAGCTGAGGCCACAGGTCCATCTGTGGTTGGAGGCTAGACTTAGACTCTCTACCTAAAGCAGGAAGCTTGACAAGGGCACCCCCTGTGAATGGGGACCAGAAGCTCTCTGTCCCACAGCCCAGAGTCACAGCAGGGAGCAGACTCTGCTTCAGGGCATGTGTACAAACGGTTGCCTCTAAAGGAGCACACTCCTTGGGCTGTCTGTTTCTTACACCGTCCAAGTGGTGAGGATACCCAAAGCTGAGAAACTAATATAAAAACTAGTTGGAACCTGTGAACCCATGGGTCTTGGGCATAGGCAACCATAGAGCTACACCACAGACAGGCATGTGAGGGCCCACGTGGAACTTCTGTGGAAGAAAACTCCCACGGACTACAAGCCTGTGGAGTAAAATTTTAAAACACATTTAAAAATACAGTGCCAGCAGGGCCAGTCCAGAGACTCAAAGAATTGAACAAGTCACATCTGAGGAAACAGAGAAGACAGAGCCATCTGAAAGGATCTCAAGAATAAATATGTTTAAAGTGTTTACAGAGATAACAAAAGATTATACAACCCGATCAGTTAGATATGGGGGGAAGAAACCAAATAGAAATCCTAGAAATAAAAATAATACGGTCTTTTGAAAAATTTGGCCTCAATACCATAGAGATAGCTAAAGAGAAAATTAGCTAATTGGATGATAGATCTGAGGAAATCAACTACAAAACAGTCCGGAGAAGAGAAAGAGATGGGAAATGTGAAAAGGAAGTGGGGAGACATGGAGGATAGAATGACAAGCTACAACATAAACTTAGGGCAGACTAGAGAAAACTGAGAGAAGACAACATCTAAAGAGATAAAGGCTGAGAATTTTGTAGAATTGAAGGAAAGTACAAACCCTGGAGTGGCTGCTCTCTGCATGAGAAATTTGCCTTTCACCCACTTCTCCCCAGCCTTGTTGTTTTCATGGCCTACAGCCTGACCTCTTCACCGGGATCAGGGGCCTTGCCCTGTCTCAGTAATAAGCAATCCTCCCCAACTTTAAGTGGGAAGCTTCCCTACCCCATCCTCCAATCCTTAAGACTTAATCACCTGGAACTGACCTATTTTTCTTAAGCCTCTGCTACTCTGAGCAGTAGCTCCAGTGTCTTGTGTGATCCTTGCTAGCTCCCCACAATCTAGGGCAATGTTGATAACAATGGACATTTGTTGAGTGACTAATATAAACCAGGGGCTACATTTAGGTGCTTTATACACTTTGTTTCTAAACCTCTGCAAAGCGGAAATTACCCTATGTCATAGTTATAGTTATCTACTGCTGCGTAACAAATGCTCTAAAACTCAGCAGCTCAAAACAACAAACACGTATTGCCTCACCATTCCTGTGGGACCAGAATCCAGGAGCAGCTTAGCTGGCTGGTTCTGGCCCATGGTCTCTCAGGAGGCTGCAGCCATTTGAGAACTGACTGGGGTGGGAGGACCCGCTTGCAGGCTACCTCCTGTGGCTGTTGACCCGAGGTTTCCCTTCTTCCCCTGTGGATCCCTCCCTCCGGAGGGCTGCTCATGACAAGCCAGATGGCTTTCCCCAAGATGGAAATCACAGTCCTTCATAACCTGATCTTGGAAGTGACATACCATCATGCCCACTGTGTTATATTGGTCACACAGCCCATCCCCGGTACAAAGTGGGAGGACACCCCAGAAAAAGGACTAGAGGTCGGGATCGCTGGGGACCATCTTGGAGGCTGGCTACCCCATAGACCTCTTCTGCAGATGAAAAATCTGAAGCTGAGAGAGGAGTAACCTACCCAAGGCCACTAAAAACTTTATCAAATTCTTAGTCTTACAGGCACTAAGGCACATTTAGTCCTCCCAGGAGGCCTAGGCGGGATATTCTCCATTTTCCCAATGAGAAAAGGAAGGCAGGAAAGGTGGGATAACTTGCCCCAGTCCGACTTGCCTCTTAACCACTGCACTGTACTGCCTTCTTTAAAGCCTCCTCCCTCTGACCCCAGATTCCCCAGATTCTTTCCCGAGGCACCCTACCCCATCTGTGTATTCCCCTGGGGGAATTAGTTTCCCAGGCCGGGGTGGTCCCCACGGGCACTCCGGAAAAGCAGTGGGGGCCGGGGGGAGGGAAGGCACGGTCGCCTGGCCTTCAGCCCGGAACCCTCCCCCCACCCCCCACGGCCGCGACTCACTCGGCCCACCCCGCGGGCCCAGGTGCGCTGGACCAAGACTGCGGGCAGCGCCTCGGACAAGTTCCAGGAGACATCGGTGTTCAACGAGACGCTGCGCATCGAGCGCATCGCGCGCACGCAGGGCGGCCGCTACTACTGCAAGGCGGAGAACGGCGTGGGCGTGCCCGCCATCAAGTCTATCCGCGTGGACGTGCAGTGTGAGTCTCAGCCAGGGGTGCCCCCGGGGCACTCAGGCTGGGCGGGAGGAGGGGGTGGAATGGAGGCTGGAGAAGCGACACCTCCGTGGAAGAGCACAGTAGAGACTTCATCTTTCCCGGACTAAAGGGGTTTACCTGCTGTTCCTCCAGTGTGTCTACCCTCTACCCTTCACACGTTTCCCTCCACGATCCATACGTATCTGGCAACAGCCCTCTCAAGTGATCAGGGAGGGTGGGACAGGTTGAATTGTACTTTTTTCACAGATGAAATTGTGGTACCGGGGGTTTGTGACTTGTTCACCCGCAAAGGTTCTCTGGACTCTGCTGTGGTGCCCTTCCCATAGTACCTCATGTCTCTGCTTTTGCCCCAGGGGCTGTTCTGAAACTTCCCTACTCCCACCACTTACAGGACCAAGCACCCCTCAATCCTGGCTGCTGGTTGAATGGGAAGCCCCTAGTCCCCCTACCTGCCTGCCATAGAGATACCCCCCTTAGTCCCAAGAGTCTATTTCACTGCTTGCGCAGGCTGATCCTAGTTACCCAGAAGCCATAGGGCCAAGCCAAGGGGCCTGTCTGACACCATCTTAATGTCTACAGTGAACCTACCCATTAAATATGCCCATGCCCCCCGGCAAGTGAGACCCCCAAGTGGTGAGCAATGGAACCTCAGACCCTTCTGTCCCCTTTCAGGCAACGACAGACCTGCCAAATCCTGGGACTGGGGGTCATTTCTTGATTTATTGGTGCTGGAAGAGGCCTGGGTGTCACCAATGCCCTACCTCCACCTCTGGTCTTTGTTATGAGTTCTGTCCAAGTGGGCTGTACAAGGACAGAATGATGAGACACCTGTCGAAGGATGTTAGGCTGTGGAATGTGGGTGCCTTTGGTTCACAACGCTGGCTGCCCATTAGAATGTCTAGGGGGGTCTTTAGAAGAAACTACCGATGCCTGGGTTCCACTTCCAGCGATTCTGATAATTGGGCATGGGGCCCTGGCATCAGGATTTTTCTTAAACTCTTTTTTTTTAATTGAGGATTAAGCTACATCCGATAGAGTACACTAATCTTAAATGTACAGTTCAGTGAATTCTTATGTCTATGCATGTGTAAACACCATCCAGTTCAAGAGCATTTCCAGGACCAGAAAATTCCCTCCTGCTCCCTCCCAGTCAATAATCTCCTTAGAGGCAATCATTCTTCTGACTTCTGACACCATCAATGAGCTCTGCCAGGCAGTGGTATTAGAAAGTCTCCATGTGATTCTGTCGTGCAAACAGAGGTGAGAACCACCAATCTAGTCCAATTTACCAGCAAGGAAACAAGCCCAGAGAGAGAAGAGACTTAGGCAGGTCACACTGCAAATTAACAGCTAACCTGGGATTTGAACCCGTGTCCTGATTTCCAGTCTGCAGCTGCTTCCTCCATCCCATGACGGGAGGGTGAAGATAGACACCCGCATGCAGGGCCGGGGGGAGGGACAGCTGGGAAGCCGTTAAGTCCATTCCCCTGCCTCTAATGGGTGGTCAAGCTTGTGGGCTGGGAGAGCATCTGGCTCTCTGGAAGCATCCCTTGAGGGTGGCTTAGCTTTCCCTGGTGGCTGCCAGAAAACCCAGCCCCCCACCTTGGGGTGAGCCGGCCCTGACTCCACTGGGGCTGTGTCCTTGCAGACCTGGACGAGCCCGTGCTGACGGTGCACCAGACGGTGAGCGATGTTCGAGGCAATTTCTACCAGGAGAAGACGGTGTTCCTGCGCTGTACTGTCAACTCCAACCCACCTGCCCGCTTCATCTGGAAGCGGGGCTCCGACACCCTGTCTCACAGCCAGGACAATGGGGTCGACATCTATGAGCCCCTCTACACCCAGGTCAGGATGGACAGCAGTCAGCCTGGTCTCCTCATGGCTCGCCCCACACTCTTCCTTCTGCACCCAGCAAGGGAGGGGGACGCAGAGACCTAGGCCCTGTGATCCTGTGTTCCGGGGACTATGCCCTGACTCCTGTAATTCTGTCCTGACGTCAGAAGCATGCATTCTGATTGGGCTTCAGACAGCCCTTGCCAAATGAAATCAGGACAGAAAGGTCAGGGAGGACGGGAGAGTCCCCCAGGCACCAGTCCTCCGGGGACATTGCTAGTTAGGAAAGGCACCCTCCAGGGGCAGGCATGTGATCCCTGCGTGCGGCTGACTGGCAGAGTATTGGGAACTCTTGGGCAGGCGCAGTAGCAGTTGGGGGCAGAGAGATGACTGCACTTCCCATGGGACCCCTACAGTCCCGGGAGGTGGTGATGCAGCTGTCCTACCAGGAGCGTCTTTCAGAGGTTGGCTATCCTAGGTGGCAAAGCTCCACATGAGGCCATGGCCTGCAGGCCAGCCCCATGTTTGTATGGGTTTTAAGACAGAGCAGGAGTCCTTCCTTACCCTCCATTTCCCAGAGTGGGAAAACTGAGGCCTGGTCCCGGCCGGTGTGTCCCAGAACAGCACCAGATGCAGAGAAGCCCAAGGTTTGGAGACTGCAGTATCCACCCCAGTTTCCGGCTCCCTGAGCCTAAACGGTGTGGAGGTTGAAAAGATAGGAATTAAAGTAGGAATTTGCTTCTGCCTCGGGTGCTGGGTGAATGTGTGTGGGATCCCTAGAGACCCAAGCAGGCCCCTCACCCCAGTGCTCTGCTGCTGCCTAGGGGGAGACCAAGGTCCTGAAGCTGAAGAACCTGCGGCCCCAGGACTATGCCAGCTACACCTGCCAGGTGTCCGTACGCAACGTGTGCGGCATCCCGGACAAGGCCATCACCTTCCGGCTCACCAACACCACGGGTACAGGCCTTCCCTGCCCGTCCCCACCCCCCTCCACCGCCCGCCTGGGGCTGACTCCCCAGCTAGGAGATGGCGCCCCGCCCCACACAGGACTCTAGGCCCCTCACCGTGAGCATGTCCCCACCCCGCCCCTCCGCCTGCTCCCTGCCCTCTCCCTCCAGGCCTTCCCCAAGCCCATGGCTTCTCCTCCCCGCTCAGCTCCCCCAGCGCTGCCTCACGGTCCCCTAAGACCCCACCACCTTGTCCTTATAGCACCACCAGCCCTGAAGCTGTCTGTGAATGAAACTCTGGTGGTCAACCCGGGGGAGAATGTGACAGTACAGTGTCTGCTGGCAGGCGGCGATCCCTTACCCCAGCTGCAGTGGTCCCACGGGCAGGGCCCGCTGCCCCTGGGTGCTGTGGCCCAGAGTGGCACCCTCAGCATCCCCTCAGTGCAGGCCCGGGACTCTGGCTACTACAACTGCACGGCCACCAACAATGTGGGCAACCCTGCCAAGAAGACGGTCAACCTGCTGGTGCGGTGTACGTGGGTCCGGAGGGGCGGGAGGGGACTCGGGAGGCGGGCGGGGGCCCTGCCCTCCAGGAACCGCCGGCGAGCTGGGAAAGGAGCCTGTCCGCTTCCTTTTGTCTGTCTGCCGGCGGCTGGACTACAATTTGTATAAAGTTTTATTTATAATCTACATTTCCAAATGTCATCTTGACAATGGAAGAAGTGGGAAGGGCTGGCATTGATTTCCCAATATATTTTTTTAAGATTTTATTTATTCATGAGAGAGAGAGGCAGAGGGAGAGGGAGAAGCAGACTCCTCGCTGAGCAGGGAGCCCAATGCGGGACTCGATCCCAAGACCCTGGGATCATGACCTGAGCCAAAGGCAGACGCTTAACTGACTGAGCCACTCAGGCACCCCAATTACCGACATCTTTCTTAGATTGGGAAACTGAGGCTGCCAAAAGCTAAATGTGGACATTCCACTCTTTAAGAGAAATTTCCTGACTCTTCCCATACAATGGTTTCTACAGTTTTCACAGAATTAAAATGAAAATAACATGGATTTGTACATACCTCATATGCAAATCTTTATTAGCAAAGCGCGTCGGTGAGTCTGAAGGTAATTACTAAATGTAAAAATGATACAAAACTTGGGGCACAATTAAAGAAGTATAAACACCCTACTTACTAAACCTCAGCCTCATTAGCTTCTCAGTATGGTCTTGATTTTGCTACTGTGCTTGCAGGAGAAAGCTTGTTTTTTTTTAAGTTTTATTTATTTAAGTAATCTCTATACCCAACATGGGGCTCGAACTCACGACCCTGAGATCCAGAGCCACATGCTCTACTGACTGAGCCAGCTGGGCGCCCCTAAAGAGAAAACTTTAAATTCTTCTGACTTAGAAGTAACTTTAGGTTGTTGTTTGGTTGTTGTTCATTTACTTGAAAATTTTAAAGATCCAGGCTTGTTTGCAGCTCTTTAGCCCTTGAAAATAAAGTACAGCTTCTGTCAAATCCAGTGGAGAGTCTTCTGATGAAATGGTCCCTCCTTTTTGTTCTTCCCTCACCAACCAGTCTCTCTCTGACTCTTATCCCAAAAAGAAGCTAGCTCTTGGTGACTTTTTACTTAATCAGAGCAAGAAAGACAGTAGCAAGATTGTTGCTGATGACTACTTTTTCCTTTGATGGTACTTTTCTTGTCAGATTACTCTTTTCCACCTAATTCCATTTGGCCTTTAAAACCTAGGTTCCTGAGATTTCAGTTTACATCAAATACTTACGGTCGCCTCTTAGGGTGACGTCCAGCCTGCTCTGCCCAGCCCAGTCCTAGTTCATGGCCGTTGTACCAGGGACCTGTCGAATTAGCACCCACTCTTGAGAATGCCGTCTTGGGGCACCTGGGTGGCTCAGTCAGTTAAGTGTCCAACTCTTGATTTCAGCTCAGGTCTTGATCTCAGGGTCATGAGTTCAAGCCCTGCTTTGGGCTCCATGGTAGATGTGGAGCCTACTTAAAAAAAGAAGAAGAAAAATTCTGTCTAACTCTTGGCTACGTCAGACAATATTCAGATTTTTCAAAGAGGCTAGACCTTTTTCCTAAACTCTGTGTTTTATGTAATTTCACATAAAATAATTGTATTTGGCTTTTATTATAAAAATTGCACAAACTTGTTGCAAAGAAGCAAACAGTACAAAAGGATAAAATTTCCCCTCAGCCCCACTCTCTAGACAGAAGCACTAATACATTCTGGTGCCTCTTTCCAAAAATTGTACTTTGCACATTCAAGGTTTAAAACAAGAATAAAAATAAAGCAGTGCAGCCTTTAAGAGTGCAGGCTGAGTCTGAATTCAAGGTTGGCTATTTCTTTGGGCAAGTTACTTAAGCTGTCTGAGCCTCAGTTCTCTCCTTTGTAAAATGGGGACAGCAAAGTGCCTCACTCCAAGATTGTGGGATGGGTGAGATGAGTAAAACCGTGTCAAGCGCTTGGAACGGTGCCTCTCACATAACGGACGTTCAGTCAACAGTGGCTATAACAATTCCTAAACCCACTTTTCTACAGCCAGCTTTTTTGGATTTTTAAAAATGCATCTGAGCAAGCAGAATGATTTCCAAGCAAAGTGATGTTTCTCTTGGGGGTGGTGGTGGTGTGGGAAGGCCAGTTCAAGGAGAGAAACTGGGTCTGGATAGGGGTGGGAGGGACATAGACCCTTGGCTTTGGGCCAGCCCCAGCCACCTCTCCCTCCCCATCCACCCATAGCCATGAAGAATGCTACGTTCCAGATCACCCCAGATGTGATCAAAGAGAGTGAGAACATACAGCTGGGCCAGGACCTGAAGCTGTCGTGCCATGTGGATGCAGTACCCCAGGAGAAGGTGACCTACCAGTGGTTCAAGAATGGCAAGCCGGCACGCATGTCCAAGAGGCTGCTGGTGACCCGAAATGACCCCGAGTTGCCTGCCGTCACGAGCAGCCTAGAGCTCATTGACCTGCACTTCAGCGACTATGGCACCTACTTGTGTGTGGCTTCCTTCCCAGGAGCACCTGTGCCTGACCTCAGCGTCGAGGTCAACATCTCCTCTGAGACAGGTGGGCAGCTGAAGCGGCATGGGTGTTTGTGTGTGTGTGTGAGGAAACTGGAGAGGCCCACAGAGGGGAGGTGGGCACAGTAGCTTGGGGGAAAGGAGACCAGAGTGAGGGGAACATGATTTGTGTTTCCTCTGTGTCCATACCCATTTATTAAGCATCTGTTGTATGCCAGGCATTTGTGCTAGGCTCTGGGGTAGAGTGGTGGGCAAAATGAGCTCTGCTGGCATTGAACGAAGCAGGAAGGCAAACGTTTTTCAGATAGTCTCACAAATAAATATATCACTGCAAACTCTGATACATGAGAGTCGGGAAAGAGTTTCCTAAGATAGAATGTTTGATCTGAGATCTGAGGGAGGGGCAGGATTTTGCTAGGCAAAAGAGAGCAAGGGAGGGTAGAAGAAAAGGGAGGCCAAAGAAGCAGCATGTGCAAAGGCCCTACGTCAGGTAAGTGCATGGGCCATTTGGAGCACTTTTGAAGGGAGGAAAGTGGAGCTGAGAGAATGGCGTGAGATGGGAGAGAGCAGGGGGTCAGCGGGGGCCGGATTATGCAGGGATTTGGGTCTTTATTCCAATAATAATAAATAACAACAATAAGATAATGACTAACATTTATTGAGTGTTTACTCTGTGTTCTGATGATTTCATATTTAGCTCATTCACCTTCATGGTTTACCTTATGTGGTAGTTTATCATCAGTGTTTAGAGATGAAGAAACAGGCTCAGAGAGTTTAAGAAACTCACCTAAGTTAACAAACAGTAAGTGGGGTAGCTGGGATTTGAACCCAGGCAGTCTGACTGTAGAGCCACCCCTGAAGGGTTTACATTTTAAGAATGACAGGACTTTAAAGGGGATGATTTTGGAGAGAGTCTCTAGAATCTCATCTCCAGTCCTTAGCCCCTTGCACGGAGGAGCTGGCTGACTTTGGCTAAGCCTCTTTGACTCTCTGGGCCTCAGTTTCTCCTCTGTGAGATATTGAACCAGATGGCCTCAGAGGCCCCTTCCATCCTGACTTCTGCACAGAGAAAAGACTTCGTAGCCAGGGAGTGTGTCCCTTACAAGCCTTATAAGTGGATCCCATAGCCGGGACACAGGATGGGAGAGGGAAGATGAGCCTGGGGAGAGGCTGGAGCACGAGGGTCTTGTTTGTAGGGCCAAGGAACTGGAGCCTTAACCTGAGGGCAGTGCAGCCTCAAAGGAAGGAGACAGCCCTTTAACCTGTGGGGGCAGAGCAAGGTTGGGAGCTGGGACGTTTTGGAAACAGGGAAATCAATAGGGCACTGGGCCATTTCCTCCATTTGGCTCATTAGCCTGATGCCTAGGGCATGGAAGCTTTTTAAGGGCCTGTGGAAATAATTTAGACCTGGAAAAGCAAATTAATTGGCTGCAAAATACAAAGAGAAAACTGTAAAATTAAAGCTGATGCATTTGTATAAATGTTTACAAGAGTATGAATGATCCTAACTAGATAACTGGACCTCAGCTTGCCTTGTGGAGTTATTTACAATTTATATTTAATGTGGGACATTTTAATTTGTTTGATGGGATGTGGGATGGGACCCATGGAAGTCTTTAAAAGACCCTCCAGTTGGGCGATGTGTTGGGTTGGATTAGGTTTGGCTGTGTGTAACAGAAAATCCCGAATACTACTAGTGGCTTAAATGAGCTAGATGTGTATTTTTTTTTCTCATAAAAGTGAGCAGTCCAGGCTGGAATAATGGCTCAGCTCCACCTAGTCCTCAGGGCCCCAGGCTCCATCTTGTCTTGCTATTCTGTTATCACTAGTGTGGGCCACCTTGTCCACAATGGCAGTTCCAGCTGCAGCCATCAGTCTGCATTCCAGCCCGCAGGAAGGAGGAGAAGAGGGGCACAGCCTCGCCTTTTACAGACCCTTATTTCCTGTCACATCCCACTGGCCAGAATTTAGTCACATGGTCACAGCTAGCTAGCACTAAGACAGGCTGGGAGACATAATGGTTATTCTGGCTGTGTGCCCTGCTAAACTCCAGATATCCTATTACTTTGGAAGAAAGGGTAAGCATGTTGAGGGACAGCCTAGGGATCTGGGATAACACTCCAGAAGGCAAGATGTTGTGCTAACACTCCAGAAGGCAGGATGTTGTGCTAACACTCCAGAAGGCAGGATGTTGTGATAACACTCCAGAAGGCAAGATGGAAGCTTTAACTAGATCAGGGTCAGTGGGCAGGAGAGAGGGGGTTGAGGGAGGAAGTCATTGAGTAGAACTGTTTACAAGATGGAACCCCCTTTCCTTGGGCTAAACGAAAAGAAGGAATAGGCCAGGAGGACTTCAGGTCTCTTTCTGAGTTGGGAGACCCTGAGGTAGAGACCCCAGGAGGTAGAGAGAACTGGGGGAGGTGAGCTGTGTTTTGGAGATACTGAGGGGTCTTTGGGACATCTGGGATGGGGAAGGGAGGCTCAAACCTAGGGAGAGGGAAGCCGAAGCCCGAAAGCAGGGGCCAGCGGGAGCTCTAACCCTGCTCCTGCCCGCCTCCCCACCGCAGTGCCTCCCACCATCAGCGTGCCCAAGGGCAGGGCCGTGGTCACAGTGCGGGAGGGCTCGCCCGCCGAGCTGCAGTGTGAGGTTCGAGGCAAGCCGCGGCCGCCGGTGCTCTGGTCCCGCGTGGACAAGGAGGCTGCGCTGCTGCCCTCGGGGCTGCCCCTGGAGGAGACCCCGGACGGGAAGCTGCGACTGGAGCACGTGAGCCGCGACATGAGTGGGACCTACCGCTGCCAGACGGCTCGGTACAATGGCTTCAACGTGCGCCCCCGCGAGGCCCAGGTGCAGCTGAATGTGCAGTGTGAGTCTCATCGCCCCACCTGGACTCCCTTCTGGGCTGTCCCTCCCGGTTCTCAGCCTGACCTGCCCCTTCTCCACCCCTCATACACTCCAGGCCAACCAACCCCCTCCACGTACTGCCCATATCCCCCAAACCTTACCAACCCCGTGTTCTAAGGCGGGAGGTCTGTGACCCTTGCCACATTGCCATTATCGAGTGCCGCCCCCCTCGCCCCCATCTTCATTCCCAGGGACCCAGTGAGCAAAGAAATAACTGATAGAACATAACAGGTAGACATGGGAGTTTGAAAGACCTTCACGGGAGTACGTTGTGTCTGATAGTATAACGATGAGAGTTAACTCACGTCGTGCCAAGCACTGTTCTAAGAGCATTTTAATGCATGAACTCATTTAACCCTTCACAGCCCTATAAATAGACTCTATTATTTCCTTATTTTTACAAACCGAGAAGCCGAGTCACAGGATAAGTAACTTGCCTAAGGTCTTACCAGCTAGTTTGAGGCAGGGTTGAGATTTGAACCTAAGGCGTCTAGCTCTGGGGATCTTGCTCTGAGCTCCGATGTTATGCTGCTTTTCACTACGTGGGGGAGGGGGCGGGGAGAGGCGTGTGAGGGGACCATCTGAGGCAAAGACTAGAGGCCCAGTCTGGGAAGCATGGCTGGAAGAATTGGCCGGGATGGGGTGGGTATTTGCTCAGAGCGCGGCTGTTGTGTATGTTACGAGTGTGTATCCGCTCTGAGATCCCTCCAGGCTGGGGGGTGCGGGAGCAGGGTCGAGTGCGTCGCCTCCGATGGGGCCGCTCCTCCAACCCCACCCGGCCCCGCTGACCGCCGCCCCCGTCCCCAGTCCCGCCGGAGGTGGAGCCCAGCTCGCAGGATGTGCGCCAAGCGCTGGGCCGGCCCGTGCTGCTGCGCTGCTCGCTGCTGCGGGGCAGCCCCCAGCGTATCGCCTCGGCCGTGTGGCGCTTCAAAGGGCAGCTGCTGCCTCCGCCGCCCGCTGTCCCCGTCGCCGCCGAGGCCCCCGACCACTCCGAACTGCGCCTCGACGCCGTCACCCGCGACAGCAGCGGCAGCTACGAGTGCAGCATCTCGAACGACGTTGGCTCGGCTGCCTGCCTCTTTCAGGTCTCGGGTGAGCGTCCCGTGGGTCCCGCCCCACCCAACAGCGCCCACCTGGGGCCAGGCTCCGCCCCAACCCCGCCCACAGTCGGCCTGGGCCCCGCCCCTTTCCTGCCCCCCTTCACTAAGTTTAGGTCCCTGCCTTTCCAAGACTCGCCCATGCCAGGTCTAAGCCCCGCCCACGCCGCTCGGAGCAAACTGTGACATCTTTTAGGGCCCCTCTAGACCCGGCTATACCGCTTCACTCACGCCCTCTCCAGGTGTAGGAACTTCTCAAGTCCAGCTTATACGTGCCCTAAGCCCCGCCCGTTTTAGCTAAGCCTCCCTCCCCTTGGCCTCGGACAGCCCTGCCGCTTTCAAACCCCTACTTCCCCGGGCTTAGGCTTCGCCCCTCTAGCCCCGCGAGCACCAAGTATGGGCCTTTCCCTTTAAAGACCCATCCACACCGCGCCTGGGCCCCAATTACGAGGCATAGGCCCCACCCCTTCCAGCCTCGTCCAATCCCAGCTCTCCGTTTCCTCCTTTCCTGGTAGCAGGTGCGCTCCAGCTCCGCCCACACCAGGTTTAAACCCGCCTACTCAGGCCCTGGGCACCGCCCCATCCCAGCCATCACATTTCAAGCCCCTCCTCCTTCGTCCTGGGGCGCGGAGGCTGCGGACGGAGGACCCCTTCTTTTCGTAACTGCAGGCCCAATGTGAGGGGCCTGAGCTGTAGCTAAGAGGAGAGAAGACGACCCTCAACAGCTTCTCTGGAACGTCGTGGGTGGCTCTGGGCCAGCCAGCGCACATTTCCTGAGCCGTCACCCCAGAGATTCAGGCCCCTTGGTGCCCAGAAATCCCTCTCAGCCTATCTCGCCATCAAGTCCTTCCTGGGTGGGCTGTTTGGGGCTGCAGGCGAGCATGGGTGATTCAGAAAGGGGTGGAGGTCGTGGTGAAGGCTGAGGAGAACGCATAGGGGCCGAAGGGGTTTCTGATGCCCTTTCTCTTCTTTGAGGGAGAGCTGGTTCCCTGTCAGAGCTGGTGGCAGCGCCCCTGGAGGAGAGCCCCAGGTGTGCCTGTCCCCTTCTACTGCACCTCCAGCTCTCTCAGCAGCCCCCAACTGACCGGGTGCCCCTTTAGCTCCTGTTTGGATCTCTTCACTCAAAAGCAGGGGGCCAGGACCACAGGTCACTCCCCAGCCCTTCCCCACCCCACCCCGCCCTGCCAGCCAGAGGCCCCTATGACATTTCCCACCTCCTTCCCCCTCCCCTGTTCTCCCACACTTCCCCTGTCTCCCCACCTTTTTGCCTCTCTCTCTCCCTCTCCTTTCTCTTCCTTCCACCTCAAAATCGACCCTTCTTTGTGTCTTTCCCCCCACTCTCTTTCCCTGTGACTTCTCTAATATCCCTCCTGTGTGTCTCCCCAAATTTCTCTTTTCTCTGGCTTTTCCTTGACCTTTCCTCTCTGTTCTCACCAATACCACGTCTTGGAATTCCCAATCTCCCTTTTCTCCACTTCCCACTTTCCCTCACACCCCACCCTCACTCCCCCAATCTCCTCCTCTCCCACTGTCTCCTCTCTTCACTGTATTCCCTTTCTCTTTGTCTCCCCGTACCCTGTCTCTGTTCCTTGCCATCTTCTTCCTTCTCCCTCTCCCGTGCTTCCTCTCTCTCTCTGTCTCTCCCCACTCCCCACCCTTCACGGCCCCACGCCCCCCTCCCCGCCCTCTCAGCCAAAGCCTACAGCCCGGAGTTTTACTTCGACACCCCCAACCCCACCCGCAGCCACAAGCTGTCCAAGAACTACTCCTATGTGCTGCAGTGGACCCAGAGGGAGCCCGATGCTGTCGACCCCCTGCTCAACTACAGACTCAGTGTCCGCCAGGTGGGCCGGGAGGGACAGGGGCCCGGGGGCAGGCTGACCCTGGGAGTGTCCCTCAAGCCATGGGAAGGGGTTGGAGGCAGGGCTTGGACATATTTGACCCCCTTACAGACCACTCTTTAGAGCCAGAGAGAAAGTATTCCGGACACAGCAGCAGAAGCTGGGAGGTTCTAGGGACCTGCCCCCTCTGACCCCATGCTCTGGGCCCAGCCCTGAGAATTGGGCTGGATCTGCTGGGGATCTTGGACAGGGGAAAGGGGACAGAGCTAGCTCTGCTCACAAAACACAGAATCTACTTGTGAGTCAGGAGCTTAGAGTGGGGTAGGGGGCAGTCTCATCCACAGGGTCTCTAGAATGCAAAGCTGGAGCTGTGCTGTTCTTGTGTCCAGTCTAATTCCATGTGGTTCTCCCCAAGGGGCAGGGGCAGTGGAGGGTAAAAGTGTGGCTCTGGGGCAGACCGCCTAGGCTAGAATCTAGCTCTGTGTGAGCTAGGGCAAATGACATCTCTTTGGCCTCAGTTTCTTTATCTGTAAAATGGGAGTCATTATAATGTTCCACCTCAGAGGATTGTTATTTTGAGGATTAAGTGAGTTAATAATGGCAAATCACTTTGAACAGTGCCCAGCATCACGTATTATTAAGGACAGCCCTAGGAGGGAGGCGTGGTAGGAGTGATTGCTCTCTCTCACAGAGGGGGAAACTGAGGGTCTGGCTTCCTAGTCCTTTATTCTTTCTGCTCCCTGACACTGCCCCCCACCCCACCCTCCAAGTCACACCAGGGCCTGGGCCGGTGCTCTGGTGGAGGGTGTGGCCTGCTGGGCATCTGGGAACACCCTGTATCTGCAGTTGAATCAGCACAACGCCATGGTGAAGGCCATCCCAGTGCGGCGCGTGGAGAAGGGGCAGCTGCTGGAGTACATCCTGACTGACCTCCGTGTGCCCCACAGCTACGAGGTCCGCCTCACACCCTACACCACCTTCGGGGCTGGTGACATGGCCTCCCGCATCATCCACTACACAGAGCGTAGGTGGTGGTGGTGGGGTAGGGGTGGTGGGAAGGGTGGGCTCATCTCCTCCCCAGGGGACCCCCCCTTCAACCTCCCCACGTGGTTCCAGAGCTTGGGGCTCCCCACTGTGCAGTGTTCTACTTTGTCACCGCAGGCTAGGCCCCTCTGGCCCCCAGTCCTGGTTTCGGGAACCCTGTCCCCTGGTCCAAAGCCGGGGCACCCTCTGTACGGTCCCACACCTCAGTTCTGACTTGGTTTTCCCGCTTGCTTTCTCAGCCATCAACTCTCCCAACCTGTCAGGTGAGACACCTCCCTCCCACTTCCCCTTCCCTTTGGGAACACAAAGACTCCCTTGGTGGGAGGAGAGGACCCTGAGAGATACCCAGAGAGAAAATGGGGTGGAGGCCAGCCGCTGGAAGGAGAGGCCAAAGGGGACAAGGCTGGGCTTGGAGACACGTGCATCCAGGACTGATTCTGGGGCTTAAAGGTGGAGCGGGGCAGAGGTAGGGGACGTCTGTAACTCAGGGCCTCCCCCCTCAGTCAGCACCCTGATCCTGTCCCCTAGAATCACTGTCCGTAAAAGAAAAGTGGAGAGACCAGACTTATCCACATCCCCTGTTCTCTGCGGCAGGGGTCCTTAACCTGAGATCCAGGAAGCCCTTCCTCCCCCCAAAGGATCTGTGTGTAGAATTCAGGGGGTCCGTGAACCTGGAACGTGGAAGCGCATACAGTTACTTCTTTATCTTCCCCTAACTTCTAGCAGAAGTTTAACATCTTCAGGGACGAATGTAGGCAACGGACCACACTAGTATAATCACTACCTGTGACCCTGTCATCAGGACAAAGCCCCGGTTTGCACATTATCTTAAAGTTGTTGCAGCCTCTCCTGAGTATCATTTACATTCATCAGGGCTTCAAAACCACAGCAGTTATTAGAGCTAACACTAGATCTTGTTATTTAATTAGATAATAAAGAAGCCCACCTATTGTTATCTCACAAATGTGTTTTTTAAATATTTTGACAGCTGTATCTCCATATAAGTGATTTTCCTTTGTGACCCTGTGTATTTCATTTTGTGCATCTAAAATTATTATTCTGAGATGGAGCCCTTAGACTTCACTAGATGTCAGAGGGTCTGCGGTGTACAAAGGTTAGGAAGTCCCGTTCTGGGAACGGATTTCTCAGGGGCCCTGTTGCCTGGTTTCTCAAGCCCTGAGATCCTAGGCCTACGGCTTGGATGTGTGGCACCTGCCTCGGGGTGGCCAGGGAGGGTGAAACTAGACCAGGCCGCCTCCTGACCCTCTTTGTCTCCTTCCCCCGCCCCCTTGGCCCAATGCAGACAACACCTGCCACTTTGAAGATGAGAAGATCTGTGGCTACACCCAGGACCTGACAGACAACTTTGACTGGACACGGCAGAATGCCCTCAACCAGAATCCCAAGCGCTCCCCCAACACTGGTCCCCCCACTGACATCAGTGGCACCCCTGAGGGTGAGGACATGGACTGCGACAAGAACAGCTTCAGGGAGGGGTCTAGCACTAGGGAACCCCAGTTCAAGGGGGGAGACACAGCCCTGCCTCAGGGAGCCCCAGTCTGAGGGGAGACACAGCCCTGCCCTCAGGGAGCCCCAGTCTGGGGGGAGACACAGCCCTGCCCTCAGGGAGCCCCAGTCTGAGGGGAGACACAGCCCTGCCCTCGGGAAGCCCCAGTCTGAGGGGAGACACAGCCCTGCCCTCAGGGAGCCCCAGTCTGAGGGGGAGACACAGCCCTGCCTCAGGGAGCCCCAGTCTGAGGGGGAGACACGGCCCTGCCCTCAAGGAGCCCCAGTCTGAGGGGGAGACACAGCCCTGCCCTCAGGGAGCCCTAATTTGAGGGGGAGACACAACTCTGTCTTCATGGGGACTCAGAAGAAGAGAAACTGCAGTAGAACTCGGAACTCCTGGCCTAGACTGCTGTGCCGGCCGGTGAGGCAGGGAGGTGGAGGTGGGATGGGTGAGGCCCCTGGGGTCAGATGAAGTTAAGGCAGTGAAGGAAGCAGGTGGAAAGTGGCCTGTGTGGGGTGAGGAGGAGGCTGTTGGTGCATCTCCCCCTCCCCAACAGGCTACTACATGTTCATTGAGACATCAAGGCCCCGGGAGCTGGGGGACCGAGCCCGTTTGGTGAGTCCCTTGTACAATGCCAGCGCTAAGTTCTACTGCGTCTCCTTTTTCTACCACATGTACGGGAAGCACATCGGTGAGTCGGGGGACCCGGTAGTCTGCCCAAGGGTTGCTGGGGCGGGGAGGAGAGAGGGAGTCCGCAGGAGGCTGGGCATGGCCCATGCGAGGCCTGGGCTTCCCAACTTGGCTGAATCACAAATCCTTGGAGGGGGTGTAGGCAGAATCTGGGCAAGGGAGGAAGCCAGAGCCAGCTTGTCTGAGGTTGTCCTGAGTCTGCAAAGAAGATGGCTCCAGCAGGACAAGACGGAAGCCTTGGAGGAGAGAGCGAAAAAGGCTAAGAGGGTGTCTGTATTGAGCACCTGTCAAGTGCCCGGTGACTTCCTGGGTGCTCTGCCTCTGTAGTGCCATTATCTCTCACAAGCACCAGGTGAGGGAGGTACTACCATATAAATC
This sequence comes from Eumetopias jubatus, assembly GCF_037043125.1. NCBI lineage: Eukaryota > Metazoa > Chordata > Mammalia > Carnivora > Otariidae > Eumetopias > Eumetopias jubatus. The sequence continues at coordinate 114,861,808 of NW_028274812.1, forward strand.
AGAGAGGTTCAGCCTTTTCCCCAGGATCACACAGCAACCCAAGTTGTCTGACTCCCCCAAGCCCTGAACACAGGATTGGGAGGGTGCCGCTTTGTGAGCACTGAGGGGCAGTCCGGCTTCCTAAGGGTGGGCGTGCATTTGCCCTCTGGGAAGTCACGTGAATCGATGAACTTATTTCCCGAGCTCCTGCTCTGTGCCAGGCATCAGGTACTGCGATGAACAGGGCAGAGCAGTTCCCCGCGCTCCTGGCACCTACGGTCAAGTGGGAGAGACAGACGTTAAACAGCTAATGGCACCAGATAAGACTGAGGTGCCATTGTGACACGTGTCCACGTGGCCAAGACAGCTGGGAACAGGGACCAGCGCTGGGGGCTTGATTATGGAAGACTCTGCTGAGGAAGTGACAAGTTTTTAAATTTTTTATTTATTTGTTTGTTTACTTCTTTACTAAGACAAGCCATGTATTTTGCATGGGTCAGAAGGTACAAAGGGCGCATAATGAGAGTCCCCCTCCCATCCCAGCCCTCCTGCTACCTAGAGCCCTTCCCCAAAGGCAATCACTGCGCTAGATTTGGGGGCAGGTTTCCGGAAACACTGTGTACATATAGAAGCCAGAGGCAGATTTGAATTTGACCAGAGGAAGACCCCGTAAGCATCAGATCTGGACAGGAAGGCTTTCTAGCAGGGATGCTGTGGAGGGGCCCCGTGTCCCAAGTCACATTACTCCCCTGCTCTGCCCCTTTCATCACCATCTCGCCTAGGCCTCCAGTATCTGATCCAGCCCCTGCCTCCTTCTCTGACCTCATTTTCTACCACTTTCGCCTTGGCTCCCACTCAGCTCGCGAGCACACTGGTCTCCTTGCTTTTCTTGAAATACCTGGGGTGGGGTCCTGCCGAAGAGGACTTTGCTCATGATGTTCCCTGGCCTGGAACATTCTCCCCCTTCCCTCATTCAGGTCTCCTCAGAGAGGTCCCTGACAGTCCCACCTCAATACCTCTTTATTCCTTTCCCTGCATTATTAGCTTTATAATGCTTATCACCAATAGAAGGTAAGCTCTAGGAGGGCAGGGGTCTTTGCCTTATTCACTGACGTACCTCTCATGTATAGAACAGTGCTTGGTACATAGTGGGGCTCAGTTAGTTGAACGAATGAATGATAGGGAGGCCTAAGGTTCCCGAACCCCAAAGAAACTTCTAACCATGAGGTTCTCTGAAAGTCCTCTTTCAGTTGTGAGGACCATCATAAACAGTTCATTCAGCATTTAATGGTTTAGAACCCATAGCAACTTGCTGCAGACCTTCCCTCAAAGGGTCAGACGGGGAGGAGAAGATGTGAATCCCCGCTAACTGTCACACCCCGGAGCAGAGAGTGATCTGGGGCCTGGAGGGCTGCAGTGGAAGGACTCGGGCTTCACAGGAAGCACAGAGGACTCCCAACTCAAGCCTAGGAAGATTTCTCGGGGGAGATGGCGTTTCAGAGAGGCCTCGAATCACAGGAAGGATTTGGCCAGGGCAAAAGGTGGTAGGGGAGGGAGTCTCCAGCAGTGGGAAAAGCCTGAGCAGAAGCCCAAAGGCTGGGAAGCTGCAGTCTGTCTGTCCAGGCTCTGGCACAGATTTCACTCTGGCTTTGCAGGTGGCAAGGGAGGTAGGGAAGACAGTAGTGAGCAGGCCCACCCTTCAGGGATGTTGCAGGTCTTGGACCCTGGCTGACCCCTTTGAAAGGCTGTCAGGAAGCCCCTGAGCAGGGGAGATCCTAGAGCTGATGGGGTACTTAGGAAAGGGGGCAGAAATTCAATTTTTGGTTGAGGCGTGAAAAGGAGGGTTCCCCCCATTAGTGGCCTTGGGGCAGGGTGGTGGAAGAGGGAGAAAAGATGTGGGAATTGAGGGGTATAAGAACGGGGGCGGGGTAGAAGAGCCCCAGGAGGGGGAAGAGAGAGGGTCCCTTTGGGGCTGGTGAGGAGCCTGAAAGGTATTGGGGCTTGGGCCTACTGAAGCCTGTGTGGCACCTCCCGGCCCACTGGGAGCTGGCCATAGCCGTCTGATGGGTCCATCTGCTGGCGAGGGCCCCCACCTAGGCCTGGCCCTGCTGCTGGGGAACGGGGTGTTTCTTGCTGTCCTGTTACCTCCTCTTCCCTCCCCTCCTAGCCCACCTGGCAGCTCTGAGCACCAGCTGTCCCCAGACCTTGTGTCTTTCGGGCCAACTCCTTTCAGCTCAGGCAGGTAACATTTGGTGACTCTCCCCCACCGGGGGTCTGCTATCTGGTGTCACAGATGGTGTGGCTCTGTCTCTGGACAGCGCCATGGAAACACCAGCCACCAGGTGCTAAGATTCATTCCCCCTTTCCCTCTGAGCCAGATCCTCCATATCACTGGGGGCTCGAGGCGGGCTGGACAAGCCAAGAAGGGGCCATGACATGGCCTGGGCGCTCTTCGCCAAGCCACAATCGCTTCCCTCTTTTCCAGGGCCCCCAGCACCTCCAGAATTCCAGGCCCCTGTGGCCGTGGGCACACGAGCTCAGCACCCACAGGCAAATGCCCTCAGCATTTCACTTCCTCTGCTTTTCCCGTGGCTATGTGGCACAAACACCAACATCTCTCCTTAAAGCAACTCCCTCTCTTTTTCTTAGCTTTGTCCGAAGCGTCAATATTAGAGAAATTGTGAGTTTGAAGGACTCACTTCATTCATTTCTCAAAACATACATCTAAGTATCAAAAGTTTTAAAGTCCATTCCTGTGCTTCCAGAAAAATCATCCCACGCCAGGGGTGTGCCCTGTGTGCTTTGGGAATCCTGCTCTGTGCTCAGTCATAGGCCCCACTGCCTGGGACAACTCCACTGTTTAGAGGAAGAAGGATGGTGTGTGTGTGTGTGTGTGTGTGTGTGTGTGTGTGTGTGTGTGTGTGTGTGTCTTGGGGGGATCAGCTGATTAGAAAGGAAGGCAAGGAATGAAAGAAAATTGCAGGCATCCTGATGAATTGAAGCCTGCTGCTGTCCTGTCTGTCTCATGTTGAAGGTGCCCCCCACCCAGGGATAACGGGATGTGAACCAGTCTGGGCTAGTGTTGTGGGCAGTGGCGGGGGAGGGGGGCCTTGTCCAGACCCTCACTGCCCCCCTCTCTTCATCCCCACCACAGGCTCCCTCAACCTCCTGGTGCGGTCCCGGAACAAAGGGGGCCTCGACACGCACGCCTGGTCCCTCAGCGGCAATAAGGGCAATGTGTGGCAGCAGGTGCATGTGCCCATCAACCCCAGCGGGCCCTTCCAGGTGAGTCTAGCGGGCCCGGGGGCCCCTCACAGGCTCCCCCAGCCCTCAGGCCGGCACTCTGGCCAGGGAGCACTTAGGACGACTCCGGGCTCCCTCCGGGGAGCTGGGGAGAAACCCAGGCGGGGGTATGGGGGCTTCCAAGTGGACTGAGGGGAAGGAAGGGGTTGGGGGTTCTCTCGGGAAGAATCCCCTAATCCCTACTCTCTGCTCTCTGAACCCCACCCCAGATTATTTTTGAGGGGGTTCGAGGCTCTGGCTACCTGGGGGATATCGCCATAGATGATGTCACACTGAAGAAAGGAGAGTGTCCCCGGAAGCAGATGGATCCCAATAAAGGTGCAAGATGGGCAGGGAGGAAGGGAGGAGCCGAATGTAGGGGGGCGGTGTGGGTAGGCACCTATCTGTGTCAGGGCTGAATGGGGTTTCAGAGTGACTGGGTGATGGCATGCGTGTGTCAGGGACTACATGAACAGGTGCTGGTGTGTTTGGGCCCCACCTTGGGCCCCACCCTGGCTCAGGTTATGGGGCATTTGTAGGGCAATGAGAACCGTGCCCTCCCGTGAACTTACTGAGTTATTACAGTACCCAGATGCCGCCTCTGTCTGCGTCTGGGTATGTCTGTCGGTGGGGGGGGCAGATGTGAACGTGTGCCCCACCCCCCAGGGCCAGGTGTTTGCAGTTGTAACAGCTGGATTTACTGAGTGATTACCATGCACCAGGCAGGGTGCAAAACCCTGCATATGCACGATCTCATGTCGTGAGGACAGCAGCCCCCTGGGGTGGCACTGACTATTGGACTCATTTTACAGACGAGGAAACTGAGGCCCACGGAGGTCAGGTGAATTGCTCCGTGTCTTAGTGAGATGCAGAGCCAGGATTTGGACCCTGGCAGGCTTAAGTTAAGCCCCACACCACCCAACCTCACATCTGTGCTTACGGGTGTGTCTGTGTGCAGTGAGGGCAACGTCCCCCTTTAGGTCCCCCCGAGAGAGGGGACAGCTTGCTAGGCCCCGGCCCTGCCGAGCTGACCGGGGCCCCGGTCTGTGTCCCTTCTCTCTCCTGTCGCAGTGGTGGTGATGCCGGGCAGTGGAGCCCCCCGCCAGCCCCACCCACAGCTCTGGGGGCCCATGGTCATCTTCCTCTTGGCATTGCAGAGATGATGAGAGCTGCGTGCCCCCCCCACCCCGCCCCCGGCACACCAAAGTGTCCACATCGTACCAAAGACTGACCCCCGCCAGCCGGGGTGCCCAGGGGCAGGGCCGGCCCGCCAGGGAGGGGGCCTGCGTTGGCTGCGAGGATGAGCAGAGAAACAAGGACAGAGACCCGGCGCTGAGACCCTGGAGCCGGTCGTTTGACACATGCACACACGCACACACTCACACGCACACACACACATATATTAAAGCACAAGTTTCTATCCGACCGGCCAGCACCTTCTTTTCTGCGGAGACAAGGGACTCGCCGGAATGGTGTCTACCACCCCAGGGACCTTGGCGCCACATGGGCATTGTCCTGGCTGCACCTGTTCCTAACTGGTGACCTTCCGTCGTTCCTAACTCAGTCCAGTGGCTTTACCAGAAGGGAGCCAGAAGGGGAGCCGGCTCGGGAGCCCCAACCTTGGCTGGATTCTGGGACTCCCTGGGATGAGGGAGGCTGGGGTCAAAGGAGGCCCGGGAGGCACCTGCCACACGCCCTCTGTTTTCAGGGCAAGGGCTGGAAGGTGGAGACCCCAGGTCACCTTGATCCCTTGACCTGTTTGTTCTTGGACATCATATCCTCCCCACACTGTGCCCCTTTGGAGGGACGCAGCACAGGGTCTTGGGCCTGGGCAGTCTGAAGTCTGACACCTTCCCTCCTGCCCCTTCTGTCCCTACCCCACCCCCCGAGGAGCTGGATTCCTGAGAGCACAATCTCCACCCTAGTCAGCTGGCTTAACATCAGCACCCACCTGTGTTTCGAGGGAGCGGGCTGGGGGGGTGGGGGGTGGGGTGCTGGCCAGCCATTTTCTGGGCTGAGGCTTGACTTTGAGAGGAGCAGAGGAGAAGGCCTGTTTTTTGCGAGTTTGTGCCCCCATGGCATTTGGGAGTAGAGCAGAGCCTTCATTTCTTCTATACTTGGCAGGAAGGGGTGCTCTGGATAAGAGGGTATGTGTTAAGGGGGTGCCCCTGCTCCCCTTCCACTGCAAAGGACCATCTCGTTGGCTGATCCCTTCCCGGCCCAGTGGGGGAAGGAGGGTTTTGCAGAGCTGGGGCAGGGGGCAGGCCAGTTGCTGGCCTCCTGTTGCCCTGGAGCTGAGCTCATGCCCGGAACCAAAAGGGCTCCCTGTCCTCAGGCTCTGGGTTGGGAGCCTAGGTGGGCACAGTGGAATCTAGCCCTCTCCTCCTCAATGTCACCCTTGAGACCCCACCCCACCATCCATGGGAGAGAGGAGGCCCAGCCCCTTCCAGGGTGAATCTTCATGCATGTGTGCATGTGGCCGTGTGTGTGTGTGTGTGTGTGTGTGCGCGCGCGTGCGCGCATGCACTTGTCTGTGTCTGTGTAGCACTGTGGGTACATCTCTGGGCAGGAGTATGTGCAAATGTGAGTCTGCACGTGCAATTACACATATCTGTCTGTGAGGCCGGCCTAACCCCTGGTTTGGTGTGTGCCTGCGGGATGTTGGCATGCATGCCCCCCTCCACGAGTGACATGAATGTGTGTGGGGTGCTGGCCAAATATACCACTTGCAGCCCTATTCTGTAGCCTCAAGCTGCCTGCCACCACCTGAATTTCTACCTTTCATCCCCTATGGATGACAAAGAGCTTACAGACGACCCTATTGAAATGCGAGCACCTTTGGTGGGGTGTGTTACAGGGCTTGGCCTAGAGCATTCGGAGGGGACAGCTAACAGAGCAGGGGGAGCAGGGCAGTGCCAAGAGGCAGGCGGGGCACCGACGCAAAGGCGGCCCCTCTCACTGCTCCGTGGCCTGTGCTGTCATCATCACCAACAGCTGGGGCGGCTGGGCCAGGCCTGGAGCGGGGCCTTCTGATCCCCCCACCAGCCTGGCTGCCTTGCTGGCTCAGCCGAGGGTTCTCTCCAAAATGAGTGGCTCCGGGTTCCCAGAACACATTTCCATCCCGTCTGCTGAGTATTGTTCCTTAATTGTCCCGTCTGTTGCCCCCAACTAGACTGTGAGCTCCTCCTCCGAGCCTTCCAACCTTCTCCCCCAGCCCATCCCAACCTCATGCCCAGCACAGGTGGGCCCGATAGGGGAATCACTGTGGGCTTTGCCAAGTGGAACGGATTCTATAAATCAGTGCTTCCCAGCCCTGGCTGCAGAATCGAACCACCAGAGGGTCTTTTAGAAAGCACGGATGCTTGGGTCCTATCCCCAGAGGTTCTGATTTCACTGGACTGGTGGGCAGCCTGGCATCAGAAATGTTTAACAGCTCCTCGGAAGAACCCAGGAATGCGAACCACTGGCCTGCCAGGGGCTTCCTCTGCGCCCTTGCTGGGGTGGGTATGGAGGTGCAGAGAGGAATGGCACCAGGCACCACCTCCTTGGGGCACCGAGGTCCTTGGTCCTCCTGTGTGGAAGGGCGAGGCTGGTGCCTGTGTGTGTGTGTGTGTGTGTGTGTGTGTGTGCGCGCGCAGGTCTGCAGGGAGTGTGTGTGTCTATGCGTACTAGCACTAACAGTGTGTGATGGGAGTGCCCAGGGTGTGCCGGTCTGTCTGTGGGAGGATGGGGTCTGCAAGGAAGAAGTGTCTTTGTGTGTCCCAGTGTTCGTGTGTCTGTGTCTGCCTGTGAGTCAGCACCTCTGTGTCAGTGTCACCTGTGCCGTGGGTGTCAGCGTCTGTGTGCTGGTAGGTGGCCCGTGAAGACCCGCAGCCCAGGGGAGACCAGGCTGGCTGGATCCGGCGCGTCTCCCCTGTGACAGTCTCGCCCTCTGGGTCAGGGTGGCTGAGGCATTTTGTGGCCTTAAAACAGGGAGTCCGGGGTCAGCTCTCAAGGTGTTGGGGTTTGTTCACTCCAGTTGCCCCCCCCCGTTTGATGTCTCGGGGAGACCCCTGGGGCCAGGTGCTGTACAGGCAGAAGAGGGGGAGTCTCAGCTGGGCTGTGCTGCCCCTGGGACCACAGGCAGCCACCCGGGGTGCCCAGCTAAGCCTGCAGACCGAGCCCCCGCCTCCCAGGATGCTCCTCCCACCTTGCCTTCTCTGGGATACCCTGCTGCCTCTTTCCCTTTCCTGTTCATTCTCCTTTCTCCCTGTGCTTGGTGGAAGCCCCGGGCTCAGGCTCTCACTGGTGGAATGGGCCTCAGAGGGCCAAACCCCTCCTTGTGTAAATGAGAAAGGTGCAGGGGGCGGATTGGCCCCAGGTCACACAGCCGGTTGGGGTGGAGCCAGCCTTGGAAGTCCGGTGCTCCCACCCCGGGGCTGTCACACTGCTGACCAAGGCCTCCTATCAGGCAGCAGCACCGAGCTTGGTCCACCTGCCCTGGCTTCTGGGCACTGGTACAGATGTTACAGATGTTACTGGGCACCTGCTCTAGGAGCGGTGCTGTCTCCCTGCCCCCAATTCTGGCCTCTCATCCCAGGCCACTGCTCCTCCCACACCAGATCAGTCCTGGGTGCCATGCGGACGCTGCCTCCCCCTGCCCACACTGGCTTTAGCTACTGCCCAGGCTCCCAGAGAGAAAGGACTGTTTCCCCTCCCTGGCCCTCTGTCTTCACGTGAGCCTGGGCTCTGAAGGAAGATCGGTGTGTCCTGGTGTCCTCGTCCTACGGGCTTCCCCCTATGGACCAAGAGGGATGGGGTGAGAGGGTACAGAGTTTTGTGTTTGCCCCTCCCTGGACTCAGAGGGCTTGACATATTTCCAAGGTCTGTCCCAAGGAATGGGGTGGATGAACCTGCTCTGGAGAGTCCCTGTAGGGCCACGGGTTGAGCTTCTGGGCTCGGGGGAGCCCTCCCCACTTCCAAAGGCAAGATAGCATGCCCCTCTCTGTTGAATCAGTGCTGAGTGTGAGAGTGTGTGTCTGTGAGGGTGAAGGGGTTTGTGTGGGGGTGTGAATATGTGTGTTTATGTGTGTGAGGGTGTGTGCTGGGGCAGAAGGACCACTCCTTCCTAGGGAGCCCTTGACCCTGAGAGCTGGAAGGGACCTTAGAGACCATCTAATCCAGTGCCCCCATGGTACAGGTGAGAAAGCTGAGGTCAGAGACATGGCACTTGCCCACCATCACCCCTCCCTCGTGTCCCCTGCATTCATTTCCCAGAGGCCCCACTAGGAGGGCCCTCCCTCCCGGTACCTCCCCACCCCCTTCCAGCCACCCCCATAATCACCGTCTCAGCTCAACTCTGCTGGCCCCTCTGCCCCAGCGGTCTCCAAGCATCCTTCCTGCCCCAGGTGGCCAGCTCACCAAGGCCTTTATCCCCAACCTAGGAGAAGGGGCAGGGGAAGGAGGGGACTGCTCCAGCCTTGAGGCCTCCCAGACTTGAGAGAAAAGCCAACCCCTCCATGCCCAGGCCCACCCCACCACCAAGGTAAAAGCACAACAGGAGACCCTCATTCATGGGTGAAAGGTCTTGGGGTTGTTTTAGTCAGACGACCCCATCCTCACCCCTTTGCCTTGCTCTCTGTCTCCACCCCAACCTCTTTGTCCTTTTTTCACCCCCAAGCCTCCCAAATGTAACCTCTAGTTGCGGACGCGGTTGTTTCAATAAATAAAGCTGCAGTGTTCTAGTGCTCCGGGTCCGGCTGTGTGTGTGGGCAGCAGGTGGGCCAGGAGGGGGCACGGGTGAGTGGCTAGGGGGTCTTTTCAGATCTCTGGGGAGAGCCCTCCTCTTTGGCACCTGCTATCATGGGTCCTGCTCTGCCCCCCGGACAGTGGGGACCTGCATTCTGGTCTCCAGCCCAATGAGCCTGGTGTCCTCATTCATTTGTTCCTTGAAGAAATACTAGCCAAATACTGCCTTTGTGGATGCTCCTGCTTTAGTGGGGGAGACAGACCCCAAGCTCATAATTACACCAGGAAACACATCATTATGAATACAATTAGTGCTGTAAGAGCAAGTTCTCATTTGGGCTAGAGATTCAGGGACAACTTCTCTAAAGAAGAGGCATTTAGGATGAAAGACCTCAATGTCAGACAGAAATCCATCAAAATCCTAGGGGAGAACATAGGCATTAACCTCTTTGACATCAGCCACAGCAACCGTCTTTCAAGACACATCTCCAAAGACAAGGGAAACAATAGCAAAAATGAACTTCTGGGACTTCATCAAAGTAAAAAGCTTCGGCACAGCAGAGGAAACAGTCAACAAAACTAAGAGGCAGCCCATGGAATGGGAGAAGATATTTGCAAATGACACTACAGATAAAGGGCTGGTGTCCAAGATATATAAAGAACTTCTCAAACTCAACACCCAAAAAACAAATAATCGAGTCAAAAAATGGGCAGAAGACATGAACAGACACTTCTCCAAAGACATACAAATGGCTACCAGACACATGAAAAAATGTTCAACATCATTAGCCATCAGGGAAATTCAAATCAAAACCACATTGAGATACCACCTTACACCAGTTAGAATGGCAAAAATTAACAAGGCAGAAAACAACAAATGTTGGCGAGGATGTGGAGAAAGGGGAACTCTCTTACGCTGTTGATGGGAATGCAAGCTGGTACAGCTACTCTCGAAAACAGTATGGAGGTTCCTCAAGATGTTAAAAATAGAGCTCCCCTATGACCCAGCAATTGCACTACTAGGTATTTACCCCAAAGACACAGATGTAGTGAAAAAAGGGGGCACATGCATCCCAATGTTCATAGCAGCAATGTCCACAATAGCCAAACTGTGGAAGGAGAACAGATGAATGGATAGAGAAGATGTGGTCCATATACACAATGGAATATTACTCAGCCATCAGAAAGGATTAATACCCATCATTTGCATCGACATGGATGGGACTGGAGGGGATTACACTAAGTGAAATAAGTCAAGCAGAGAAAGTCAATTATCATATGGTTTCACTTATATGTGGAATGTAAGGAATAGCGTGGAGGACACTAGGGGAAGGGAGGGAAAACTGAAGGGGGAGAAATCAGAGAGGGAGACAGACCACGAGAGACTCTGGACTCTGGGAAACAAACTGAGGGTTTCAGAGGGGAGGGTACCGGGGGATGGAGTAGCTGCGTGATGGGTATTAAGTGTTGTGAAGAGCACCGGATGTTATACGCAACTAATGAATCACTGAACACTACATCAAAAAACTAATGATGCACTGTATGTGGCTAACTTAACATAATAATAATAAAAAAGAGGCATTTAGGGGAGACCTAAAGAATGATTGGAGTTAGCCTAGCAGGGCAGAGGGAGGCTTCCAAGCAGAGGGAGCAGAACTTACAAAGGCCCAGAGGGATGAAAAACCATAGAAGGCTCAAGGAAGGGGAAGAAGGATGAAGAAGGAGGAATAAAGTTGGTCAACCACTGTACCAACTTGGCCTTTCCCTTCTCAGCCCTCCAGCCCCCCATCCCTCCTCCACTCCCCGACTCCCCTCACAGGCTCTGGGTTCCTTCCTGGCCCCATAAGCCCCACTATAGCCACTCCAATGGGGGCTGCCTCCATCATTCACCACCAATGAGCTGTCCCCTCCTGTCCCCAAAGAGTTTTGTACCAACATTTTCCTTTTTCCCAGAACCCTCCCAGAATCCTAGAACTTCAGAGCTGCGAGGTCCTTAAAGGTCACTTATTTCAACCACCTACTACTGTTTTCCTTAGGAGAAACAGCTTGCCAAGGTCATGGGGGTGGGCAATAATGAGGAAAATTCACTCTCCTGTGCACATTTGCTCAGTGGCCCCAAACTAGGGCATGGGTGTCATGATACGAACTAGGGTGAGATCAAGCAGATTGTCGACAAAAAGAGTCTCACATTACTTGGTTACAATGATTCAGGTAGGTAGAGCAGATAGTTTCATTGCCACACTCCCGATGGATAAACTGAGGCTCTGAAAGGTGACAAGACTAGGGGTTCCCTACCCCAGGTTAATCAGCTCACATCTTGGTAACTTTTTGCTGCCACACTTGGGATTCTTCTTCCAAGAGCTTAGGACCATCACTTCTTTAGGTTGGCTCATTGTGTATAAGGAAGAGAGACCCACTTAAGCTCACTCACTCAAGTATAAGAACATTATTGCAAGGATATACGTAGTGAGGGGGACAGCCACTCTCAGAAACCCAAACACGAGAGGAACAGGGATGGGATTCTTGAACCAGATGCCGTTCTGGATTTAAGGTAGCTCTAGGAGATGATGGCCCCTCACCTGTAACAGTGGTCGCAAATCCTTTGTTATCCTACCTATAGAGGGGAAGTCTAATTCCCTTCTCCCTGAATCTGGATTCATCTTAGTGACTTATTTGGCCAGTAGAATATGACATTCTGAGATGAAAATGCCTTGAAGCTTCAGCTAAGGTCCCTGGGACATTCTCTCTAGGAGCCCGGAACTACTGTGTAGGATGTCTACTCCCCCGAGACCACCATACTGGAGAGGCCACGTGAAGGGCTCCAGTGGACTGCCCCAGCTGAGCTCAGACTTCCAACCGCACCCCATCCCCCCAAGCACCGGGTATGGGAGTAGAGATGCCTTAGACCATCCAGATCAGCCCATCCACTGGCTGACTACCTTTGCCAAATGCCACATGGGACAGAAGAATCGCCCAGCCAAGGTTTGCCCAAATTCCTTACTCACAAAATCAAGGGATCTAATAAAATAATTATTATTTAAAGCCCATGAGGTTGGGGAGTTTGCTACAACAGCAATAGATAAGCACCCTGGAATGATTCAGCCACTTTCCCTTTTTCACTTTTCTCTTTGCCCACACAGTTCCTCTCCGGATTTACGGTGTCTGCTCCTTTCCTGGCTCCAACTCTCCCTCATGACCTTCCAATGGCAGCTCCCATTCACTCCTATTCACTGACTCAGCCTCTCTAGAGAAAGGGCCGATTGGACTGGTCCGCCATTTTGTGCCTAATCATATACACATCATTGGGCAACCTGTTGACCAGCCACTGTTGGGTCAGGTATCACTCCAATCCAATCAGCTGGGTAGGAGGAAGTGGTCATGCATGTAAAACATGGCTGCCTGTGGCCTGCTGCTTCTAGAAAGGCTGTGAGTGGGCCCACTTTGGAGGGGCAGTGGCTGGCAGGCACCATAAATGTACCTCCTTAGTTCCCTCCCCTCTTTCATCCTTCCTCTAATGACCATCTGTTCCCAGGGGCACAGTTGTGCAGTGTGTACACCCTGAAGGGGACCCCCATTCAAGGGCAAGTCCCAGTGTAAACTACACAGGGAGGTCAGGTAACTTACAGGAACAGTGTCTGTATTAAACTTATGATCATGCAGATATTTTTATTTTCATGTTTATAGATGAGGAAGCTGAGGCTCAGAAAGGTGCTGTGGTTACCCGAGCTCATAAAATTAGGAAGGGGAAGAACCTGGAGACAAGTCAAGACTGTGTGTCCATTTACGTCAACCAGATCGCCTCCTCTCCTTCCTCCCCTTTGGGATCATTCTGCTTTTCTCACCAGCTCATCCCCAGGGGCTGGGAGAAGCTGGGCCCTTTTCGGGCAGCCCTCTACTTCAGATGGAAATGGTTCCTGGCCCTGATTTTCTATTTCTGGCTGCCTGACCTTTTCGCATATGTCCTCTGTGGAAAGTTACTATAACACCTTTTTAGAAAGAGATTGGGTATAAATAAATCCAAGAAAAAAGTCGAAACTCTTCTCCTTGAAGTCACCCCAACCCCAAGTGGAAGGCTTTCCATACTGCTTCCCAAACCCCCTGCTCCTAAATTCATCTTTCCTGTGCTTGCGGCCCTGTCAGCACCCAGCAGGTCTCCCTGCTCTGAGGTCAGCTTGGCAAGCCCCCCAAATGCAAATCCTACCACTGAATCCATCACACTGTCTCTTTAGCAGTTTTGGTCTTTAAACATGTTTTGAGCCTTCCATTTCCCTCAGGGCCCGTGAGACCAGCCAAAGCTCAGCCGAGTGGACTCAGCACTTTGCAAGGCCTCATTCCATCTCCACACGCTGCCCTAAGTAACAACCTGCTCTCGGCGGTGGGGAGGGGGGCATCCCCCCAAGAACCACCCACCAGTCAACTCTCCTCTTGGAGGCAGTGAGAAGTAGAGTGAAACATGAGTCAGAGAGGTCGAGAGTGCCAAATGTCCACAAATGTCTCTGTTGCCATTTAGAGATGTCCATAATATATTGCTGAGACAGAAGAGCAGAGAAGGAAAAAGTCTGCCAGGTACTATTGCATTTCTTTATATAAAAATATCTGTATGTATAAGTGTGTGCATTTAAGTCTAGAAGAACAGTCATTGGATTATCTGTAGTTGCCTCAGTGATGAAATTGCAGTTGCTTCTGACACATTTTTAGACTTTTCTGTATTGTCTGATTATTTTTACATGAACATGTCTGATTTTTAATAACCAGGAAAAAATAGATTTTCTTGAGAAATGTCAGAAGCCATCAAGGACTACGGATTAGAAATAAGGATCATTTTCCGTTCTTTGCCTTATTTTTATAACCATACATCACAGAGATGGGGAAAGGGCTTTGAACTTAGGCCTTGAAATCTTTGCCTGCTGATTTATTCAAATAAAAATACTCGGATAATTGGGAGGTGAAGGAGAAGAACTGGTTTGCCTTGACCAAGGCTGAGGAGGTGGGGCTGTCAAGCCAAACTGTGAACAAGAGAAATCCCAGGGAGAATAACACTACCCAGCCGCAAATACTAGCGTTTGCAATGTGCCCGACACCTGACCCTGGTGCATTTGTGAGGGACATCTGTCCCATGCGTGGGGCTTGCGTATGTGTGTGTTTGTGTATGCTCTCTTTGGGACACCTGTGTCATTGGTAGCCCCTATGCAGTACTGCGGTCGCCCTCCCTCTCATGATTTTAACAAGGCCTCACTCCAGCAAAGGTGAGTGTGTGGGCAGACACGCCACCCAGTGGGAAGCAGGAGGGCTGTCTTCTGCAGTCGGGGGAGGGCCTGGAGGAGAGGGGGCAAGATCTCTGGTTGGGCCATTTTCAGACTCCTCTGAGCTTGCCACTCCCCGCCCCCAGCAGGCAGACAGCCCCCTTGGAAACTCAGACCCTTGACTAGATGTATCCAGGCCTCTGCTGATCTCTGCCTCGAGGCGAGGGTCCGAGAAGGGGTCCTGCTTCCACTGGTGAGAGGCAGAGAGAGGGGAAATACACAGAGATGGAGCCCGGTGGAAAGAGCCCTCTAAGGAGAGGCAGGGACGCCTGGACCCAAAATCTGGCTTGTGGCCTCGAATAAGCAGCCCCATCTGGGTCTCAGTTTCCCTGTAGAATGGGGGAGGGGTGGGAGGTTTGAACTTGAAGGTTCTTCCAGCTCCAGGCTTCAATGAAATGAGGGGGTGGGATATTCCTAAGCAATGCAGAGAAAGGGGGTCCCACAAAAGAAATGGACTCCTCAGTGACACAGCCCTGTTTCTGTTTGTGGGACTGAGCATCTGTCTGTCTCTGTCCTCCCCAGCACTGTCCCCCCTACCCCCCCCCACTCAGGCCTAGGCGAAAGCTGGTCAGTCTGCGTCCCCTCCACACCCCAGTCCCTGAACTGGGCCGCACTGCCGGCATGAGGCGGGCAGGCGGCAGGAGCCAGCACAGCCGGAGTCCGGGAGTCCTGGCCGGGCGCCTGGCGGGTGTGGGCGCAGAGCAGGATGATGGCGGGAGAGGGACGGTGGCAGGGGAGGGAGCACTAGGCTTGGTTCCCCCGGGCCGGCAGCCTGCTAAGTGCCAGCAGCACCGGCCTGGCCAGAGATGGGCAGGACTGCCGGGGCAGAGCGGTCTTGGCAGGGTCAGGTGGATGTCAGGATCCCTGGAAGCTGAGCCAAAGACCGAGGAGGAGAGACCCACAGTCTGCAAGGCGGACGGCCTGGATGGTCAGGGGTGGCATCTACTAGGTAGGATAAGATGAGCGGGAGAGTCCTGCTCTCTCCATGGCTCCCAGAGGCATCAGAAAAGTCCTGTTCAATCGGGCCCAGGTTGGGGGTCGGGGGCAGCCCAGGAAATCTAGAAGGTTCCCAGGTCACTGGCCAGCCCCAGACATCCTCTCCTGGAGCAAAGGGTAGAGGCAGTGGGAGGCGAGGTCTCAGAGACGCCAGGGTAAGGGTCCAGAGAAGGGAAGAGATGGGGTGCAGTGGGGATGGAAAACCCCATTTCCCTCCCTCTAGGATGGGAATTTGAGGTCCTTTTCTTTGTACAAAATTTGAAGAGCAGAGTGGTTTCTGCCTGCTATTTTCCTGGGGACTCTGGCAGGATGTGTGTGCCGCATTCTAGTGATTTCTGGCCTGTGGAATGGTGATGGTGGGGTGGGGGGTCCAGGTCTCTTCTCTCAGTTCAGATCCCCAGCCTCTGGTGAGCAGGCCTGGCTCTGAGGAATCAGCAGCCCCTCCTCTGCTGGCTTTGACCGCCCCCTGCCCCAGGGCCTGCTGGGCACGGGGCCACACCCTTAGAGGCCTCGGGACATCTGTCTTCTTGCCTCTCTCTCACCGACCTGTCATCATGGGAACGGCCTCCAGGGCTGGCAGAGGTGTCTGTTATCTTCAGACCCAGGCAGGGCCCGGCCCCCTCTGGCTAGTGAAAACTGAATCAGCCTGGAGATAGACGTTGCTGAGGGCTTCAACATCGAACACAACCTCTGGCCACCCTCTCCAACGGCCAGCCAGAGTCCTCCCTACAATATCCCCCAGCCTGCTTGAAGGGGGCCACTGACCAGGAACTCTGCACCTTGCAGGCAGGTCATTCCCTACTGGCCACCCAGCCCGTGCATCCTGTGTGACTGTGGTGGGGAAGGCGGTGGCAGAATGGGGGTGGGGGGCTCTGTTCTGCACCCCCAGCATTCCAGAATGGGTTAGGGAATTCCATGCTGTCTGCCTCAAGTCACGCCATGGAGGCCTGGCTCTATCGTGAGAAATAATGTAATGTCCCGTGGGAAGGGCAGACACTGGGGTCCCGGAGTCTGGGTTCTGGTTCAGACTCTACCATGGACTTTCTTTTGTTCCTCATGTATGGGCTTGGATCTTCTCATCTGCAAAATGGAAGGAATTTGGATTGAATGATTTCTTTAGGGCCCTTAAGCTCCAACTTTCAGGGTTCTGTGTTTTACGTGCCATTAGTGTAAAGGATGGGTCATAAAGCACCATCACTAATAGCCAAAATCAGTTTTTGGTTGTATTTCTGGTTTAGCCAAGGATGGAGTCCTGTAACACACATTTAGTCTGAGGGCCACTGCCCGCAAGCGGGACCCAGCACCCGTGCCTGTCCCACGGGCCCTATCTAGGTTCTTAGGTTTGACTGACCCCTATGCCCTTTTCCAAAACTCACATCCTCTGCAGGCCGAGGTGGATTTATTTTTCTCTGACGTTGCCCTGTCAGTCACCCCTGCCCAGCTTCCGGGTACCCTCTCCATCCTGGACCCATGCTCCCTCACCACCCACCCTGACCCCTGCAACTCTGATCTCCTTGCCCCTAAACCCCAGGAGAATCACCATCCCTTTCCCTTCATTGTCTGCCTCTCCCTTCCTGGATCCTGACCCTGGGAGTTCTCCCAACTACCAGGGCTGGAGAGGATACAGTTGTATTTTTACCATCTAGTGTTTGTTCCTTCATTGTTTGTTTGTTTGTTTTTTAAGATTTCATTTATTTATTTGTCAGCGAGAGAGGGAACACAAACGGAGTGGGAAAGGGAGAAGCAGGCTTCCTGCGGAGCAGGGAGCCCGATGTGGGGGCTCGATCCCAGGACCCTGAGATCATGACCTGAGCTGAAGGCAGATGCTTAATGACTGAGCCACCCAGGCGCCCCGTTTGTTCCTTCATTGATTCATTCACCCACTTAGTCACTGTGGCAGACACTGTTGGTTACTAATGCCACAGTCACTCCCTTCTTTTTTGCCCCTCTCCCACTATAGAGCTTGGAAAACTGAGGCACTCATTTCTTAGCCTCTCTTGCAGCTAAAGTTGGTCCATGTGAGCCAGTTTTGACCAATAAGATATAAGAGGAAGTCTGAGGGGGCTTTTGGGAAAGTTTTTCCTCCCTGTTGAAAGAAGGAAACTCAGGAAGGTAATCCTACCTCACCGCTCTGTCCTTTGCCCTGCTTCCTGCCCATGGGCCTGATTAAGTGAGGTTGTGATGCCCGGAATAGTGGTAGCCATCTTGTGACCACGAGGCACCAAGCCCAAGGATAAAAACCAGCACTCTGAAGATGGTGGAGCAAAAATGGTAGAACGAGCCTGGGGTCCTTGATGACTATTGAGCTGTCGAATCAAGCCTGAAACCACACTTCTCCACACTTCTCATCGAGTTAATAAATTTCATAGAAACAGTGCAAGCTTTATTGGTGAGGTATTATGGGGTATTTTTGCTGTCACCATAACAGCAACAATTTAGACATTCACTCAACTGATCATTCACTTACTCATGCACGTATATAGTCAACTTCTTGCTGTATTGATAGAATAGAGGTTCAGATGTTCTGACAAAAACCCCACACGACAGTTGCTAAATTAAATAGGAAATTTCTTCTTTCTCACATAACAGTCTGAATATAAGTAAGCGGTCAAGGGCAGTGCCAAGATGTCAGGGGCCCAGGATCCTTCTAGTTTGTGGCTTCACCACTCCTGGGCTGTTCTCTTGTCTACAACCTCCAACATGTCCTCACCACATCACATCTCAGCAGGAGGGAAGGGGAAAAGGCAAGAGAGGGCCCGGTTCTCTCTTTTATTTTTATTTTTTAAAGATTTTATTTATTTATTTGACAGAGGGACACAGCAAGAGAGGGAACTCAGGCAGGGGGAGTGAGGGAGAGAGAAGCAGCCTTCCCGCTGAGCAGGGAGCCCGATGAGGGACTCAATCCCAGGACTCTGGGATCATGACCTGAGCCGAAGGCAGACACTCAACGACTGAGCCACCCAGGTGCCCCCCGGTTCTCTCTTTTAAAGATATGATCTGGAAGTTACTTACCCCCACACTTTTGTTCACATCTTATTGGCCAGAACTTAGTTATAGGACCACTCCCAGCTATAAGCAAGGCTGGAAAATGCATGCTTCATTCTAAGTTGCCATGTGCCTAGCTATAAATTATATATACATGAAAGTGAGAACAGATATGGGGTGCAATTGGCACTAAGTTTTGGGGTGGTTTGTTATGTAATGATAGGTCACCTTAACCGTATGATAGATTTTAAATGGCCACACATTCTTTGCAACTCTTCCCACCAAGAGATGGAGTCTACTTCCCCAGCCCTCAAATCTGGGCTGGCTTTGACCAGCAGAACAGAGCGGAAGTGATTGCCAAGCCTACACCTCAAGGGCATTGCAACTTCCGTTGGCACATTCTTGCTGGCCCGAGGCTGCCATGTGGAGGAATGGGCTCTCCTCCTAGACACTGGAGACACGAGCTCCAGCCAACAGCCAGCACTGACCTCAAGACATGTGTGTGAATTCATCTTAACCCTTCCTGACCGCCGCCACCTCAGGGGTCCCAGACAAGAACCCAGCCCAAATCACTGACCCCCAGGATTGGGGGTGAATAAAATGGTCCTTGTTTTATCAGTAGATCACTGATAATACCACCTTTTTATTTCTGAATCGACATAGGGAACGGAGAGGTATTTTGGGTGCACAGCGCTATGCCAGGTGTGGGGACAGAGCAAGGGGACAGGGTTCTTGGCTCTAGATGCTGATTGCCTCGTTGAATAGCAGGGGAAATGGAGTTTCACACCCCAGTAGATTGCTAGCTGACAACTCAAATGCATTCTCCCTTCATCATGGGGATGGGGTCGCGGCTCAGCAGTGCTTGGCTGCCCTAGCACTTTGTTGCTTTGCCTCCTGCGTCAAGGTGTGCCACACAACCAAGCCTTCTCCCTCGGGAGGCAGGGGGAAGTGATGGAGGCCACTCTGGGCCACAGCCTGGACGACAGTGGGGCTGTCTTTCTCCCTGGAGGAATAAAAGGAGCCAGTCTCTGCATCATCACCTTTTGGTGATGAGAGCGGCTCACCACCCCAGAATTCATTGAGAAAGTTATACTCCTCTTCTTTACGCTTTGGATTCTCTGTTATAGTTTAGTTTTACCCAGCCTCTCCTGCAAGGCAGCCCTGGTCTCACCTCCAGACTGGAAGCTTGGGGCTGGGGGCTGGGGCTGGGGGGAAGTGGGTGGTGGTTCCTTCCTCCTAGACTGAGAGCTCCCTGAGAGCAAGGACTCCCGTCCGTTCTTTCTGTTCACTGCTGTGTCTCCGGTCCAGGGCTGGAAACAGAGCCTGACAGATAATAGTTGCTCACTAAGTATTTGTTGATTAGAGGAATGAACCGGGGAAGGAGTTGTATTTCCTTGTAATTCTGGAGGCTTCTAAAGGGCTTCTGTCCCGGGCCTCAGACCGGGACACCCTGCGGGCAAGGCTCCCCGTTCCCTGCACTCTCTCAGGCTCAGAGCAGCTGTCTGGGCGGCCGAGACCAGCGGAGGGCAGGGCTCCTGGCTGTCCCCCTCCTTGCCTCCCAGCCCCCTGTGACATGGCAGTGACTACGGCAGGAGCCACAGATGGCATCCAGTGATGCCAGAGGGTGGCTAAGCACCCTTGGAATGAAGCTTAGCCTCATTACAGCTTGTTTGAAAGAAGAGCCAATTAGGAAAGCAATTTTCCTTGAACAGTCTGAAGGATGGAGTAAAACGATACCCAATCAGACAGGAAGCCAGCAGCCCCCGCACCTCAGCTGGCTCTATGGAGGCCCCCCTGCCTTGCCTTCTGACATCCTTGAATTCCACCCCCCACAGTCACCTGGATGTAGCCAGTGGATAGAAAGGGGCAACTGAGCCCCACCTGAGGCCTCAGGGCTCCAGAGGGCATCACGATCAGCCCCCTCCCCCAGGCAGCAGTCCACTAACTCAACACATCATGGGTATAAACCCTCCCAACTTCGAAGAGCCTCATGATCCTGGCCCTGGGAAGTTCTTGATCACTAATTGCCCTCTTTGGGGCTGCAGTTTCTTTTCATTATATTCTTTGTGGGGAAAGAAAACAGGAAGCACCCTTAGGAGAGGCTCCAAAGCCTCCTCATGTCCCCTTCTCTATCCAGGAAGTCCAGTGCCTTCTGTCATCCACAGATGGAGGAAAGACAGTTTCCTGGGTCTTCTGCATTGGCCAGGACTTGATGGGGAGCACAGAACAGAAACCCAGCTTAAATGATTGAACTAAGGCAAAAACAAAATGGGGGTGATGGGATTTGTGGGAAGGATGTGGAATATCTCTCATAGTCAAAGTACAGACAGACGAGAGCCTTGGGGACGACTGGAACCCAGGACTCAAACACACTGCCCCCAATTCTCTCATTTCCCTCTGGTCTGTACTCCTCTGCCTATTGACCGGAGTCTCTCTGAGCCTCCTCCACGTGGCAGGCACCATGGCTCTGCCTTGTGTCCCATAGCATTTCTGCCAGGAGGAGCTGAACCTCTCCCAGCTCCGTTTGCAGAATCCCAGGGAAGAATTCTGGCCCAGCTTTGAGCATGGTCTCATTCCTCAACTGATCACCCATGGCCGAGGAGGAAGGGGGCATGATAAACGCCCTCAGCTAGGATCACAGAGCTGGATAGGTGTGGGCAGTTCCCCAGAAGAAGGAAGTAGCCAATCCCAGAGGGAGGCGGGGGGCTGGGAAGGCCATATAACAGTTATCAGTTATGGGGACACAGCTGTCTCCTACCCAGCATCTTGGCAAATAGTTTATCTCACCTCCTTTATCTCTTGAAACAAGCATGAGGTAAGGTTCTAGCATTATCATCTGGGATATACAGATGAGGAAACTGAAGCTCAGAGAAGTTAGATAACTTGCCTCAAGTTACGTAGCTGTTAAGTGAGAGAGGCAGAACTTGAACCCCAAATTTTGGTGGCACAAGTTGGGGAAGGAGGATAATCCAATCCATATAAGCTAAAGCTTGGACATGTGAAGCGATTGTAATACCAGGCGGGCTGTGCCAAGTGTCAGCAGCAGAGTTTACACCGGGGCTGAAGGAAGCCGGATCCCGGGGGCAGAGCTGAGTAGGCACTGGCAATGAAGGTAGGCTTCTTAGAGGAGGTGGCATTTGCCAGCATAGTAGGACAGTTTGGACGGCTCCAAAGAGGGTGTGCAGGCAAAAAGGCTCAGGTGCTGGCAGTTGGAAGTTGGGGCCACTGCACTGCAAGTGGGTAAGGGTGAGGGGACATGGGTGGGCTCAACAGCCTCTGTTTCATTGGCCAAGTCAGAGGGCTGTTCGGCTCAGGACAAAAAGGTGGGCTGCAGAAACCCTGTGAGCAGAACTGACAGGAGAATATTATGAATTGTTTTTCAGGTTAAAATGTCCTTGTTTTTTTTCACAAGAAGTTTTAAAATTTTTAACTGAAGTCTAGTTGACACACAGTGTTACATTAGTTTCAGGTGTGCCACACAGGGATTCCAGAAGTCTCTAATTTACATTGTGCTCACCACAAGGGTAGCTGCCATCTGTCACCATACAACCTTAGTACAAGACCCTTGACTATATTCCCTAGGCTGTGTCTTTCATCCCTGTGACATTCATTCCATAAACGGAAGCCTTTTTCACCTGCTCCCCTTCACCATTTTGCTCATCCCCGCCCCCCTGCTCTGGCAACCACCTGTTTGTTCTCTGTATGTATGGGTCTGTTTCTGCTTTTTTTTGTTTGTTTGCTTTCTTGCTTTGTTTCTTAGAACATATGAATCATATGGTGTCTGTCTTTCTCTGTCTGACTTATTTCACTTAGCATAATACCTTCTAAGTCCATCCATGTTGTCACAAATGGCAAGATCTCATCCTTTTTTTATGGCTGAGTAATATTCCTGTGTGTGTGTGTGTGTGTGTGTGTGTGTGCGCACGCACCACATCTTCTTTATCCATTCACCTATTGATGGATACTTGGGTCGTTTCCATATCTTGGCTATTGTAAATAATGCTGCAATAAACACAGGGGTGCATGTACCTTTTGAGTTAGTGTTTTTGTTGTCTTTGGGTAAATACCCAGTAGTGGAATCATTGGATCATATGGTAGTTCTATTTTTAATTTTTTGAGGGACCTCTGATTTCCTCTATTTCTGTTTTCCAGAGCAGCTGCACCAATTTAAAGTCCCACCAATCGTGCACAAAGGTTCCTTTTTCTCCACATCCTCGCCGACACTTGTTGTTTCTTGTCTTTTTGAGACTAGCCGTTCTGACAGGTGTGAGGTGGTATCTCCTTGTGGTTTTGACTTGCAAGTCCCTGAGGATGAGTGATGTTGAGCATCTTTTCACATGTGACATTGTGAATTTTAAACAGACATGCTGATGAGAGGTAAAGAGCATTTCTGGAAGGTGGGTCTCAAACATTTATTGAGCACAGCAACCCCCAGCCTGGGCTAAGGGGAGGGACAAAGCAGTGGGAGTTGGGGTCTCTGCCCTCCTTGCACCCGATCCCCAGGAAGCACGGGGCTTAGACTTGGAAGTGAGGCTTCTATCTGGCTGAGCCACCCTGGAGGACCAGCGCCTAACACAGTGCCCGGCACACAGTAAGAGCTCATTCATTCAGCGTGGTTGTTGGATGGAGTCTGTGGGAGAGAGCATGCTGGACAGGTAAGGCAACACCTGCTACGTACCTTTACCACTCCTATAGAAGGTGAGTCTTGAGAGCAGACTCTCTGACTTCCTGCTCCATCCCCACAGCCTGTGCCTTGCACATAGGAAGGGCTCACTACAGATCTGATGGATCTACAAGGTAAGCCTTGCAATCACCGTTTTACAAATGGGGAAACTGAGGCTCAGAGCCTCAAAGGGACTTGTCCAAGGTCAGGCAGCTAGAAAGTGAGGGAATCGAGTTCAGTTGATTTCCCAAAGCCATTTTCTCCATCGGCAACCCCAGCTGCCTCCACACAGGCACGGATGATAGCCAGGCAGAAGGGGGGGCGGGGCGGGCTTCTACCTCCCTCATCAGGCTCCCTGAAGAGAGGTTGGTTTCACTTCCCCTCTACCCTTATTGCGTCTGGCTCAGGACTGGTGTTCTTCAGACCTGGGTGGGGGCCAGAGGAGCCAGGGGACCTGCAGAGGTCTCAATGGGTTGGACCCCTGTGGGGTCCCAGCCACTTCCCGGGAAGTCAGAGGGAGGCGGCCTCAGCCGCAGGGGCGGCCTGCTAATTAGGGCACTGTGTTCATGATTCCAAGATGTCATTTTCTAGACTTGGGGTTGGGGGTGGGAGTGGAGAAGGCACACACAGAGTTGTTTTTAATTACATTTGGTTTGCTAATTTCTGATAGAAAATAAATATTTACCGGGAGCCATATTTCTTCATTTCACGCCGGCTGACTCCTGAGTTTATCGGGAGCCCAAACAGGCACCTCCCGCTCACCTCCCGGCCCCCCCAGTCCCCACCCCCGCATTGGAGTCACATACCGAGCAGTAAGGGAGGGAGTGTGGGCGGGCGAAAAAGGCGGGGGGAGAGATGGGAGGGAAGAGAGAGGCGGAGGGGGGCCAGGCCTGCCTTCTGTGGGCGGCAGGTCCACTCTCAGGTGTGGACAGAGGGGCAGGGGGCGTGAGGAGGAGGAGAAGCTCCTCCCTCCTGAGCACAGTGGCTGGGGCGTGAGCTGGAAGCCTGGTGACTGGGGTGGCCCCAGCTCTGCGCCAACCAGCCCCGGAGCAAGCCCTCCCCTTCCTGGCCTGTTTCTGCTTGTCAAGATGATCTTTAAGGACACTTCTACATCCTAATGTGTGTTGGGTCTCTCTGAGGACTGGCTTTGGAGGTCTTTTGGGGTGATGGAGATGGCAAGAAGCTTTGAAAGGCCATCCTGTCTACTCCTTGGCCTTCGAGTGGGCCCGTGCAAGGGAATGGCAGCCAGGGAGCAGAGAGGAGGAAGGGGAGAGGGGGAGGGGGGAGGAGCGGAAGGAAGTGAGGGTGAATTCTCCTGGAAGGAGTGTGGTAGGTGGCCTCCAGAAAGCAAGGTCAATCTGCCCTTCTCTCTGCTGAGGGTTGAGATCTTCTGGTTTACAGGGGACACGTATAGAAGGGGATGTCTCCCTGATTGATGATGGAGAGGGGAAGAGACAACTAGCGAGCCCTTGGTGGAGGGCTGGGGCCTTGGCAGAGTGGATAGTTAGGGTAGGGCAGGCTTTCCCAGCCTTAGTACTATTAACGTTTTGGACGAGACCGTCCTTGGCTATGGGGGGCTGTCCTGTCATTGTGTCCCAGCTGTCTCTAACCCAGTAGCATCGCACCCTGCTAGTTGTGATAACCAAAGATGTCTCCAGACACTGGAGTGTGTGTGCCAAATAGCCCCTTATTGAGAAGCACTGTCTAGGAAGACCTCTGGTGGGGGAGGAGCGGGAGGAAGAGGAGGAGTTGCTGGGGAGTCTGGACTAAGAAGTGATGCGGCCCCCTGAAGGATGGGGAAAAGATAAGGAGATTTGGAGGCTGGAGAATGCAGAGGCCCCTGCCCCCAGCCTGGTTTCTAAATCCATGTTAAGCCAGGATTTTTTTTTTTCCAATTACATTTCAATTTAGCTCAATTACTTTTCCATTATTGTTCAAGCGACTCGGTTTTAATTGAAGCTGCTGGTTCTTATCTCTCTCATTCCCCCACATAGAAGAGAGGAGGGGGGAGGTGGGTTGGGGCAGAGGAAGCCCATGTGGGTGGAATCCTAGGGGCAGTGGGCATCTTGAGCAGAAAGATCAAGGCCTTGAGGGATAGGACATGCCCCAGAACTCTCCGGGGCACCCCAGAGTGGCCAAACAAATCTGCAGGTGGCAGGGTGGGGGTGGGGAGAGCTACAAAGAAGGAAGGCTCTGATCATAATGCTCATCGAGTACTGGGCATCATTGTAGCTAAGGCCAATAAAGTATGTGCTATTCTCATACCTATTTTACTGATGGGAAAACTAAGACACAGAGAAATGTAAAAACTTGCCCTGAGTCATACACCTGATAGGTAGCAGGGCTGGGAGGCAATCCAGCCTTCTGGCTCTTGAATTTAGGTGCTTAACCCCAGGCTGTATTCTCCCTCCTTCACAGCTATCTCCACTGGCCTCCTATCTATACCCTCAGCCCCATCTCCCTGACAGTCCCTCTCTCCCAAGCTCTGAGGCTCAGTTCCCTCTAGGGTGTTTGACATGCCATGTGTCTCTAATTCCTCCCCAGCCTTCAAGGGCTGGCCATCACTACCTCTTCCAGGAAGTCTTCCCTGATTGCCCCTGCCCAGATGTACTTCTACAGCTCTGAAGTTGCCCATCATGATGAGGGTGGGTGGTTTAGAAAAGGCAGTAAGATGGAGTTGGACCCATCTCAGTTAAGTCACCTATGAGCTGTGTGATTTGGGCAAGTCACTTAAGCACAATGAATCTCCGTTTCCATGTCTGTGAAATGGATATTAAGAACATCCATCTCCTGGGAGTAGATGTTCTGGGGATTAAAGTAAAGGTGCTAAAGTATGCAAGACACCAGAAAGTGGTAAGAGGCTTAAGCAAGATAAGGGGTTTTCTCGGTGAATGGTAATGTCAGCACAGGTATAGCAGGGGTCAATCTCCCCACTTCACAAAGGAAACAGATGAGCCCCAGAGATGTGTTCACATCCTGCAGGGAGGTGGAACAGAAACTGGGACTGGGATCCCCCTCTTAACCCTGAAAGTCATCAACCTGCGACAGAGGAGACAAGGGAGGAGTATAAACAGCTGTGAACTTTCTGAGCCCATGGCGGTGAGGGGCTTGAGGTCATACTCTTCTCTGACCTTCCTTGTTCTGCCTGCGAACCCAGTGAATTCACAGACGGGCTGCCCCTGTGACTCTGAGGATGCGTGAGTGATAGAGGTGAGAGTAGGCAAACCCCTTGCCTTACAATTGTGGTTTTTCTCAGTTAAGAGAATGCCACTAGAAGGAATAGAATATGAGACTCAAGGTGGCTTTACATGGTTTTCCAGCAAAAAGTCCGAAGTGGGTGCTTCCTGGGTTGGTTAATGACTGGGCTCTTCATAGGTCCCTCTGTTCTGCTGCCCTCAGCATGTTCATAGCCTCATGGTCACAAGATGGCTGCCAGAGCACTACATCACAGCGTCCCAAGACAGCATCTGGAGCTACATGGAAGGAAAGAGAAGAAAGGAATCCCCTCACACCCTCTTTCCTTTCACTGGGGCGGAAAGTCTTCCCAGAAACTGCCCAGCAGATTTTCCCTATGTCTCATTGGCAAGAACTGAGTCATACAGTCACCCCAGCTGCATTGGGAAAGCCAATTCCTGGCACCATTACCCCAAGGGCATACGCTTTCGGGCACCAACTTGATGTGGGGAGAGTCCCTGGAAGATCTTGACCTTGACTTCTGTACCCCTCATCTCGAGTGTCCCCTTGAACTGAAGCCCAATTGAGCAGTGTCTGCAAATAACCTCAGGATAAGCAGCTTTGGCGCTTACCTCTCTGGTTATAAGCTTTCATCTCAAAATTAGCTTCGTATTTCCTGCTACCTTTTCATTTTTTTTTTGAAGCTTTTTTTTTTAAGATTTTATTGATTTATTTGAGAGAGAAAGAGAGCAAGTGGAGCGAGTACAAGTGGGGGAAGGGGCAAAGGGAGAGGGAGAAGCAGACTCCCCGCTGAGCAGGGAGCCCCTATGACACAGAGCTGGATCTCAGGACTCCTGGATCATGACCTGAGCCAAAGGCATAGATGCTCGACCAACTGAGCCACCCAGGCACCCCCTTTTTTGAAGCTTTTAAGTTAATTTCTTAAAATATATTAGCCCAATATTTTTTATTGTTTTTAGAAGGAGGGTTCATGTGAAAGACCTAGCACATCATTACCTGGAACAAGAACCTTCAGTATCTGACAAAGAGGAGTGGGGTGTGGCCTGGACCAGTGACTCATCTCCTGAGGCTGGGCACACTGCTGAGCCCAACAAAATCGGGGTTCTCTGAGAGAAGGAGGAGGGGAAAAGGCTGTTGGAGCCTCAGTAGTGATAATTATTGCTGAGACCAGTGGGGCCGGCACAGGGGACTACAGGAGGCTTGCCTAGGAAATGTGCCCTTTTGCACATACTGGTAGATGGATGTATCAGCATTTTCCTCCAACAAACCCATTATTTTTTATTTTCAAACAACAAACTCACTGAAGTATTCTACAAAGAACTATTCATTTTCTGAATTATTGGAGAATGAGTTGCAGACCTAATGTCCTATCACTTCCAAATAATTTAGTGAATACTCACTAAAATTTCTTATACACAAGGGCATTCTCCTGCATTCCAAAATCAGGAAGTTAAAACTGATGCATTACTACCATCTGATCCTCAGACCCCATTCAAGTTTTCATGACTGTCCCTATAATGTCTTTTGTAATAAAATAGATGCCGTCCAGAGTCATGTGTTACATTTAGTTGTGATGTCTCAGGTCATGTGAAGCTTCCTTCACTCCAAAACTGTTTTCTGCTTTTTCCTTGATTTTTATAACTTCAACATGTTAAAAATTACAGGCCAGTGATTTCATACAATGTCCCTCAATTTCAATTTTCCTGTTTCCTCATGATCAGATTCAAGTTATGCATCTTTGGCAACAAAGAATATCGAGGTGCCTGGGTGCCTCAGTCGGTAAAGCATCCAACTCGTGGTTTCGGCTTAGGTCATGATTTCAGGGTCATGGGATTGAGCCCCATGTCAGTCTCCATGCTCAGCACAGAGTCTCCTGGAGATTCTCTCTCTCCTTCTGCCCCTCCCCCTACTTGCATGCTCTCCTTCTCTCTCTAAAATAAATAAATAAAATCTTTTAAAAATGTATCATATAAAGAAAGAATATCAAAGAAGTGGTGCTGTGTTCTTATTGCAACCTATCAGGTTTCAATATGTACCATTCCTGATGATGTTCACTTCCAACATTTTTGAACATATGTATACAAGTCATGGCCTTTGACTCCGTAGGGTCCCACAGATGCTGTCCAGTCCTGCACACATCAAACAAACTGAGGCCAAGGCGGCCCTGTGCTAACTTGCATGTTTCAGCAATTTCATGGTTTATTCATTCAGGGCAGAGAGCAATCAAGGAGGATTTCAAGGAGGAGATCACGAATGGCTTCCTGGAATAGGGAGGAATGGGCAGAGACTGAAGGGAATCATTAAAGTAAGATGGAGAATATATGAAAAGGCTCAGAGCCGAAAAGAGTAAAGCATGTGTGACAGAGGCAACGTTCTGTAGTCCACAAAGCTGTGTCCTTTCTCTTGGGTCACAGACTCCCTTACAGATCATTTGGGTCCTGTGACTGAGCCCCGACCAACAGAATGTGGATGAAAGTAAGGAACACTGCTTCTAGGCTTCCCGTAAATCCTTCTGCATGATCCTCCACCCTCTTTCCTCCCCTTGCATGATCACCTTGGAGACTGCAATTTGAAGATGGTGGAGAACCTGGGTCCCTGAATGACTATGGGACAGAACTCTACCCTCCCCCGCTGCCAATCACATCAGATTGCAACAGGAGTGGGCAATTAACCTTGGTTGTGATAAGCCACTGGGATTTTAGGGTTATTAGAGCAGCTGCCATACCTTGACTAAGATAGTAAGTGATGGGGACATCAAGAAAACCAGTTTGGTTAGTTCAGAGTCATGCAGAGACATGTGAGACAAGATAAATCCAGCTTATAGTGGGGCCTTGAAGGTCAGGCTAAAGAATCTGGAATTATTTTCAGTAGGAAATAGGGAGCCCCTTAAAGATCATGAGTCGGGGAAATATATGAAAAAAATAATGTTTAAAGGGGAGGTGGTTTGGGGCCACCTGGGTGGCTCACTCGGTTAAGCAGCTAACTCTTGATTTCAGCTCAGGTCAAGATCTCAGAGTCCTGGGATGGAGCCCCAAGTCTGGCTCCGTGCTCAGTGGGGAGTCTGCCCCCCCCTTTGCCCCTCCCCTGCAGAACTTACAACCATGCCCTCTCTCTTTCTCTCAAATAAATAAGTAAACTTTTAAAAAAGAGGGTGCTTTCTAGGATAGCTTAGGTTGCAGTGAAAGAAGCAGAAAGGCCATTTAGAGGCTGTTGTGCTCATCCAAGTAAGGGATGGTGTTAAAAAAGATCAAATTCAGATTGACAGAAAAACCCAAACAATAATGGCTTGATCACAGTGAATATTTATTACTCTCACATAAATGAAGTCTGAGTGTATCAGTCTAGGACTGATGCCCAGGCCCCTCCCATATTGTCGCTCTGCAATCTTCAGTAGGTAGTTTCTGTGTCATGATCCCAGATGGCTGCTTGAATGACAGCAGTGAGTCACATCCTCTTACTGCTCAATAGGAAGCAAGAAGGGACAAGGAAGGCAGTGCCTCCTGCCTCTAAGGACACTCCATAGAAGTTGCATGACCGATTCTACTTACATATTCATCACCTGTAGCTGCAAAGGAGACTGGAGAATTTGTCTTTATTCTAATGGCCCCAGGTGCCCAGCTGAAATTGGGAATATGAGGAGAATGAATTTGGGAGGGGGATAATTAACAGTCTTTGCCATGATGGTGGTGGTGCCTAGGCCTCAGGGGTTGTGCTGAGATTGGAGAAGCAAGGGAATGTGCAAGAATGATGAACAAACGGAAGAAATAGTCCTGGATTCAAATCCCGAGTTCCCCATTTTACTTGCTATGTGATTTAGTCAAGTTTCTTAACCTCAATTTTTTAATTAAAGAGGAATGATACTACCTCCCCCACAGGGAGACTAAATGAGATATTGAATGTTAAATGTCTGGCACACAGAGGATGCCCCATGAACGGTAAATTGATTTAGCCCCTGAGAGACAAGAAAGGAGTGGGGGAAGAGGGATCAAGGGGAAAGAATTAGATATTAATTTCATTCATTCATTAATTCACTCTTGCATCCACTCATCATCCCTTTATTGACATGCCAGATACAGTGCTGGACTCTGGAGATAAGCAAGGAACAAGGCTCTGGCCCCTTTGAAGAAGTTCTGCAGCCATAGAGACAGTCAAGTAAACAGGCAATTAAATCATGACAAGGTGTCAAGCCCTGCCCCATTGGCTCAGCCAGGTTTACAGCTCTCGTCTTCCTCCTCCCCAGGAGAGTGTTGGGAGCTCTCACAGTGCTGACTTGGATCCACCACTCCTGCCATGAGGGCCCTGCCAGCCTTCATCCAGGGAGATGGAGAATCAGTAGCAGGGGAGAGTTCTCCCTTTCTGTCTCCAGGGGAAGGAAAATTTCCCTCTGAATATACAAGAGGGTGAGTAAGGGGCTGAGTGGGGAAGGGGAGAGGCACGGGTGTTTGCATCAGCGTGTGTTTGTGGCAGCTCGTGCCTTGGGTGGTTGTTGGGTGAGTTTATACGCAACATGGTCCTTAGACGTAGACTGACAAGATGGCTGCCATTGTAATGGGTTCCCTAATGGTGTAATTTCAGACACCAGCAAAAGGAGTTGCATTTTTCTTCCTTTATAAAAATCTGGGTTCTGGTTCTGAGGAGATGGAGTAAGCATACCCTACCTTGTCTCTCCCATGACAAAAAATGATCAATTCTGAATTCAGGAAGCAGGTACCAGAGGATTCTGAAAAATAAATGGTGGCAAGTGGATTAAGGAAGAATTAGAAGTTTTATCTCTCTGGTATTGCCTGGACTTAAAGGCAGCCTAAAACTCAGAAGTGCACCTTGGGTGTGGACAGAAAGAACTCCATGAGAAGCTTTCTATTTCTGGACCAAGGAGTGGAAAAGGGGACCCCTATGGGTTATTGAGAGTAGGAGAAATCCCCTGGCTTTTTTCTTTTTAAATTTTTATCCTTTTTTCTGGCCCTGGCTCCCAGGCAATACTGTGGTAGCAGTGATGATGGTTGCACAGTGATGGCAGATTTAGTCAGCAGGGCAGTTACCTAAATCTCCGAGAGAGCGAAACTCTTACCTCTCACCAGAGTAGCTGTGATCCCAAGAGCACAAAGCGAATCCCCATTATTATTTTCTTTCTCTTTGTCCTCCCACGACTTGGTCCAGGGCAAAGAGGCAGTAGTGGAAAGAATGCAGCCGAGTGGGGAAACTAAAACCCCAATTTCTGTCTGGAGGTCTGAGAAGGGAGGCTCCAGGGATCTGGAAAAGATGGATCATAGAGAAGAGGGTGGATCATAGAGAAGAGGGAGGTCAAGAGAGTAATCCCATAAAGTTGTGTGTGAATTCCAGGCCTTACCTCCAAACTATGTGTGTCTGGATCTGATCCTAAACAGCTTTTCCAGGCTTTAAGACCTGAGCTACAGCACAGATCACCACCAGGTCCCAGGCTGACCACTGGACGGCACACCATGGGACTGTCCACCAAAGCATTACAAAAGCTTTGGAAACTAAACTGACATTGGGCCTACAGCCCACAGAAGGCAGATCAGAACTTGCAACCTAAACTTAACTTGATTGGTTACCTGCTAACAAAAAGACCCAAATATACTTCTTAAGATTTAAATAAGACCCAAAATATCTGGGATAAAAGCCAAAATATCTTGGCATGTGAAGGATGAGGAAACCCTTAACTCACAAGAGAAAAAGAAAAGCAGTAGATACCAACCCCAAGATAACACAGATGTTGGATTATCAGGCAGAGACTTTGAAGCAGCTATTATAACCAGGCCCCAAGAAGTTAGGGTGAACACTCATGAAAGGAATGAGAAGTTAGAGAGTCTCAGCAAAGAAATAGAAGATATAAAGAAGAAGCAAACAGAAATTTTAGAATTGAGAAATACGATGACTAAGTTAGAAATTCACTGGATGGGGCGCCTGGGTGGTTCAGTCGGTTAAGCGACTGCCTTCAGCTCAGGTCATGATCTCAGAGGCCTACGATCAAGCCCCATGTTGGGCTCCCTGCTCTGCGGGGAATCTCCTTCTCCCTTTCCCTCTGCAGCTCCTTCTGCCTGCTCTCTCTCTCTCAGATAAGTAAATAAAATCTTAAAAAAAAAAAAAAGAAATTCACTGGATGGGCTCAGTAGCAGAGTGAAGATAACGAGGAAGAGTGATTGAATTTGGATAGTAAATATTCAGTTTGAACAACACACAGAAAAAAAGATTTCTGAGAAAAGTTGAACAGAAATTCATGGATCTGTGGGACAATGCCAAAAGTTGAACATTTGTGCTAACAGATTTTTTAAAATGGTGGGTGCCTGGGTGGCTCAGTTGGTCAGTCCCAGGATCGAGGCCCGTATCAGGGTCCCTGCTGAGCGGGGAGTCTGCTTCTCCCCCCTCTCTGACCCTCCCCACTCTCATGCTCTCTCTCAAATAAATAAATGAAATCTTTAAAAAAAAATGGAATTCAAACGATGTTTTCTGACCATAGTGAATTAAACTAAAAGTCCATAACAGAAAGATAATTGGAAAGCCTCCAAACACTTGGAAATTGAACAACACACTCCTAAATAATTCATGGACAAAGAGGAAATCTCAAAGAGAAAATGTTTGGAACTGAATGAAAATGAAAACGAAATATAGCAAAATGTATGGTGAGTAGTTAAAGCAGTGCTTAGAGGAAAATTTATAATATTATTTGCTTATATTAAAAAAGCAGAAAAGTTCTCAAATTAACAATCTAAGCTTCTTGCTTAAGAAACTAGAAAAACAGTGCAAAATAAACTCAAAGTAGGCAGAAGAAGTAAATAGTAAAGATCAGAGCAGAAATCAATGAAATTGAAACCAGGAAAACAATAAAGAAGAATCAATTGAATTAAAATCTGGTCCTTTGCAAAGTTCCATAAAATCGATAAACCTATAGCTAGATTGAGAAAGAACAAAAGAGAAAAGGCACAGATTACCAGTATCAGGAATGAAGGAGATAATGTCACTACCAACACCCAGATATTAAAATAATAAGAAAATACTGCAAATATTTCTATGTCCATAAGTTTAACAACTTAGGTTCAAAGGTCAGCAAATTATGGCCCATAGACCAAATCTGGCCCACCACCTGTTTTTGTCACTGAAGTTTTTTTAGAACATGTCTGTACTGGTTTGAATAGTCTCCCTGCCAAATTCATGTCCACCTAGAACCTCAGAATGTGACCTTATTTGGAAATAGGGTTTTTGCAGGTGTAATTAGTTAAGATGAGGTCATATTGGATTAGGATGGACCCTAAATCAAAACTGACTGATATCTTTATAAGGAAAGGAGCACAAGATTAGGGTATAGAGATACAGAGAGGGGAGGCCATGTGAAGACTGAGGTAAAGAGGGGAGTTATGTCGCCGCGAGCCAAGGAATGCTTGGGGCCAGAAGAAGCCTGAAAGGATTCTGCGCTGGAGCCTTCAGAGGGAGCAGGGCCCTGTTAACATTTTGCTTTTGCACTTCTAGCCTCAGGAACTGTGAAAGAATACATTTTTGTTGTTTTAAATCACCCAATCTGTGCTATTTTGTGATGGCAGCCCCAGGAAACTAACACAACAGACACGCCCACTCATTTCTTTATTGTCTATGGCTGCTTTTACACTACAGTGGCCAAGTCCAACAGTTGTAACAAAGACTACACCGCCCAAAAATCCTACAGTGTTTTCTATCTGTCCCTTTACAAAGGGACAGAAAGAAAAAAAGTTTGATGACACTTGACATAGATGAAAAAGACCAAGCCCTTAAAAGTCACAAACTACCAAAATATACCCAATAAAAATAACCAGAATTATCCTGTATCTATTAAAGAATTTTAATTTGTAATTTAAAAACTTGCAAAAAAAATCTCTTGGAAGTTACTCAGTTTTCCTGGGTCTCTCCCTCTGCAACACACACACACACACTCAACACACAGCCATATATATATATAGATACCATATATATGTTACATGCCATACATGTTATTAAATTTTTGTTTGTTTTTTCTCCTGTTAAAAAGAAAAAAGAGTGGCACCTGGGTGGCTCAGTTTGTTGAGTGATAGACTCTTGATTTTCAGCTGGGGTCACGATATCAGGGTCCTGGGATAGAGCCCGCATTGAGCTCCCCCATCAAGCCCCACTTCCGCTTCCAGCTCTAGGCTCAGTGGGGAGTCTGCCTGAGGATTCTCTGTTTCCCTCTCCCTCTGCCCCTCCCCCTGATAGTGCATGTGCCTTCTGTCTCCCCCAAATAAATACATAAATCTTTATAAATCAACAAATGAAAGAAAGGAAGGAAAGAAAGGAAAGGAAAGGAAAGGAAAGAAAAGAAAAGAAAAGAAAAAAAAAGAAAAGAAAAGAAAAAAGAAAAGAAAAGAAAAAAAGAAAAGAAAAAAGAAATCTTCTGGCCTGTATGGTTTCTCTAGTGAATGCTAACAAGCATTGAGAGAAGAAATAACCCCAGTTCTCCACAATCTCTTCCCGAAGACAGGAGACTTGCCAGTTCATTTTACAAGGCTAGCATTACCCTGATGTCCAAACCCGATGAATACGGAATAAAAGAAAACTACAGACTAATATCTCTCATGAGCATAGAAACAAAAATCTTAAAGACGATACTAGAAAATTGAATACAACAATGGATATGAAAAGAACAATACACCATGACCAAGTGGCGTTTATCCCAAGAATGCCAGACTGGTTCAATATTCAAAAATCAATCAATGTAATCCATCATATTAACAGACCAAAGAAGAAAATCCACCTGATTATATCAAACTGAGATAATCAATGTATGCTGTTTTAAGCTGCTGAGTTTTGTGATAATTTGAAACTCAGCAATAGATAATTAATCTTAGCAAGTTCCCTGTTCCTCCTGTATTTCTTCCCCCACTCATCTCACACCCCCAGGGAAAACGCTTTGGTAACCCCTAACCTGAATGTATGCTTTATCTTTCTTATGAGTTTCTTTATACTGTTACTCTTTTTTCTTTATACTTTTACTTATAAGCATATACAACCCAAACCATACATGGTATATTTTACCATATAAAATATAAGATTTACAGGAATGTCTTAAAATTTTATATCAGTGATACCACATTGTACTTGGTTATTTATTCTTCTGTGAATATTGTACTGTGACTCAACCATGTTATATGTGTGTTCATTCATCCTTACAGTCATATAGTATTCTACTGTAGCATTAGGCCACAATTTATCCATTCCTGTATTCGTGACATCTATTGTTTCTTTCTGTCTTTTTTTTTTTTTTGCTTTTCTAGTGTCACTGGGAACCTTCTTGTACATGTTTCCATGTATAAATGTATGGGAACTTCTCTAGGGACAGGAAAAGCTTGGTTTAGTCCTGGTTCTGGCTTCTTTTTTCCCAGAGTCTATAATGAAGTAGGCACTCACAATCCAAGCTGAGTGTGGGGTGTGTGTGTGTGTGTGTGTGTGTGTGTGTGTGTGTGTTTACGAGGGTGAGGGAGGAAGAATCATAACCTAACAACGAATGACAATGACCACGATTCACTGAGCCCTGTCTGTGTACCTGAACTAAGCACTTGTACTTCTCACAGAATGTCTCTGTTGGAAGGGGCTTTAGATGCGTTTGTCAAACTTCCTGGGAATCTCCGTTTCTCTCAAAACTCCTGCCCCATAGCTCCTTTCCCACTCACTTTCCCAGTCCAGATCCTGCCTGCCACTTTGTCAAGAGCTCAAGAGAAGGCATTAGAGAGCAGGAGGGGAGAAGGGAGAGAAGCCTCCCTCCCCAGTCTTTGCCAGGAAGGCAAATGATTGGTTTGAAGCCCGTCACAGGGAATCATAACATGGTCCCTGCTGTGACCCCCACTCTACACAGCCCAGAACAAGCACCACACTCCCCTCCGGCTGCCACACCAAGGAAGACAGGCTGGGAGGACCCGTGGACGGTGGAGCTGAGCATGCAGCCAAGCACGTGCTGGTAGGGATTGTGCAGGCCAATGGTGGGGCTGGGGAACACTTCCCGGCCTCCAGAACTTTTCCCTCTTCCAGGAGAGGGAGGTATGTTGCACAGAAGACACCACGTCTGGGGCACCCTGTCTGAAGCAGAGAGGGGATGAAATGACCTACAGGTGGCCTCGCGGCCCCACAGGTCTGTCCCAACCCAAGCGCAGTCCGCCTGCAACAGACAAACACACCTCCATAGGTGAATCATCCAGCAGCCCCCTGTTGACAAGGGCAACCTCCCACTACTCACTCTTGGCCCAGCTGCCCTGTCACAGCCTAAATGCTTAGATAGGATAAACTCACAAAGTCC
This sequence comes from Eumetopias jubatus, assembly GCF_037043125.1. Lineage (NCBI taxonomy): Eukaryota > Metazoa > Chordata > Mammalia > Carnivora > Otariidae > Eumetopias > Eumetopias jubatus. The sequence continues at coordinate 114,898,232 of NW_028274812.1, forward strand.
GGGCCCCCAGGGCTGAGGGTCACTGCCAACCAAGAGAGTTTTCTGCTCCAAGTACATTCAGGGTCAGCCCAGCTCCTGTGGACTGGACTGAAGAGAGAATGCTGAGGAGCCCTCAGTCTGAGGGAGGAGGCCTGGTGCCTGCCCTCAGGGAGCCCTCAGTCCAAGGGAGGAGGTCTAGTGCCTGCCCTCAGGGAGCCCTCAGTCTGAGGGAGGAGGCACTAGCCCTGCTCTCAAGGACTCACTGGTTTCAGGCAGAGAGGCAGAGTCCCTACTCTTGGGGAGTTCCCAGTCCAAGGGAGGAGGCACAGCTCCCACTATCAGCCTAAGGGGAGTTCCCAGTCCAGTTGCCTGTCAGTTCTGCACAAGGTAAGGACCAAAGATGCCAGGATCCAAAAGATCTCTGACTCTAGACATAAAGTCTATGAAGATTATTGTAGCAAGTGAGAAGCTATTGATTTCTGTTTTTGCTGGCAACGGACTGAAACGGCAGGAGAACTAGAGTGGGGCAGCCAGCAGGAAGGACTTCCCACCGTGGGAAAGGAAGGCATGAGGACAGGCAGGCTTTGTCCCAGGACCTAGGATTGTTGTGAGGTTAAAGGCGATGCCATGGGTGAAAGTCGCTGCAGATGGTAAGCCATCCCGTAAGCACAGTGGACTATTACCACATTTTAGCTGTTCCCACGGACCTTACTGTGGCGGTAGCAGCCTGGGTCCCGGGGTGACAGGACAGCCCACTACTCTCTGGGATTGCAGAGTCTAAGGTAGGAACATGGACCTTAGTGTATGGATTCCTCTTAATAACCAAGGCCTGTCTTCAGGAAGCAGGTTAGGACCTGCCGGGCCCCATACCCACAAGACTCCTGCAGCCCTGCCAGGTAGATTGTAGGGCCTGTGGAAGCCATGTCAATCTGCCTATTCTGCCCCCCAACCCATGCCCCAGGAGCTAAGAGCCCAGAACACTGAGCATTAGCTAGTCACTGTTTCTCCTTCTAAAAAAACCCACAACTCTATTAAAATAACAGCATGATTTAGTTAATTATTCGCCATAGTAAGTGGGTAACTGTAGGAATACAATTCATCCAGCTCCCTGCTGCCTGATTGAGTTTCCTAAAATCCCACTTTGCTCTTGTCACTGCATCCCCTCCCCCAAGGGCTCTCCCCTCCTCCCCAGATTACATAGGTCCCCAAATCCTGGGTCTGGAGATTTTGGGACCTCCACCATTTGGGCCCTCCCCACATCACTACCTCAATGACAGGACTCTACGCTTTGGACAAACTAGACTGTCTACTCCCCGTCCTTGTTTCTGCCTCCTTCAACTAAGCCTCTTTAAGACGGGTCAAACCCAGCTTCCTCCATGAAGACTTCTTTGATTGCCGTAGTCCAGAGTTTCTTGAAGTGTACTTTTACCATTGGCATCAGAATCACACGAAATGTATGGGAGATGGGGAAGGGGTTGGGGGGGGCGTGGAGGTGGTTAAAATGCTGACTCATAGGCCCCACCCCAGATCTATGGGACAAGCCTCCCTGGGGGGAGATGATGTCTGAAACTTTGCTCGTTTAGCAAGCCCCACCCTTGCCCTATCATTGCCCACTGCCCTAGCCCTGTCCTGTGAACCAGCTGTCTTGTTCTGAAACCCTGTAGCACCCGGACACGTGGATCTCTTATCTAGAAACATCGCATGCAGGAACATGATGGACCAGACACTCCAGAGGGCCCTCTCTCAATAAAACACCCAAATCATAATAAACCATATGCAATGCCATGGAGTTTGGGAGATGTAAGGGGAATTTTCAAGACTGTTCTGAGGCGACATGCTGATAGCAGCTCTATGGTAGGATTACTGCAGGGAAGGCAGAGAGGCTCACCTGACCCTCTTGCTTTAAGCAGGGACTCAGATGGCCAGTTTCCTCTGACTTCCAGCAAAAGCTATTTCAAATATTCTCTGGAGGAAAACATTCCAACTTAGTCCCAAGATTCCCAAAGATTAGGGGTAAGCAAAAGAGAAAAACAAAAACCAACCAAACAAAAAAACCCCTCATGGTCACAGTTCACCAAACACTTATAAAAATGAGCCACCATGAGTGAGAGCCAGCAGAAACCATAAGCAATAGACATGAGTTCCCAAGGAATTCAGATATTAGGATAATTAGACACTGGTTGCCAAATAATTATGCATAAGATATTTTTCAATTAAAAATGGAATGGCAAAGGGGCACCTGGCTGGCTCAGTCAGAAGAACATGCAATTCTTGATCTCAGGGTCATGAATTTGAGCCCCACATTGAGTATAGAAATTACTAAAATAAATAAATAAATAAATAAAAACTCTTTTCAAAAGTTTATTTAAAAAAGTAGAAAGGCAAAGACAATTGTGTGACAAAAGTCTGAGCAATGACAAGGCAGATTTTTTAAAGGACTGAATAGGCCTCATACTGAGGCAAACTCAGTGGATGGGTCAAATGGGAGATGAGATGTAGCTGAAGGAAGAATTAGTAAAGTGGGGACTAGAGCTGGAGACTTTGCTTTGCTGGCAACACAGCAAGTCAAAGAAATGGTGGAAGGGAGAGGGCTTGCAAGGTGTAGAAGACTAATTGGGGTCTCAGAAGAAGAGAGGAAATGGAGAAAAGGAAATGTTTGAAACTATAAGGGCTGGAAATTTTCCATTTTTGATTAAAAATGTGGATTCACAGAGACAGGAAGCACAAGGAAAAGCAGGGTAAGTAAAAAAAGGCTTATTCCAGACCACCCGGCCAGGCTGCCTGAGTTTTGTGGGTTTAGGGCCCAGCAGGTCCTAAACTAGCTTCCTGAAGATGGGCCTTGGCTATTAAGAGAAACTCACTGTGCCGCACACCAAACAGAAAAAATTCTAAAAGCAGCCAGAGAAAAAAGAAAGATCTGCTCTCAGGACCCCTTCTAATGTCAGTTCCCTGCAGATGAGCATGCCAATCTCCCTAGCCAGATCAAAGTCCCCTAAGGCCCAAGCCTCTGTCATATGTGAGCCCTCAGGTACATAGTTAACCTCTGAGGCTCCGGTTTTTCATTGGGAAAAGGCCGAGGGGTGTATTGCATAGGGAGGGGAAGAGTCCTGGCTTTGGAGTCAGGTGGACCGGGATAAACTCTGGCTCTGCTACTCACTCACTGTGGTTCCTTTGCTCTTCCTGGGGCTCATGCTCACACGTAAGTCACTGGTGTGAGTGCTGCTCTTAAACTTCAAAAGAAAGAAGAGCCGGATAACAAAACACCCAGGTGAGGATTCTGATTTTTAAAAGATTTACTTAAGTTCTGACCTGTGTTCAGACATTCTTCATGTGTTCCCTCAGGGAGCCCTTGGGACATTCCTGTAAAGCGGTCATCCTCTGGGGCGGGGACCTCGGGGGCCAAGACATGAGAAAACCACACCCCTCCCCAGCTCATGGGGTACTTTTGTCTCACCCCCCAACCCCACCCTCATTCCCTCTCTCTGACCCATTCTGATGCACTTAATATGTGTCCTTGAATATGGATGTCTATTCTTGTTAAATATGTAGTGTTGGTTTGCCTGAGAACGTGTTTCTAATTTCCATAAATGATATTGTGCTATGGACCTTAATTCTGTTCCCCCCCCAACACACACACACAACACTAAACTTTTTTTCCTTTCAGAGAGAGAGCACACAAGCAGGGGGAGGGGCAGAGGGAGAAGCAGACTCCCCATTGAGCAAGGAGCTCGATGCGGGGCTCGATCCCAGGACCCTGGGATCATGACCTGAGCCGAAGGCAGACACTTAACCAACTGAGCCACCCAGGTGTCCCGAAACACTACATTTGTAATATCTATCCCTGTGTCTCTCTGTATATCTAGCATGTTGTTTTTCATTGCAGTTTGAGAGTCCATAGCAACCCCACATCACAGGGAAGGTACTGGAGGCTCAGAGAGCCTAGATGGCCTTGCCCAAGTCACACAGCCAGTAAGGAGCTGGCCTTGGTCAGAACCTTCATGGCAGCCCTCTCTCCCTTCACAGATTTAGAGAGACCTGCTCTTCTCTTCTCACTGGACCCCCTGACCTACCTGCTCCCTGCAAGGGAAGGTTCCCCCACTGAGCCTCCGCTAGCCTCTAAAATACCCCAAAACACCTCCGCTGGCCTCCAAAATGGCTCCTGGATTCTGCAAGGCTCCATCCCTCCTTCTTCTAGACATCTCCGGTGGATTTCTTTTACAGTATTTAATTGAGCATATCTAATTAGGTAATATAATTTCATTTATTTAAATAGGTAATACAATTGCCGTATTTCAATATTCAGAAGACAGAAAAGGGGACACAGGGGTGTCTCACTCTCTGACCCTGTCGCCTAGTTCCCCAACCTGTAAATCCTCCCTGTTACCAGTATTTATGACTCCCACCAGAGATATTTTATCCTTACACAAAAATATGTTTCCGTGGCATCCCCCTGCCGTTTTTATGCGAATGCTAGCATACTCTTTATGCTGTTTGACACCCTACTCTTGTCACTTCGGACTGTGTCTTTGGGACTGTTCCACATTAGTCCCCTACTATATCAGCTTCTGCTTTCTTTATAGCTGCTTAGTATTCCGTTGTGTGGATGCACCATTGCTGATCCAACTAGGGTCCTTTTCCTGGACATGGTCCAATCTTCTGCTGAGTAAACGGCTGCTGTGAACATCCCCATGCACCTGTCATTGTCCTGTGGATGAGTGGAGTGGCTAGTATAATGCATTGCTCAGACTCCTTTAGGATCGGGCACCCATTCCCCCAGCGGCTGGAGCATTGGCCGCTAACAGCTCACAAACCTCTTCAGGCACCGCCATCCGCTGACCCTCGCCCACGGCTACATCCCGCCCTCCCCCTTCTCACCCTTCAAGCCCTCCAGGCTACTGTAAGCTGTCAGACGCCCCAGAGAAACCAATTCCGACTAGCATGTGAGCCACGTGCAACTTCCCCCCAAACTACTCGGAGCTTGAGCTGGCTTGTCTTAAAAGATCTGTCTGGCTGCTATGTGGAGAGCAGACTGTGGCGGGACAGGGGTAGAAGCAGATGCGATGTCCCCCTGACTTTTAGACGGTACGAAAATAACTTTATGCACTCAAATCACCTCTACAATCATTTACAACAGCCCCGGCTTAAACCTGGGCCCTGACAGCTGGATTTTGTCTTCAGCCCAAATGGTCTTCCCATCTCCTCTACTTCTCCACCTTCGTGCATCTTCCTGTGCCTCCAACCCCAGGCACTGCCTCCCTGAGGAAGCCTGTCTCCACCTTCCCAGGGCTGAGTGTGCTCCCCTGCCCACGGACCCCCATAACCACCACTGATGCTCAGTGCTATGGGCTGAATCGTGTCCTGCCCAAGTTCCTGTGTTGAAGTCCTAATCCCAGGACCTCAGAATATGACCTTACTTGGCAATAGGGTCATGGCAGAGGGAGTTAGTTAGGAAAACGAGGTCACACTGGACAGGGTGGGCCCCAAACCCAACGTATCTAGTGTCCTTATTAAAGATTCCATGAGGGGGCGCCTGGGTGGCTCAGTCGTTAAGCGTCTGCGTTCAGCTCAGGTCATGATCCCAGGGTCCTGGGATCGAGCCCCGCATCGGGCTCACTGCTCGGCGGGAAGCCTGCTTCTCCCTCTCCCACTCCTTCTGCTTGTGTTCCCTCTCTCGCTGTGTCTCTCTCTGTCAAATAAATAAATAAATAAATCTTAAAAAAAAAATCAATAAATAAAGATGCCATGAGGGATTGCCTGGGTGGCTCAGTTAAGCCTCTGCCTTCAGCTCAGGTCACGATCTTGGCGTCCTGGGATCAAGTCCCGCATCAGGCCCCCTGCTCAGCAGGGAACCTGCCTCTCCCTCTCCCTCTGCCATTTCCCCTGCTCATGCTCTCTCTCTCTCTCTTTCTGACAAATAAATAAATAAAATCTTAAATAAATAAATAAATAAATATGCCATGAGAAGAGAGACATGTACAGAGGGAGGAAAATGTGAAAATACCATCTACAGGGGGCACCTGGTTGGCTCAGTCTGTAGAGCGTGCAACTCTTGATCTCGGGGTTGTAGGGATAGAGGCTGGGGATAGAGATTACTTAAGAATACTTACTTTCCAGGCCAAGAGAACCAGCAAGTGCCACGGTCCCGAAGCAGGTGATGCTGGCTCGTTCTGGAAACAAGGAGGCTGGTGAGAGGAAAAGGCACGGACGAGGAGCTTGAGCTGGCTTGTCTTAAAAGATCTGTCTGGCTGCTATGTGGAGAGCAGACTGTGGCGGGACAGGGGTAGAAGCAGATGCGATAAAGCAGGCAAGAGACAATAGGGGCCTGGACCAGAGTGCTGGCAGCAGATCAGGTATACCCACAGGCCCGCGCTCTCTCTCTCTCTCTCTCTCTCTCTCTTCACTGCGGGTCCCCCCACCCCCATTTTGTCTCTCCCTGTTCCCAGCCTCTGTCTCTCTACCTCTGCGGATGCCTGGGCGTATATTTCCCCTTCTGTCAGGCACAATTTGGAACATTAATTAGTGATGAATTAGCAACGTAAATCCCGGCAGTTGCCGGCGCCTGTGCCCACGGGCTCTTGGAAGGGACCTTGCAAATCTGATCTTAATACCTCTCGCCTCCTCTCCTAGGGCAATTACTTCTCACATCATTTGTCTGCGGAGGCTGTGGCCACCCCCACCCTCACAGCCCGGCTGAGGACAACAAGTTCATCTTTGTCAATTAATTATTGAACGGTTTATTTCGCACTGGGAGGTGATAAGAGAAGGGAAAGCCGCGTGTTGTGAAATCACCACCATAATTATACAGACGCTGGCACAGCACCAACATCACAACGCCCGCAGGTGCCAGTGGGGGCAGGGAGAGAACAAAGGGCAGAGGCCCCTAGGTGGCAGGAGACCTAGCTGTGAGGCCCCTGAGCCTCTCTGCCTGTGATCAACAGACACACCCATGTTCAGCTTTCAGAGTCCAGTTCCACATGGGGAGGGGGATACAGGGAATTAACCATGGGGGCGGGCCCCTGCAGCTTCCTCTGGGGGTGATCAGAATGTGGGAAAGCTGAGACTGTCTTTATACTCCTTCGCATCTGAACTTAGGAGCCCCAGCGCATGCACAAAACATGGTTGCTTAGTAGAGGGTCTTTGGTTCTCTAGCAAAAAGCCCTTACAGTAGTCTGAAAAGCCCAGAACATCTGTTCCACTCACCCTGCCCCATTACATTTCACCTCATCTCTGACTGCTCTCCCCTTTGCTGACTCCACTCCAGCCACACTGGTCTCCCTGTAAATGCTTGGCACAGCCTGCCCCAGGGCCTTTGCATGTGCTGCTCCTTCCACTTGGAGTGCTCTTTCCCCAGAAATCTGCATCCCTCTCACCTTCTGCAGGTCATTAGCAACTATCACCTTTCAGTAAGACCCTCCCTGAGCACCTTATTTTTAAATTGCAGCCTGCCCCCCCAAACTGCTGTGACACATTCTCTCTCTTCCCGCTCTATTTTTTCCACAACATTTCATCATGTTTGACATATAATGTGCTTACTTATTTATTCATTTAGTCTCTCTCTCTTTCTCTCTCTCTCTAACTCTCTCTCCCTCCCTCCCAAAGCATACGTTCCACAAGGACTAGAGTTTTTTTGTCTGTTTCCTCTCCTCTCCCCATATCCTATCTGTGTCCTCTGACTTACAGCAGTGCCTGGCACAAAGTAAGCACAGATTTAATCGCTGTTGAATGAATGAATGACTATTTGTGTGGGATGGTGCCTGAACGTGGAAAGGACAGGGGTTCTTTTTCCAGGAACAGGTTGGCAAGGGCTGTTGCAGCACCAGGAATTGGGGAAGATCCTTGGCAGCGATGAGGGACCCTGCCCAGGCTGGAAAAGTCGTTTTAAAAAGTGAATGTTCCAGTTGATTTCATGTCTGTACATGCCTCGAGGCTGGCATGTTTGATGCTGCCCCTCCATTGGTCACACTCAGATTGGTCCCCACCTCCCAACTCTCCCCAGGGAGGGGACAGGAACAGGAGACGCTGTGGACACTTTGATTAACTCCCCAGCAAGAGTCTCCATGCATGTGTCTCATTCTCTCCCCAAGGCTGTAATGGGGGGCAGGGTGTTGGGGCCTGGGCAGGGGCATTTCCACAGTGTGTGAGGAGAGGCAGGTGGGGCTGCAAGGGAGGGGCGACAGGGAGCAGGGTGGGACAGGGGTAGGGCTCTGCCCCACCAGGAGGAGATGGAGGGTGAAGGAGTGGAGATGTAACCGGGAGGTAGTGTGAGGAGGCAGCGCAGCAGGTGGGGAAGGAGGAAGGCTCTCTCTGGGCCAGGAGAAGATGCAGAAACACAGCACTGGATGGAGTGGACTAGGGGGCAGGGGCGGGGGAAGGGCACTAACGCGATGCCCCCAGGGCCCCATGGGGACACCAACTCTTTTTCCAGGACCCGCTTGCCCTGAAGCTCCTCTCTTCTCCACCAAACTATGCTGCCTTCCCCCTAGAAACGAAGATGGTGATTTTTTAGAGCCAGTTTTCCCCCAAATCTCTGGAGATACCAGAGCTGCTGTTTCCATGGAAACCTTCCCCCAGCCAACCTCAGGAAGGAGGAGCTGGGCAGCCACCCCCACCCCCACCGCCCCCACACCGCCCCTGCTCCAGCCTGCAGGGGGGACTCAAGTTTAAAATAATCCCTCTCCCCCAGATTTTCTCAGCAGGGGCTCTACTTCCTCAATGAGGGAAGGCAGCTGGTTTTGTCTCTGAGCTCAGGCTGAGATATGAGAACCCTAAGACCCAGGCAAGAGAGAGATGGGGTTGCTGGGGGGGGTGCATGGTGGCTGGGGGGGTGGGGTTCATGGTGGCTAGGACAAGCTCTATCTCTGTCATCGTCTCCCGGAAATGACTGGCCAAGGGACCGGTTCCCAGAGAAGGACCCGAGGGCAGGACCTCTCCTTCCCTGGAAATCCCAAAAGATGCCATTTTTCTCTGGCTCTGTACACCTCTAGGGAGTTTCCTTCCCCAGATCCCAGTCCCGCCTGAACTCATCAGGGATCACACTGCAAACTGTAAGCAAAACAAAACAAAAACAAAAACAAAAAACACCACCACAACAAAAACCCCCAAAACTCTGTCCAACTCATGTAAGGAAGGAATGTATTGGGAGGACACACCATAGCTCCTTGAATTGATGAGAAGGCTGGAGAGGCAGGCTCAGGAAACTGCCGGGAACAAGAAAGGCGGGTGAAGGGGGGCAGCCAGAGTCCTGGGCAGGGGACACTGCTGCCTCTCGACATTGCCAGCTGTGGACAATTTTAACAGTCCCCACTTCTCGGTATCACCTCTCCAGGTCAGGATCCTGGGCAAACGGGCAGTATGAGGGAGTGTTTTGGATAAGGGAACTGCTCAGTATCCTGATTGTGGTGGTTACATGAATCTCTATACGTGTGTTAAAATTCAGAAAACCGGTACACCAAAAAAAAAAAAAGTCAATTTTATTGTTTGTTAATGGAAAAAACGAGTTCCTAGGTAAAAAAAAAAAAAAAACCAACACACACCAACAATACACTCTATGTTAATTAACTGAATTTAAATTTAAAAAAATCCTTTGGCAAAGGTGGCTTGCATGCCCACAGGCCAGCTGCTGGAGCCAGGGGAGGGGTCTGTCTGCAGCCCTGTGGCTTCCAGAACAGGTTGGGCTCTCCCTCCCAGCCAGAGTCCTACGCTGGGAGATTCCAGGAAGATGTAGGGAGTGTGGGTGCTGGGCGGCCAGCAGATGGACAGATGTCAGCTTTCCCAAAGGAGCATTTGGGCGATTGGGAGCTTCCAAGGGAACGCAACCACGAAGAAGGCCCCCGTTTCGGTGGGAGTGGCAGGTCTGAAAGAGGGGAGACAGCAGGTTTCTGACCCAATGGACACAAGAGAACGCAGTCACCCATTTGAACAAGCACGCACACCCCGCATGCGGATACGAGAGCAAGTATACACACTCAGGCTTCAATACCTGTTTGTAAGCCCCCAAATCACTAGTTCGGTCAGCAGGAGACTTTGGCCCCCACTTACTGCATGATCTTGGAGAAATCCCTCTCCCCTCTAGACTAAGTTACTTCCTCTGCAGAATGTGATTTCTCCACAGCTCTGGCATGCTGAGCAAAGAGGCCCCAGAATTAATGGAATTGCACATAGGAAGCCTGTGTTTCTGGTGTGGCCCCCCTCTGCCCCTGTCCTGGATGACAGCGGGGTGGAGAGAATGACGCATGTGACAGAGAAACCCCCTGAGGTCCCACCTGAGATGGAACACTCTTCTGCCAAAAGGAGGAGGCCTAGTGAAAGGGAAGACACGCCCCCACCTCCTCCAGCCAATAGGAATGCAACGTGAGGGGCGGGGCCTGTCCTATTAGCCAGAGCTCAGGCGCTTCTCCAGGAAGCGGAGGGGGGTGGGGGTGGGGGTGGGGGTGGGGGTGGGGGTGGGGGTGGGGGTGGGGGTGGGGGTGGGGAATTGGGAGGGAGTTTGCAGTGCCTTCCCCAGGCTCCAGCTTGAGGGAGTCTGTGTCACCTGATATCCAGCCTTCAAGGGTAGTGGAGGGTAATGGAGGGTCTTTATTAAGGAGCTTGGGCAGCCTAGCACTGGGCTTCACACACTCCAACTCTCAGTATCTCAGGGAATCAGGGAGGGCAGCCCCGAAAGACTCCCCCAGCAGAGCTCCCCCTGGCCCACACTAACCCCCACCAATTCTACCTGGTTTCCAATCAGGAGCTTGCTGAAGGCTTATAGATTATTCCCTCCCTGGAAAAAGGCAATTCCAGACTGCCTAAGCTCAAGCATGGAGCAGTGGGAAGGGAGGGGGCGGTTCTCAGGCCTGGACTTCACCAGTGCGCATCCAAGTTCCTCTCCCCTTCTTGAGCACCTCTCTCAGCCCTTGAGCAGTTTGAGGGACTGGCTCCCTGCTGGCATCACATGGGAGTAGGAGCCCCCCCACCCTCCAGCTCAGGGAGGAAGAGTCTAGGGAGGTTGAAGGCAAGGGGTTCTCCCTGCACAGTCTGAGGCTAGACCAGATGGCCCAGAATCCTGATAGAGCAGGCTGCAGCGGGGGATGGAGTGGGAGAGGTGGGGGATGTGGGAGACACCTAGCCCACCTGGTGCCCTCTCTCCTACCTTCACATGGGCCCTGTTCTCTCCCCGCTCCCCTGCGCCTAGATGGACCCCCCCCACCCCCGCACCTGAGCCAGGACCCCAGGGAGGGAGGTGGGGAGGCAGGGGCAATAGGGGCTCTCCAAGAGAGCCTGTCCTAAATGGCAGCAGGTGGAGGGGTGTGCCATTGGGCAGCACAGGGCTTCCCCTGAGCACACACCAAAAAAGCAGAGGCTTTTCCACAATTTTAAAGGTCACGTGTTGATTTGTGTTGTTAAGACTGCAGGAGAGAACCACGTGACAATAAGACTAAGAGGCACAAAGCAGATTGTCAAAGGGGGCCGCCTTTCTCTGGCCTGCGCCAACCCTCAACCCCCACCCCCACCCCCAACAACCACAGGGCATGGCCACCTGGTTCCACCAGCTCGGGGAGGGGATGAGGGTCCTCTGACCTGGTGTGGAGATGGGAAATCTGAAACTGTGGACACCAGGGGAATGGAGAATGGACAAAGATGAGAACCCCACTGGGAGCCAACATTTGCTGAAGCTTCTGTGCTCTCTCTAGCAATTGAGATAAAAGGCACTTCCCAGTTCCTCAGATGCTCCTGGCTTGTGGGAAGGCTCACAGAGAAGTAATTAGAATCCAGTAAATGCAGTCAGGGAAGGTAAGGGGTGGGGGCGGGGCATCCAGGAGGGACATCTCCCCCCCCCCCCCCCCAGGGAACACAGGGGGCAGAGCCGGGAGTCTGGGGAAGATGCAGGGGGGGACGCAGGCAGGAAGGGAGAGTGAGGGGCCCCTGGGATGTGGGGAGGGGGCGAGAGTCTCATAATCAGACCTGTTCTGGATGAAGCCGCCCGTGTTGACACAGCACCTTACCCAGCACGCCCACCCGCTTTGTGTTGGTAGATTCTTGACGTGAAGTAAGGATGACGGAAATGCTCTATATCTCCACCGTTCGGTCTGGTGGCCACTAGCCAGCCACACGTGGCCCCTGAGCACTGGAAACATGGCCAGTGAGACTGAGGAGCTGGGCTTTCAGTTCCATTGAATTTTAATTAAGGTAAATGGAAACTTAACTAGGCACCTGGGCCTCGGTGGCTACTGGGTTGGGCAGTGCAGCGTGGAGACCCGGGGATCCCGGGGAAGGGTGTCCCAGCTGGGGAGACAGACATTAAACAAGTACCTCTGTGGTCTTGGGTCAGGCTGCGGTAAAAGCTATGGAGGAAAATGGAGTTACAGAGGGGTGGAGTGGGCTGTTGTTCCGGAAAGAGGGGGGTGTCAGGGAAGGCCCCTCCAAGGCCAGACCTGTGCAGAGACCTGAGTGAGAAGGGAGAGCACCGGGGTCGTCTGGGGAAGGACGTGCCAGGCAGAGGGGAGAACAGCTCCAAAAGCCTGGAGATGGTAGCGGGCTTGGGCCAGAGGGGGGCAGCCCAGGGTGGGGGTGGGAGCTAAGAAATGAGGTCTGAGCTGACCCAGGGCACAGAGAGGAGTGTGGGTTTTATGCCGTGACTCAGAGTGCTTGCCATTGCCACAGCCGACTGGACCAGGAATTGGGTCCGGTGCCTGGACCCACTCTGGTAAACCAGCTGTCCACTTATTCTCTGCCTGCGCATGCCCGCATGCCGCTGTTGTTGTTGTGGATAAAGGAAACAGACGTGCTGGGTGTGTGTCTCAGCTCCCTAGTTCCCCTCCTGCTCCCCCTCCCGCTCTGACCCTGAGACTCTGCCCTCCCTTATTTCTAACACCTCCTTTTAAAAGATGTTATTTATTTATTTGAGAGAGAGAGAGCACAAGTGGAGGGGGTGCAGAGGGAGAAGTAGACTCCCCGCTGAGCAGGGAGCCCGACGAGGGGCTCCATGCCAGCACTCCCGGCTCTTGACCCCAGCCCAAGGCAGATGCTTAACCCCTTCACCGCTTAACTGCCTGAGCCATCTAGGCGCCCCTGCCCTCCTCTATTTCATCTCCCTTGCTCCCTGCTTCTGCCTGCCTCTCAGTTGATGTCTGACGGGTCTCTGTGGCTGTGTCCCTCTGCATGGCACACCCTCCCCTTCCCAAGCTGGGTCAGCAGAGACAATAAGGGCCTGGCCTGGGGCGGGGGGCGGTGGGCAGTGCACCAGCCTGGGGTGTGATGGGGAGGTCCAGCCTGGGTGCAGGGAAAGACCATTCCAGCACGTGGGGAAGAGGGGTGGGGAAGGCTGTGGGTGGGGAGTCCTGTTCTAGAGACAGAACCAGGTTTTGCCTAGAGCCCCTGGAACAGGGTAGGCAAAGCAGGTCATGTCCTGAGGTAGCTGGGATGGGACAACCCTTCCCATCTCTTTCCCAGCTCTTTCTCAGCCTCCACCTCAAGGAGACATAGGAGGCTGGGCTTGGAGGGGGGGGGTGTAGGAGCTTCTAGGTGGGGTGATTAGTTTTCTTGTGGGCTGTTTAACAAATTACCACAACCTGGTGGCTTAAGACCCCATATTTATTCTCTTATGGTTCTGGAGGCCAAGAGTCCAAGATGAGTCTTAAGGGACTAACATCAAGGTGCCAGCAGAGCCGCTTCCTTCTGGAGGCTCCAGGGGAGAATCTGCGCTTGCCTCCAGCTTCTGGACGCTGCCAGCCATCCTTGGCCTGTGGCCACATCACTCCCACCTCTGCTTCTGTGATCCTCTCTCACTCTCACCTCTTGAATTTATAAGGACTCTTGTGATTCCTCCCGGCCTACCTTGGGGAATCCAGGATAATCTCCCCACCTCAAGATCCTTAATTTAATCATGCCTGCCAAGTCCCTTTTGCCAAATAAGGTAACACTGCCAGGTTCCAGGGGTTGGGACGTGGACATTTTTGGGCGCCATCATTCCGCCTGCCCCAGGCGCCCCACTGAGGGTATCCTGCAGCAAGCACTAGACTGTGAGGCCCCCCGAGGCAGGGAGCCTGTCTTTTCCCTCTGCTGTTCCAGCCCTCCAGAGTTAGTGCAGGAGCAGAGGGTCCCCTGGGCTCCTGGCTCTGCCTCTGCCTTGTGGTGATCCTGGGCAAGTCACTTAACCTCTCTGTGCCTTAGTGTCTTTATCTGTAAAATGGAGATAATAATAGTACTGGTCTCCAAGGTTTTTTGGTGAGGATTCAATGCATTAATCCACATAAGGTGCAGAGAACATGCCTGGTGCATTGATAAGTGCTATGATCTGAATGTACAGGGCCTAGCACACGGCGACCCTGTCAGCAGCCAGTGTGGTTATTATAATTCTTGCTCTCATGCTTCTGTTGGGCCCCGCCCTGGGACAGGCACATGGGAGCCCCCCAGGAAGGAAGGGACACTGCTCCTGCTCAAGGAATTTACAATCTAATTGGGAATACTCCTAGAAACACAGAACTTTTATTTCTGGAAGGACAGCTTCTAAAAATGATTTCACAAATGTTTATGCTATTAAAGTTTCTTCGTTATGCATCTGTGATAGTCATTAATGCAATTTGCCAAGTTTTTCCAGTTCTCCACCTTTTGGGCTTATGGCTAAATTGCCACTTGCAGACTTCGTTGTGGGTAAGTGGGCAAGTGGGTGGGTGGGTGGGCTCCTGGGTCTGGTCCTGGCCAATGAATGGTGAGCAGAAGTGGACCTGAGCATTTAATTACTGGTGCAAGACCCTCCAGATTTCTCTTCTTCCCTCTGGCATAGCTTGGCTTCAGCCTGCCGTCCCCCAGTGACTACGATGAGCAGGGCTTCCTGCTGACACACAATGCCCATGAAGAGCGAGTCGGAGTTAACCTGATTGTTTCAGCACTCATGATTTTGGAGTTACTGGTCACCTCAGCACCACCTACCTTCTCCTGACTGATTCAACAACTAAACTGGTTTACAGAAAAAAAGCCCAATCAGCACCATCACATTGTGATTGGTGGTTCCCCACTCAGTCATGTTCTCTGCACCAATGCGTAGTTTGCGTAGTTATAATCCACGAAGAACATTTATTTTTTTAAAAAAACAATTTTATTGAGGTCTAATAGGCATATAACACTGTATTAGTTTCAGGTGTGCACCATAATGACTCAATATGTGTATATATATTGCGAAATGATCACCATAGTAAGTCTAGTTAACATCCATCACCATACATAATTAGAACAAATGTTTTTCTTGTGACGAAAACTTTTAAGATGTACTCTGTTAGCAACTTTTAAATATGCAATACAGTGTTATTAACTATAATCACCATGCTGTACCTTTCATCCCCCATGACTTATTTTAGAACGGGAAGTTTGTACCTTTTGACCCCCTTCACCCATTTCTCCTATTCCCCCACCCCCTGCCTCTGGCAGCCACCAATCTGTTCTCCATATGTATAAATTCAGGGGGTTTTGTGGGGGGGTTTTGGCTTGTGTTTTTGTTTTTTTAGATTTCACATATAAATAAGATCATATGGTATTTGTTTTTCTTTGACATTTCACTTAGCACAATGCCTTTGAAGTCCATCTATGTTGTTGCAAATGGTAAGATTTCCTTCTTTTTTATGGCTGAATAATATTCCATTGTATACATATACAGCATTTCCTTTACCCATCCATCCATCCATCCATCCATCCATCCATCTACCCATCTATCCATCAATGGACACTTAGGTCGTTTTCATGTCTTGGCTATTGTAAATAATACTGCAGTGAACAAGTGAGTGCAGATACATTTTTGAGTTAGTGTTTTTGCTTTCTTTGGATAAACACCCAGAAGTGGAATTGCTAGATCATATATACGTAGTTCTATTTTTAATTTTTTGAGGAACCTCCATGTTGTTTTCTATAGTGGCAGCACTAATTTACATTCCCACCAACAGTGCACAAGCGTTCTTTTTTCTCCCCATCTTTGCCAACACTTACGTCTTGTCTTTTTGGTAATAGCCATTCTAACAGGTATCAGGTGATATCTCACTGTGGTTTTGATTTGCATTTCCCTGATAATTAGTGATATTGAGCACCTTTTCATGTACCTGTTGGCATCTGTATGTCTTCTTTTTTTTTTAAAGATTTTATTTATTTATTCATGAGAGACAGAGAGAGAAAGAGGCAGAGGCAGAAGGAGAGGGAGAAGCAGGCTCCCCATGAGCAGGGAGCCTGACGCAGGACTCGATCCTAGGACCCTAGGATCACGACCTGAGCCAAAGACCGACACTTAACCGACTGAGCCACCCAGGCGCCCCTGGCATCTGTGTGTCTTCTTTGGGAAAATGTCAGATCCTCTGCCCATTTTTAAATTGGATTGTTTTGTTTGTTTTGCTATTAAGTCATATGAGTTATTTATATATTTTTTTATGCTAACTCCTTACCAGTTATATGATTTATAAATATTTTCTCCCATTTAGTAGGTTGCTTTTTTGTTTTGTTGATAGTTTCCTTTGCTGTGCAATAGCTTTTTAGTTTGATATCATATCATTTTTTAATTTTTAATTTTTTATATTGTCCCATTTTTAAATTTTTTGCTATTGGTATCAAATCCATAAAATCATTGCCAAGACCAAAGTCCACTCTTATGTTCTGCTTTTGCACTTAATATTTTCTTCCTGTGTGTATGCATCGGTGAGAACTGAGTTTGGCTGACAATGACAGAAAATCCAAATTAACAATGAATTATATGCCCAAGGTTACTTTAATCCCTCAAGTGAAAATTCCAGAGGGAGGCAGTCTGGGACTGATATGGTGACCCCATGATAATGAGGAACCTGGGCTTCTTTCATGTTACTCTGCCATTCTCAGCAGATGGTTTCCCCCAAATAGCTTAAGATAGCTGTTGAAACTCTATGCCATTTGTGTTCCTGCCAGTGGGACACAGAAGAGGTGGGGGGAGGGGTAACTCTGAATGATGTGTCACCTATAACTGTTCTGTTTATTTATTTATTTTTTAAGATTTATTTAGAGGGGAAAAAAAGATTTATTTAGAGGTGCCTGGGTGGCTCAGTTGGTTAAGCATTTGCCTTCAGCTCAGGTCATGATCCCAGGGTCCTGGAATCCAGCCCCATGTCGGGCTCCCTGCTCAGCAGGGAGCCTGCTTCTTCCTCTCCTGCTCCTCCTGCTTGTGCTCTCTCTCTCTCTCTGTCAAATAAGTAAATAAATCTTTAAAAAAAAGATTTATTTATTTGAGAGAGAGAGAGAGAGCACGTGAGCAGGGGGAGAGGCAGAGGGAGAGAGAAAATCTCAAGCAGACTCCACACTGAGCACAGAGCCTGATGTGGGGCTCAATCCCAGGACCCTGAGACCATAACCTGAGCCGAAACCAAGAGTCAGATGCTCAACTGACGGAGCCACCCAGGTGCCCCGACTGTTCTGTTTATATCCCATTGGCCAGAACTTGTTCACGATGCCACATCTAACCGCAAGGGAGGTTGGGAAATGAAATACTCCTTCTGGGCAGCCATGTACCATTTTGTTCTAAAACAGAAAGAGAGGGTGCCAGGGAGACAACCAGCGGTCACTGCCCCAGTATAGGATGGTTCCTTCACATAGACGTTCCACAGTGTAATAATCAGCTTGGACTTTTTCTCATTTTTCTTCACATTCCAGATAACCACATTAGTGCTAATCACTTTTCTCCATTTGTGTTATTTCCTTGAGATTTCTTTCCAAATGTGTGATACCCTACCAGGCTGACGGGTGTGGCTCGTTCTCTCTGGCAGTAGCTGGACTAGGATCTCAAACACCAGCCCAAACAATAGAGCCAGGCAGAATTTACGAGCCAATAGTCCTGTTTCCTCCCAGCCCAACCAACACCAGTGTGCACGATTTTAATTTGTTCTTACTGATTTAATAGGTGTGTTGTTTAAGGATATTTTCATTTTCTGTCGTTCATGAGCAGCCAGCTGAGGTTTGGGCCTGGGCCGGTTTTATAATCTATATTTTCTCAAATAGCAGCTGTTTTTTTCCAACTGCAAGGGAAATTTTTGGGGGGGAGGGGGAGGAGCAGAGGGAGAGGGAGAGAATCTTAAATAGGCTCCATGTCCATCACAGAGGCCGACATGGGGCTCGATCTCACGACCCTGAGATCATGACCTGAGCAGAAATCAAGAGTCGGATGTTTTAACTGACTAAGCCACCCAGACGCCCCGAAAGGGAAATTTTTAAAGTCCATTTTAGAGCTGAGAAAACAGGCCCTGAAGCTAGGGTCACACCAGTTATGGCAGGGCCAGGACTGGACCCCGGTTGTGACTCCCAGTTCAGTGCTCCTATAAACAGGACCTGTGTAAATAATAAAGCAAGAATTCAATCAAGGCTGAGGTACTGCGGGGAAACCACTGGATGGCAGATTGAGGGGCCCCCTAGATGAGGTTTAGAGTGACTAAGCACCATGGTTTTGTGCGTGCTGCCTCCTCTCCCTGGGCCTCAGTTTCCCCACAAGCAGAGTAGAAGATCAGAGCAGACCCCTTCTAAAGCACTGGCTAGAACGTGCAATAATCCACGCTGGGACAGTTTAGGAGGGTGGGTTGGAGTGGGGGAAGGGGCAGCACTGACCCTTGGAGGCATGGGAAGGTGGGGGAGACCTTGGGAGAGGGGCGGACTGGAGCGAGTCTGGTCTGCTCCGCGGTGGACACTGCGCTGTCATAGCGTTTTCTTGAATCTGGGGCTGAGGGTAAACAGGCACAAGTCTATTTTGGAGGCGCAGGTGAGGAGGGGGTATAGGGACCCAGCCCCGCCACCCTTTCCCTCACCCCAAGGACGTGGAGTGGGGGCTGGGAGTGCCATCTGGGGCCTGGGGGAGGGGAGGCAGACGGGCCTGTTACTGGGGCTCTGGGGCGAACTGAAGGCCGGAACCCTGGCCTGTCGTCCAGCTCCAGCCCTTGGTGATCTTCTCACTGGAGGGAGTGTTTCAAGATGCTCCAGGTCACTGAAGCTGGTGGCCTTGGAAAGGTGGCACTGGGGAGTGAGTGGGTGCCCATGAGACCCCGGCCTCCCTGACCAACTTCTCCCCACTCTGGTCCAGTTTACAAGACCCTCCACCTGACTGATTCCCCTGGAATCCACTACCCCGTAGAGGGAGGGGGCAGTCTTCCTCCCAGCTGCACAGCTGAGGTGAGGGGCTAAGTGACCCCACTTAGCATGAAGGGGCAAAGCCCAGCTCTCCAATCTGGCCACTCTGCCCTCAGGCCCTGAGGGCTCCCCTTCATTCTGGGGCTATGACTGTGTGAGCAGCAAACTTCATGCTTGTCTTCCGGGGGGGATGGGAGGGGCCAGAGGCTCCAGAAGAGCAGGGGGCTGGAACAGAGAGATATAAATCCACCTGTTTGTCGACACCTTGGAGATTTCCTGACACCGTTCAGACCTGTTTCCTGATCTCCAGACTCATATGTGTGTCTGCCTACTGGACATCTCCACTAGGGTGTCTGATGGGTATTTCTGGCTCAACATATCCAAAAGTGAACCCTGGCCTTTCCTCCATGAACCCCTTTCTCCCAAAGTCTCTCCCTACTCGGTAAATGGCAGCAGAATCCTTCCCATTGCTCACAGAAAGAACTGGAATCATCCCTGACTCCACTCTGTCCCCCCCAGCCCTGTCAGCCCATCGCAAATCTTACAGGCTCTACCTTCCACATCCATCCAGAGCCCTCCCACTTCTCATACCTCCACTGCCGCCCCCACCCTGGCACAGCCCCTACTACCTCTGCCCCGGGACACTCCAGAAGCTTCCTCACTGCCCTCCCTCCTTCTGCTCTTGACCTTCTAGGGAGGGTCGACTCTCAACACAGCAGCTAGAAATATTCTTTAAAAACAAGTTAGCTCACAGGGTGACTAGGTGGCTCAGTTGGTTAAACGTCCAACTCTTGATTTCAGCTCAGGTCACGCTCTTAAGATCAAGCCCTGTTGCAGGCTCCTCACTCGGCAGGGAGTCTGCTTCTGCTCCCCCCCCCCCCCACCACCCTCTCTCTCTCTCTCTCAAATAAAAAAGTAAATAAATCTTTGAAAAAAACCCCCAACAAGTTAGCTCACATTTCTCCTCTGCTCAGAAGGGCTGTTCATTTCACTCTGAGTAGCACGTAAGCCCTCACAATGGTCTAGGAGCTCTATGCCTTCTGGCCTCTCATTACCTCTCTGACTTGATAGCCTGCCATGTTTCCTTCATTCACCCCACTCCAGCTGCCCTGGTCTCCCTGATAGTTCCTCAAACACATGGGCAGTCTCCTACCACAGGGCCTTTGCACCAGCTCTTCCCCCTTCCTGGAAAATTCCCCCAGATATCTGTAGAGCTCACTCCCTCACTTCCTTCAGGTCTTTGCTCCAATGTCACTCTCTATGACTCTATTTAAAATTGTAACTCCATCACAATCCAGAACTTTTTTTAAAGATTTTTATTTATTTATTTGACAGGGAGAGACACAGCGAGAGAGGGAACACAAGCAGTGGGAGTGGGAGAGGGAGAAGCAGGCTTCCCGCGGAGCAGGGAGCCCGATGCGGGGCTCGATCCCGGGACCCTGGGATCATGACCTGAGCCGAAGCCAGACGGTTAACGACTGAGCCACCCAGGCGCCCCCAGAATTTATTTTTTAAAAATATTTTATTTATTTATTTGAGAGAGACAGAGATAGCAAGAGAGAGCACGAATGGGGAGCAGAGGGAGAAGCAGGCTCCCACCAAGTGGGGAGCCCAATACAGGGCTCAATCCCAGGACCCTGAGATCATACCTGAGCCGAAGGCAGACAATCCAACCAACTGAGCCACCCAGGCGCCCCACAATCCAGAATTTCTTATCCCTTCTACCCTGCTTTATTTTTTTATAGCACTCATATCCTTTAATGTACGATATAATTATTTCTTTTGTCCCTATCAGTTTTTCTCCATGAAAATGTGAGCTCCACGAGGGCAGGGATATTTGTCTATTCTGTTCACTGATGTCTCCCTAGCACCCGGGATGATAACCGGTACACAGGAGGCACACAGGACCTATTCCTTGAATGAATAAATGCATCTAGTCCAGCCCCTTATTTCACAGATGAGGAAACAAAAGGCCCAGAATGAGGGGCAGTGGCCCTGAGTCATACAAAGAAAATCAGTGGCAGGAGCTGGGACCAGACCAAACACCTCCAGACGGGCAGTCCAGTGCTCCTTCTGCCCCATCTCCCATCCCAGGCTGGGTAAAGCTAAGTATGGCAGACACCACTGGGGTCCCTCCGTGATCTCAGATCCCTTTAACTGGTCTGTATGTTCAACTCCAAGCTCCGTGTGCTTTGCAGCTAATGCCTGGCACCTTGACCTTTTCCAGCATTTTCCCTTGGGCTGTCAGAGCACCTCACCTATAAGGAGAGCAGGAAGTGTCTGAGAGTCTGCATGCCTTCCCCTCCACATACACACAGGCAGCCTGATGTCAGTGACTGGCGGGAGAGAAAAAAGGCCAGCAACCGTGTCTTGAAGCAGGATCTTCCCTGAGGTGTGATTTGCACCCCCAGAGTACCCTGCAGGATCTCTCTGAGGTTAGAACCTTGCCTGAAATCTCCCCGTGCTTGGCTTCTTTCTCTTTCCCATCCTGCTTCACCCCTCCCTTGCCAGACTCTCAAGTGAGCACTCCTGTAATATCTCACCTGTACGTGAATCCTCCTGGCAAGGTCAGCTTCTGGAAGAACCCAATTTAAGGTAAGGGTTTCTATGTTAATCTGGGGTAGACTTGTGTACCAGTAAGGTGTAGGAGATAGACCACAAGCTTTAGAGAGTCCCAGTTGCAAATCTGAGGACAGCCCCTGACCTAGCACAAGACCTCTGGGGGAAAAATCCTGAGCTCTTGGAGCCCAGTTTCCCCACTGGAGAAATGGCATCGTCCCATGCAGCTGTCGTGAGGATTAAATGAGATAAAATAGGAGAAGCACTTGATGTGGTGGCTAGCGCAGAGTGGTTGTGCAATAAACATCAGTTCCTCCTCTGTCTCCCATCGGTATCTGTTGTGACCCATCTGGCCTGTCTGGATACATTTTGGACCCCAAGGGTCTCCCCCTACAGCTGAGCAGATACTGCATAGCTTTGACTGTGCTGAAGTAGAAACTTATCACTTCTTCAGGGGGTACCGGGACATAAAGAAGAGGTATCCTAAGACCACTGGGACATCTCCCAAAGAGTAATATAAGGTGAGTAATATAAGGGTGAATAAGACTATCTGGGATGAAGGACGGAAGCAAAACACACACACGCACACACGCACTCCCCACGTGCTCCCACTCTACCAACAGTCAAGTGGTACCACCAGACAAGGAAACATTGACAATCAACTCCAGGTTGTAAAAACCAGTCCTCAGCTAGGCAGACAGCCTGCCTTGGGGTGGCAATGGCACCATCAGTGGAGAGTGGTGAGACTCAGGAGCTCTAGAAGCTCTGGAGGACCTAAGGTTAAGGATGGCTATGTGACCATGGGACCCTAGGAGGTCCCTCCACTGCTGCCCACCTCTTTTCACGTGCTGGACTGCTCCCAGGCTGACCTCCACGCCTTGCTCACCCCACTCCAATCTGTCATTGTATCTGCAACCCTGTTCCCACAACCCCACTTATGCCTCATATCTGCGTCCAGGCTTTCTTAGAAGCCCAGTCGCTCCCCAGAAGCAAGGGTCAAGTTCGTCTTTATTTCTTTTAGAGTCTAAGTATAATGGATTGTACTTTAAAGATTTTTATTGATTTATTTGACAGAGAGAGAGAGAGAGAGAGAGAGAGAGAGCACAAGCAGGGGGAGGGGCAGAGGGAGAGGGAGAAGCAGGCTCCCCACTGAGCAGGGAGCCCGATGCGGGACTTGATCCCAGGACGCTGGGATCATGACCTGAGCTGAAGCAGACACTTATTTGACTGAGCCAGCCAGGTGCCCCAATGGATTGTATTTTAGAGCTAAAATGTTATCACTCATCAAATCCAACCCTCCCCTATATTTTGTAAATATGACACCAGGAATACAGAGAGGAAAGGTGGCTTTCTCAGGGTCCCACAGTGAGTTAGTGACAGAGCCAGAATGGAGTCCCTAATGTCATTCTATTTTATTTTGCCACCACAGGGATATCTGTTAAAATAGGTGTATGTGGGCAGATGAGGGCAATGACAGGGACACAGCATCCTGCCTGTGACAAGGCCTCTGACACAGCCCTTCATGGGGTCCCTTCTACTGAGATGGGAGGGAGTGGCCACACGGAGCTGACCTCCATCTTGCTCACAGTTTCTATCAGTAGCTGGAGGAGACCTGAAGGAAGAGAAGAGACCCTTATAAATACCTACCATGCATTGGGCACTGCACACATGCCAAGATATGAAAACTGAGTGTTCAGTGGAGTCACTGATGTACAATAGAGGTGAAATTCCAAAGGCAGATCTTATATACAGAATTTGCCAAGGAAATGTTCCAGAACCAGTTTCATAACGTGAAACACCCTCAGCCAAGTCAAGGACATATAAAGAGGACACATAGTAGAAGAGAGGATTCGATGAAGAGATCATCTTGGAGAGAGTTCTTGCTATGCTGTAGACCGTATCTCACATCCCTAGGATGACCACAGTCTGAAAGACGTAATAACAAGTGTTGACAAGGATGTGAAGAAACTGGAACCCTCATACGCTACTGGTGTGAATGCAAAATGGTGCAACTTCTTTGGAAAACAGTCTGGAAGCTCCTCAAAAAGTTAGAGTTACCACGTGACCTAGCGATTCCACTCCTAGGTATATTCCCAAGAGAAATGAAAACACACATCCACACAAAAACCTGGACATGAATGTTCACAGCATCATTATTCAAAATAACAACAACAACAAAAAACACCAGAAACAAGCCAAATGTCCATCACTAATGAATAGATTTTAAAATGTAGAATATACCTACAATGGAATATTATTTTGCCATCAAAAGGAATGAAGTACTGACCCATGATACAACGTGGGTGAACCTTGAAAACATTATGCTAAGTGAAAGAAGCCAGCTACAAAAGGCACCATATGGTATCATTCTATTTATATGAAAGGTCCAGAGGAGGCAAATCCATAAAGACAAGAAGTAGAGTAATAATTGCCCAGGGCTGGGAGGATGGAGTGGGGGGAGGGGAGGAGAGCGGTAACTGTTAATGGGTGCAGAGTTTCTTTCTGGGATGATGAAAATGTTCCCAAATTGATCATGGTGATGGTTCCATAACTCTTTGAAAATACTAAAAACTATTGAGTTGTATACTTTAAAAGGGTGAATTTTATGATGTGTGAATTATGTCTCAATAAAGCTGTTATTTAAAAAAAAAAAGTGGCTGCAGAAGCATCACTCACCTAAGAGAGGAGAAAAATCATGGGCCTGCCAGTGTTTTCATTTGTGTCAGGGAAAGATAACCCCCACTGAATAAATTTGAAAGAAACTGTGGAACACATTTTTTAGAAGTTGAAGTGTTTGTTCATCATACCACTTAGATTCATGCTATCTTGCTTAAGGTGCTTGTCCAAACTGTCCATGACTGAGAGCTGCCAGGATCCAGTTTTGGAAAGACCTTAACAGACTGAAATATAAAAAGATGGCAAAGATTGGGGGAAAAAGTAATCTGGTATTTAACATCTGCATAAATTCAGAAGAGGGTGGGAGTGTTCAATTCAACAGCAATCTGTGTGACGAAGACCCGGTTTTAGCTTGACTGTAAGTCCAATATTTGCCAACCATTTGATGTGATAGCCATAAAAGCTTGCTGCATCTTAGATGACATTAAAAGAAATAAAACCATAGGGTCAAAGGAAGTGATAGTCCCAATGTGGTGAGAACCCAACTCACCTGTTCTGTTCTGGGCGTCATGTAAGAAGTACGCTGGCAAACCTTAACCAGTCCAGAAGAAATTGGACAGAAATGTAAAAGCCCAGAAATCATGTGAGATGAGAACAATAAAAACATCTGACAGTATTTAGCTGGAACGTTTAAGATATAGGTGGGAGCCTATAACTGTCACATGGAAAATTGAGTAAGCTTGCACTATGCCCTTCTTTAGTGATGAGACAAGGATCATACATGTAAGTTACAGAAAGGTAGGTTGGGGTTTAACATGAGGAACTAAGCTAGTTATCAAAATAGACTGCCTCAGAAAGAAATTATACTAGCTATAGTTTGCTGAAAAATAAGTGAAAATATTTTTATTTGCTTATTTTGAAAAGGTAATACATTCACATGCTCAAAAGGCAAAACAATAGGGTGCCTTAGTGGCTCAGTCGGTTGGGCGTATGCCTTCAGCTCAGGTCACAATCCTGGGGTCCTGGGATGGAGCCCTGCATCAGGCTCCCTGCTCAGCCCGGAGTCTGCTTTTCCCTCTCCCTCTGCCCTTTGCCCTGCCGCCCCCTGCCACTCGTGATCGCTCTCTTTCAAATAAATAAATTCTTTTAAAAAAGGAAAAGCAAAGCAATACATAAAGGTTTACAAAGAAAAGTCTTGTTTCCATCCCAAATTATCCTCTAGACCTCCTATGCATCCAGGAACCACGTTTTTCCTTCCAAAGCTTCCATATGCAAATGAAACACATATTTCACACACACCCTCACCTTTTTCACAATAGGTAACGTACAATACACACAGCTATGTCTTTGCTTCGGTCTGGAGACTTTCTACTTACTTGTTATAATCCCCTTTTCTGTTGTGTCGAATCAGATGGTAAACCCATATATTGAGTTTTAATTTCAGTTATTTTATTTTTCAGCTCTACAATTTCCACTTGATTCTTTTTTTTTTTTTTTTTTTAGATTTTATTTATTTATTTGACAGAGAGAGATACAGCGAGAGAGGGAACACCGGCAGGGGGAGTGGGAGAGGAAGAAGCAGGCTTCCTGCAGAGCAGGGAGCCCAATGCGGGGCTCCATCCCAGGACCCTGGGATCATGACCCGAGCTGAAGCCAGACGCTTAACGACTGAGCCACCCAGGTGCCCCTCCCTTGATTCTTTTTTATTGATTCTATGATCCAATGAAATATTCCACTTTTAAGTGTTTTTTCATATTTTCTTCTGGTTTCTTAAACATATTAATCATAGCTATTCTATTTTTTAATTTAAATTCAATTAATTTACATATAGTGTATTATTGGTTTCAGAGGTAATCATAGCTATTCTAAAGTCTTTACTATCTGGATCTCTTGCGGGTCTGGTTTATTGTCAATTTTTTTATTTCCTTTGACTGAGCCACTCTGGTCCTGTCTCTCGGCATGCCTAGTAATTTTTACTGAATACCAGGCATTGTGGTTTTAAAACTTTATGGTATATCTTAAAGATCTTTCCAGTGACATATTGAAATATATATTAATGTATTGAAAATGTCCTCTTTTTTCTAGATAGGCATTTTATAAACAGTATCTCCAAACCATATAGCATTCCTGAAAGGTGTGTATCTTCCCTGGAGAGAGTCCCACAACTAAAATCCAGCAAGGATGAGATTCATGTCCAAGTCTGTCTAACTTCAAAATGGGTGTTTCCCCCCAACAACACCTGTGAACAGCCATCATAGGAGGGACTCAAGTGGATCCTGTAGTACCCTCTGTTGCATAGATAGTTCCAGCAAGCCTATAGTGGTTGTGTTCCCCATTCAAGTTAGCTCAAGAATAAATGGTCATATCATTATGAATTCTTGGTTAAGAATTCTTGTGGCTACAAGAACTATGTGTTATTCAAAATTTCTACAGGAAGTAAGTAGCACATGTTAGATAATTCAAGGAGGGCTTATTTACAAAGGGACTGATTGTAAAGGTATGGGTGGCATATAGGGAGACCACAAAGAGGAAAGTGAAGAAACCTAGGGTTGACAGCGATAGAGCTGTCACCACCACAAAGGTGAAAGTGCTGGAGCAGGGAACAGTGACTGGAACCCACAGAATTGAGAGTCATGGAGAACAGGCCACCTTGAGAGGAGCAGTGCCTTCAGCCAGCCCAAGGAGACCTTACAGGTAGAGAACCAGGGGAATAAATAACCCCGATGCCACTCTCCTCCCTCTTTCCGATTTTCTGCCAGGGCTCCCTATTAGCCAAACACAATCAGAAGCCTCCTGAGGCAAAAAGGAGGTGGAGGAGTGATCTAAAGTGGATCTAGACAGGCAGGAAAATATCTGTCACAGGCACACACACACGCACACGCACACACACACCCAGAGTCCTAAGGAATAAAGACATTCAATTGGGTCGCACGTAAGTATCTTTGTAGGCAATCCCAATGTCGTTCAGCAGCCCAGTGATACGGTTCCATGATGCTACTGAGGACCTAGGCTCTCTCCATCTTTTCACCTCACCATCCTCAGGATGGTTGATTTTCTATCCTTAACCTGTTGTCTCATGTCTCTCCGCCGTTACACCCTTACTTGACTGCATTCAAGACAGGAAGAAGGGGCACACTTCCTTGTCTATGTCTTTTAATCAGGGAGTACTGTCATTCACAAAAGCCTCCCTGCCCCCAGCAGTCTTCCCCCTGCATCTCATTCCACCCAGAACTGGGTCACCTGGCCACCCTCAAGCCAATCACTAGCAAAGGTGGACAGGATCCTCTTGGTTGGCATAGACAACCATAGTTCATCTCTTGGGGCCAGAGATTGGGTTCACTTCCTTGAGCTTGTTGCCTCCCACAACAAAATCAGGGTTCCACAGTCTAAGGAAGATGGAGGGATGATGTCAAGTAGGTAATCAGCCATATGAGGCACAGGCTTCTTTTACTTTCCCCCAGGAAGCTCTAAGCACCTCACAGGAACCCAGGGAATGCACTGCAGCTGAACTCAGGGAAGTAGAACCAGCTGAGGTTCTGAATGGGCCACAGCTCCTCCCAGCCAATCTCCACACTTCAGGGTCTCCTATCTCCAGCCAAGCACCGCTTCTCTCTGCTCTGCCCTCCTCCCTCTGATAGATTCCTCTGCCTACCTCTGGCTTCCTCTCTCCGAAACTGTAGCTCCTCTGGCCCCTCTCAGCCTGTTGCAGGGCAAAACCCTACTGTAGCTAAGGTCAGGGGGTGGGATCGGGGGTACAGACAGCCCAAGGGCAGCAGGGACAGGTGGTGGGGGCAGTGTCCCTTATGAGGGTCTGTGAAGAGGTCAGGTGAAGGCAAATGAAGCTGGGCCAAAGTAACAGGATAGAATTTACCTAGATGTGCATAAATGCCTAATGACACCAGGGCATGTTGATGCACTTGAAGGAGGGTAATTCAGTGCAAAAGTGAACTGAAAACTCTCTTGACTTGTATCTTTGTGGTGCCCACGTTGGTTGACAACTAGGAACAAATGTCCCTCTGTCCTCCATTCTCCACACTTCTGGAACAGGCTCAGTAATCATGCCTAGCATGAAGGACCTTCTAGAGGAATGTAGTA
This sequence comes from Eumetopias jubatus, assembly GCF_037043125.1. Lineage (NCBI taxonomy): Eukaryota > Metazoa > Chordata > Mammalia > Carnivora > Otariidae > Eumetopias > Eumetopias jubatus. The sequence continues at coordinate 114,926,576 of NW_028274812.1, forward strand.
GATGCTTGGTGCCTGCCCAGATCCTCTTTATCAAGCTCCACATCCAGCCCCAGCTGCTAAAGGTTCACAGTGGCCCCCTTTTCCAGATAATTAGTCTCAGCCCCCTCCCCTCTGGCGACCACCAGTTTCTTCTCTGTATTTATAGGTCTATTCTGCTTTTTCTGTATTCATTTGTTTTTTGAGATTCCACATGAGTGAAATCATAAGGCATTTCTCTTTCTCGGTCTGATTTATCTCACTAAGATAATAACCGCTAGGTCCATCCATGTTGTTGCAGATGGCATGATCTCATCCTTTCTTAAAGCGATGTAACATTCCATTATATAGATCTTCCTTATCCATTCATCTCTCAGTGGACACTCAGGTTGCTTCCATATCTTGGCTATTATAAATAATGCTGCACTAAGCATAGGAGTGCATATATCTTTTTAATGTTTTCATTTTCTTTGGGTAAATATCCAGTAGTGGAATTATTGGATCACATATTATTTCTATTTTTAATTTTTTGAGGGACCTTCACACTGTTTTCCCCAGTGGCCCCACCACTTTACATTCCCACCAACAGTGTACAAAGTTTCCTTTTTCTCCATATCCTCGCCAGCACTTACTTCTTGTCTTTTTGATTTTAGCCATTCTGACAGGTAAAGGATGATATCTCTTTGTGGTTTTGATTTGCATGTTCCTGATGATTAGTGATGTTGAATATCTTTTCATGTGTCTGTTGGTCATCTTGTCTGTTAGTCATCTGTACATCTTTTTTGGAAAAATGTCTATTCATGTCCTCTGCCCATTTCTTAATCACATTGTTTTTGGTATTGAGTAGTGTAAGTTCTTTATATATTTTGGACATTAACCCCTTATCAGATAGATTGTTTGCAAATATCTTCTCGCATTCAGGAGATTGTCTTTTTGTTTTGTTGATGGTTTCCTTTGCTGTGCAGAAACTTTTTATTTTGATGTAATCCCAATAGTTTATTCTTGCTTTTGTTTCCCTTGCCTCAGGAGACATATCTAGAAAGAAGTTGCTACTGCCAATGTTAGATAAATTAGTGTCTGTGCCCTTTTCTAGGATTTTTATGGCTTCAGGTCTCACATTTAGGTCTTTAATCCATCTTGAATTTATTTTTGTGTATGGTGTTAGAAAGCGGTCCACTTTCATTCTTTTGCATGTAGCTGACCAGTTTTCCCAGCACAAGACAATGTCTTTTTCCCATTGGATATTCGTGCCTCCTTTTTCATAGATTCATTAACCATAAGCTTGTGGATTTATTTCTGGGCTCTCTATTCTTTTCTATTGATCTCTGTGTCTATTGTTGTGCCAGTACCATATCGTTTTGATTACTGCAGCTTTGTAGCGTACCTTGAAATCTGGAACTGTGATACCTCCAGCTGTGTTTTTCTTTCTCAAGACTGCTTTGGCTATTCAGGGTCTTTTGTGGGCCTGTACAAATTTTAGTATTATTTGTTCTAATTCGGTGGAAAATGCTGTTGGTATGTTGAAAGGGATTGCACTGAATCTGTAGATTGCTTTGGGGAGCATGGACATTTTAACAATATTAATTCTTCCAATCCATGAACATGGAATGTCTTTCCATTTGTTTGTGTCGTCTTCAATTTCTTTCATCAGTGTTTTATAGTTTTTCGAGTGTAGGCATTTCACCTCCTTGGTTAAGTTTATTCCTAGGTATTTTATTCTTTTCAGTGCAATTGTAAAGGGAATTGTTTTCTTAATTTCTCTTTCTACTACAACATTATTAGTGTATAGAAACACTACGGGTTTCTGAGTATTAATTTTGTGTCCTGCGCAGAAATTCTTAGAGCACCCATTATGTGCTACACACACTGCTGAGCTCTGTGAGAAGTTAAGAGGCACAAGACAGTCTCTGATTTCAAAGGGTTTACATTCTAATTAGCAAGAAAAAACAGACCGGTCAAAAGGGAAACAGTCATAACAAGCAGCATATGCCAACACCCAATGCTCGAGAAACCAACAGGTGTGCAGAGAAGGGAGCTGGTGCTGCAGTCAGGAAGGGCTCCCTGGAAGAGGTGCTAGTCGATTTAAAACTTCCATAAGCAGAAAAGAGGCCCGAGGAATGAACTAGGGATCAGGTGGCGCAACACACAGGCCACACGGCAAAGTGGAACTCTCTGCAAGGGAGCAAGAGAGATAAGACAGGAGAGGCAGGTTGCTGCCTGAGGGTGGCAGGAGAGCCAGGATGGTGCATGAGACCAAAACTGAGAGTCAGGGTGATCAAGGGAAGGAGGCTCAAAATCGAGAAGTCCAGGGGCACCTGGGCAGCTCCGTCAGTTAAGCGTCTGACTCTTGATGTCGACTCAGGTCACAGAGCGTTGAGCCTGCTTAGGTGCTTAGGATTCTCTCTCTCCCTCTCCCTCTGCCACCACCCCCACTTGTGTGCACACACTCTCTCTTAAAAAAAAAAAAATTAGGGAAGTCCACTTGTCTTGTTCATTGTCACCCCACCTCCTATCCCTTAACACCCAGCACGGTGCTGGGCACGGAGCAGGTGGGTTGCTAAGTGTCCACCGAACAGGGTCCTGCATATGGGGCGCCCCTCTCCTCATCCTCTTCTCAGATCCAGGCTCCTCTGAGCAGGAGCAAGGGCTGTGGGATGGGGCTGGGGGAGCAGGTGGGGCCTTCCGGATCAGCATGATGTGATCCCCTAAGAATCAGGGAAAGAGAAGGCCCCTCCTTTCATCCCAGCAGGAACTTAATTAGGAGAGCTAATTAGTGGACGGGGAGTGAGAGAGGAGGCCCTGGCACCTGTGTGCGTGCAGGAGCGTGCGAGCTGAGGATAATTTCGGGCTTGTCTTCCGCAGGGAAGTAAGCCGCGGCTCGGGGGCTGCTGAGGTCGGACAAGAGCCAGGGCCCATCCCTCTCCCCCAGGGACAGGCCCCAGGGGCGCTCATGCGTGTGCACACACTACACACTCTTCCACAGACACATCACACACGCACACATGCACACATGCACGTGTGTACTCACACTCACTCCCCCTTTCACCGCTTACCCACTCACACAAACCACACACTGACACACGTACACATCCACGCGCACCTTCGTGTACAACCATGTTACATGCATACACACGCACGTGCTCACAACCACACACACATTCACACACGGTCACAATACACTCACATACACATTCACACCCTTGCCCACACGCACACTCGTACACACTCACACATACACTCGTATACACATTCATACATGTGTACGGGAGAGCAGTTTTGACCTTCAAGCCTCCACACCCAACCCAGATCCCTCCTCACTGTTCTCCCGAGAGTTCTCAGCGGTGCCCCAGGCCCATTAGCAGAGTGGCACCCCGAACCGTGTAAGGCGGGGCGTGTAAGGCCCACACCTAGGCCCTCGACAGGGTCCTCTCTCACCCCATGGCTTCTTCAAGAGGAAAAGAAGCTTCTGAAAGCAGATGCCACAGTTTCCCTGCCGTCCTGCACATCCCAGTGTGAGGAAGCTCTTCCTCCCAGCTGCCATCCAGCCCTTGGAGAATCAGGGCAGTCTAGATCTCATGGACAGAGAATGTTCTCACTTGACAGCACACAGGTCCCAGGGGAACCTGAGCCTCCCCCCAGAGCCATATTATAGGATCAGGGTGGGGGCTTTGGGTCTGGGCTCAGTTTCCTTGTGTGTAAACGAGGACAGCCACAGTTCCAGGTTGTGTGAGCAGTAAGAGAAACTACGTGTAACATGCTTAGCACAGGGCATGGCGTATAGTACATGCTTGATAAGTTGAAAACCTGTCACCATGGAGGCCAAACCCAGCACTCCCGGCTTCCCACTTCCCCTCCGGGCCTGGCTCCCTCTTGCCTTCCTTCCCTGTCTCAGAATAAGGAGACAGATTATTAGTACAAATTTGATCAAAATGACACATGGATTAGCATGTACGCTGCAAAGTCTAATTCTGTTTACTGTTCTAGGGGAGCATGCAATTATTACAGGGGCTGGGACAGAGTGTTTTTAATAACATTTCTTGTTAAGATTTAATTATAGGAAATTGTATTTTCTTAATCACTGAAAACTCAACTGGCTACGAAGAGAATTGTGATAATTTTGTTTGCAGTTTATTAAATCCTTAGGATATTCTTTCTCTTCCATTTGCTTTTATTATGTGCTGCTGCTAAGTGCTTTCTTCCCCTTGGAGCCGGGAGGAGGGAGCCCCTGGGCCCCTGCCCCTCCCACCCCCAGGCCCTCCACTCCCGGCAAACTCAGATGCCAATAACCACAGAAACTAAAGCAACTTGTGAACTTCAGTTGTTCGCTTTCCTGCTCAGTAAAAAGAACCAGTGTGCTCTCCTCCTAGTCAGAAGTTTGGTGGGCTGAGAAGCCGTCTATAGAACACCTGGTCCTCGTACCAGCCTCCCCTAGAAACCCCGGCAGAGGTCATCTCTTAGCCAAGAATCCCCAAAGGACGGACTGTAAAGGTGATATTGTCACCTGCCTGCATTTACAGGCTGTTCCTGGCCCCCTCAAAAGTCTAGAGCCTAGCGAGGTGCCCTGAGGGTAAGATGGAGCTGCAGGAGCCAACTGACCCCCTGTCTGTTCTCTTTTGGACAAGGCAGAACTCGGGGTGGGGGGTGGCAGTGAGTTTCATTTCTATAACTGACCCTGTATGAGGCCTCTTTCCTACCAGATGTGAAGACCTGGGAACACAGACCTGGATCCGACAGAGCCCTGCCAGGCTGTCCGCGGGGCCGTCCTGCTCCCTTCCTGCAGCTTCTGTGTGTGCGCAAGAGGAGGCGCGGGGAGTCAAGGGGGCCGTGGAGAGAGGTTTACACTGAGGAAACAGGATGTGTGAAAACCAGAGGCACAAAGGAGTCACAGTCTACCACTTCCTCCAGGAAACCATGCTCAGGGGAAAAGATGCAATATTATCAACAACATGAGGAGTGATGCTTATAAACCAACGTGAGACGCTGGCCCCCCCAGGGATTTGTGCTGCCGTGGTTAAGTAAGAATTCTTCAGTCAAAGGAAAGCATCTCTTGACTGTGAACGCCTGTGATTCCCCAAGAGTGTGTGTGTGTGTGTGTGTGTGTGTGTGTGTGTGTGTGTGTGTGTGTGTGTGTTAGCGGGGGTCCTCTAAGACCTCACTCACAGCTCCCTCTCCATCTCTACCCGACTCCATGATTCTCCAAACCCGGACCATCTCCACACAGATGCTGTGTTCACGGGCACCCTTTCTTCCAGAGAGCTCCACCCTTTAGGTCAACAAGTCCCACCTGTGTCTAGCCTAGAGCTCTCCTGCTGTGTCCTCTTGATCCTCTGGGAGGTGGGAGAGAGGGACGTGGAGACAATAAATGAAATTCCCTGCAGAACAGCCTCACCTGACACATCCCCAGTTCTCTCCACTCCCCACTCAACTCTGAGCCCCCAGCTCTCTTAACGATCCCCCAGCGGCCTCTCTGTACCCTCCCTGTCCCTTTGGTGTCTTTGTTCTCCCGGGCTGGGGAAAACACGCCTGACAGTGTTAACCCCCCGATGGCAGAGTGCAGGACATCAAAGAGACGGCGAGAAAGGTGATGGATAATAGATGGCTGGAAGCATGAATGATACATACGCAGATAAATGATGGATAATGGGGCCTGCATGATGTATAGGCAGCTGCCGGAGTAATAGATGTGTACATACATATAGACTGATGGAGGGAGACAGTGTGAGAGACACGGGGGCAGCTGCAAGGACTGATCCACGATCAGTGGTAGATGCATTGATACCAGATAGGCAGGGAGATCAGAGGCAGGGACGGTAGGTAGGAGACAAGACAGAGAGATATCCATAGCGAGGGACTTCCTGGGCACAGGGGACTGGAGAAAAGACAACAGGCAACAAATGGACACCCAGCACCTTCCATTGCAGCCACGGCTGGCCCCCAGGCGTGCACGGTAGGTAGGTCGCAGGATACAGGGAGTGAGCTAAGGAGCCGGGACGCATGGACAGGTGATGGATGTGCCGAGAGATGACGAATACATGGGCGGACCCTCTGCTCAGGGCACCCCTCGCTTCTCCCCTTCGCCACCCTCCCCCCCCCCGCCCCCCGTGGTGTGTGTGTAGGGGGGGAACAGCTCGGACGGGGTGCCGCGCCGCTGCTGGCCGCGCGGGGGCGCCCACGGCGGGGGCAGAGGAGCCGAAGGGCGGGGAGGGTGCGGGCGGCGGGCGGCGGGCGGCGAGGGGCCGTGGGGCCCGCGCCGGAGTTTGTTTCCATGACGGCCGGGCCCACGTGACCCCTCCCCACTCCCCTCCCAACCCCTTCCCTTCATAAATAATGTCCCTCGTTGAAAACTGCTCCCCAAGGAAGGGCAGAGGAAAGGCTTCTTGCTGGGCTGCTTTCCCCGAAGAATGGGAGCAAGTCTTTGAAGCCCGCCTGCCTTCCAGAGCCGCCGGAGTCAGTTTGCTCCTTTTCCCTGTCACTGCCTCTGCTTGTCCTTGCTCGGTTTTAAGTCGTTTCTCTCTCACCACCTCGCCTCCCTGCTCCCGCAATCCTCAGGGTCTTACGGACCCCAGCGCCTCTCCGGAGCCAGCAGGAATGAGGTGCAGAGACAGTGAGGGAAGCTATTGTTCTGGAAAGGGCAAGGCAAAACTCCTGGGAGAATTGGGGGTGGGGGACTGGAGCCGATAAGACCGCTGAAGCTATGGTGAAGCCGACCCGGGGCGAGGGGCTCGTCACAGTCTGAGTCTGGCTCAGCAGCTCCTTCCCAGCACTCCCCCCCGCCCCCCAAACACACCCTCCAGGGGAATATGGGCATCCTGGATGGCCCTCCCTCAGCCCCCGCTTGGGTGGTGCAAAACTGCCTAGGAGGAGACAGAAGGAGCACGAGCCCCAGTAGTGGGGGCCTCAGGGAGGGTGAGGGTCCTGGGGGTGGAGCTGTCACTGCTGGGAAAAAAAAAGACCCCTTGCCTAAACCCGTAGTTTCATTGTGTCCACTGGAAGTTGGAAGCACAGACGCTAGCCCCACCAGAGGAGGTAGGCTCTGCTGCCTCCAAGGCATGCCTTCACAGCTCTCCTCCATAACCACTTAGTACCCACTTAGTACACAAGGGCCCCTGGAAACAGATGACCTTGGAGAACCTTCTGCAGAGAGGCCAGCCAGGGAGGCACAGAGAGGTTAAGCAACTAGCTCGATGTACCACAGCCTGGAAGCGGCAGGGTTGTAGCCACACTCAAAGCCAGAAATTCTCAGTCATGAAGAATTAGAGAAGGCAGCAAGGAAGGGATGTGAGACATACAGAGAAAATAGGCAGAGCGTGGCTCAATTTTCATGAACTGGTTTCCCCTTCAAACAATGGCCAAGTCCCCACCCCTGCTTCACGTACCCCTTCCAGTTCTTTGCCCTTGCGTTTTTTAAAAAAAATCTAGCTACTTTGCCTCTGCCTGGAGGAAGTGATACCAAAACGGTCTTTAAGAAGCGGGGCGGGGGGGGGTGTCATTCATGATTAGCTAGAGGTTAGAGGGGACAGAGGCAGAAGGGGCGGCAGAGCAAAGGCAGAGAGACGTGGAGTGTGAGAGGACTAGAGACAGCTCCGGATTCCTGGGGTGAAGAAGGTTCAGCAGGAGTACAAAGAGATTTCAGGAGAAAGAAGCAGAGCTCAGATCTGGAGGTCTTGTTCTCCATCTGAGAAGCTCCTGGTAGGGAGCCACAGAAGGGTTCTACACAAAGGAGTAATAAGTTGAGATTTGTAATGTGGCGGGTGGGTTGGAGGTGAGTGGGTATTAGAGACGGGGAGGCCAGTCAGCAAGCTACCGCAACAGTCCATTGGGAGGGGGAGATGATGGGGAACCACATCGGGGCAGTAAGAATTGGGTTAGTGGGAAGGGAGAGCAGAGGAATATTTTAGAGGTCAAAGCATCAGGACCTAAAAAGATAGAGACAGAGTAAACAAAACTGAAGTCAAGGCTGACCCTTGGATGTCTGGCCACCCTCTCTAAATGGTTGGAATATCGGAAGAAGAGCAGACTTAGGGAACTCGTCCAGTGGGAGCATGCTGAGCTGGAGGGTGTGCAAACCAACGCTTTGTGGATAGTGGAATACTCTGGCCTGAGCCCCATGGGTGAAGTCTGGACTAGCAATGCATGGTGGGTCCCCGAGGGGGAGACCGGACGACTGCCCTGGGGAGGGGGAAGAGCTGGGACCCAGCATCAGACTGATGAAAAGATGCTCAGCATCCCTCATCATCAGGGAAATGCAAACCAAAACCACAGTGAGATCTCACCTCACACCCATCAGAATAGTTAGTATCAAAAAGACAAGAAACAAGTGTTGGTGAGGAAGTGGAAAAAAGGGAATCCTTCATGCACTGAGGGTGGGAATGCAGTAATTCCGCTACTGGGTATTTAGCCAAAGAAAATGAAAACACAAATTCAAAAAGATATATGCACTTCTATATTTACTGCAGCATTATTTACAATAGCCAAGATATGGAAGCAAGCCAACTGTCTGTCAATAGATAAATGGGTAAAGAAGATGTGAGATATATGTATACAATGCAATATTCCTCAGCCGTCAAGAAGAATGATATCTTGCCATTTGCAACAACATGGAGGGACCTAGAGGGTATCAAACTAAGTGAAATAAGTCAGGCAGAGAAAGAGAAATACCGTATGATTTCACTTATATGTGGAATCTAAAAAATAAAACAAATGAACAAACAAACAAAAAAACAAGTGGACTCAAATACAGAGAACAAACTGGTGGTTGCCAGAGGGGAGGCGGGTGGGGGGGATGGGCAAAATAGGTGAAGGGGATTAAGAGGTACAAACTTCCAGTTATAAATTAAATAAATCACAGAGATGAAAAGCACAGCATAGGGAACGTAGTCAATAATATTGTAAGAACATTGCATGGTGACAGATGGTGACTACACTTGTGGTGGTGAGCATTGAGCAATGTATAAAATTGTCAAATCATTATGTTGCACACTTGACTTGAAACTCATATAACATTGTATGTCAACTAGACTTCAATAATAAATTTTTAAAAATAAAAAAGAAAGGGTCAAGACAAAACTTTGGGGGAGAGAGAGAGAGAGAGAAGGAAATTGGTAGAACACTGTATTGGAGGGAGAGGGGCTGGTGAAGGAGGGAGGGAGGAGGGAATGGGGGGGTGTTATAAGGTGCTGGTGAGAAAAACATTAAAGGTGCCCCAAGGACTTGGCACTAGGGATCTTATTCATTATTAGGGTCTAGCAGGAAACTCAGGATCTGTTCAAAAGTAATGCAAAGAGAGTTTAATAAAGGTGCAGGCAGGCAAGGTGCAAAGGTGTGAAGAGGGTGTAAGGAAATGGAGGGGATGTGGTGAAGCTCCAGGGCTAGTAACAGGGGAGCCAGGCCAGAGGAGCCCTGGAGGGGGAGCCCCGTGGAGGGGCCACAGGCCAGGAGCTACAGGCTGGGATGGAGGGACACAGCCAGGCCTCTGCAGCTCACAGCAAGTCAGGAGATTAACTACCTCAGCCTCACTCTCTACCTTCCCTCCATCTCCTGTGGGGTTCCCCATTGGCAGGGCCCAACCTGAAGCCAGAAGGCCACGCAGCCCACAGAGGTCAGCCCTGGAGCCCACGCGCTAACCATCAGGCGACACAACCTTGGTGAGCAAGCCGATGAATGCACTGACCCATGTAACTAGCCAGACTGGGGTGGCCCTGGCTCCGGGCCCCTCCTGTTCCTTTCTTTCAGCTCTGCTTCTTTCCTCCATGACAGGGGTGGCCCAAAGGCAAAGTTGCTCTGCCCTGCTAGTTCCAACAGCAGAACCCCGGAGAAGGTGTCTGAGTGGTCTGGCCCAGGTCACAGGCCCATCCCGGAAGCAGTCACTCTGCACTGGGCGGCCCACAGCAGGAGCCACCTGGGAGCCACCCCAGGAGCGCTCAGACAGGGAGGGTGGTAGCTGCTGGGAAGCAGACACTTGTAGATGGAAGCCCAGAGAATGAAGAAGGGAGGCAGGCTGGGACCAGGGTACAGCCCTTTGTGTTTCTAAGTGAGACAGGAGGTGAGAAGGCAGCAGAGGAAAGCTTTCCTTCCTTGCCTCCTGCTGGGCGGGCACCAAAAATACCCAGAGATTTGTCCTCCCACACGCCCCTAAACACACATGCTTGCATATATATCTCACCATAAATATATACGTAGGCACATGGCCATGCCTAGACAAACATGCTTGCTCACTTTATACTCACGTACAGACACTGACATAGTCCCCAACATTTATATTCTCAGTCAGGACAGGCAAGGTTATGCCACACTAACAAACAAGTCCCCAAACTCTCAGTGCCTTAAAACCACAAAGGCTTCCTTCTTGCTCAGGACCAGTCCATCACAGCCTCTGCTCGTCGTGGTCCCTCTGGACCCGAGTCACTCCAAACCTTGCCGGTCCCTGTACCAGAGGGAAAGAAAGACCTCTGGAAGTTCCCACACTGGCGATGAAAGGGCGATGAAATCCGTATGCCCGGAAGTAATGCTTTCTCTTCTGTTCATGGGCCAGAACTGGCCCCAGGGCCCCACTCGAGGAAGCTGGAGACCCAGAACTTTTTAGCAAGTAGTGCTAATGCTGACCACAACATGACACAGGTGTGTGCTCACTCACACACACACACACACACACACACACACACCACTCTTCCCGTGGCTCTCTCATTTCTCAGATCCTTTTGTTTCTCAGACTCTCACAACTCCCTGTTCCCAACAATCAGGGTCAAAAGTCCCCTCGTGGGAGCCCGGGGTCATGGCAACTCCCACCCCCTGGTACTGCAGGCCCCGTCTGCTGCTCCCAACTCTCTGTCTCCCTCCTGGGTGCTGCCCCCCACCTCCCCTCGGAGCCCAAGGAGCCCACGCCTCCTAGCCTCCCCTGCCCCTCGCTTCCCCCCTCCTGCTGAGGAGAGAGAAGAGGGACAGCTGCGTGTTTATGCAGTGCTACTTCACACGGCCACCCCACCACTTGCTTCAAGTTCCCCGCTCCCTCCCTTTCTTCTTTCTGTGAGTGCCTTGAGAGATCCCTGGGTGTGCGCTAGGGGCCCAGGAGACAGAGACGGCAGGCTGCTGGGGCGGCCAGCCTGTGAGGGGAGCCCAGAGGGCCTGGGGCAGTGTGAAGGGAGGTCCCGCAGACCGTAGCCAAGGCCCTGAGAGGGCCCGAAATGCAGGCAGACAGACACAAATGGGCAGAGACAGGAGAGAGACATAAAATGTGCCAGAGCAACAGAGGCAGATGGAAAGAGATACAGACTGACAGAGACAAAAACAGAGACAGAGAGATGACAGAAATAGGTGGAAACAGAGACACAGAGACAGGACAAGAGAGATGGTTGCAGGAAGGAGCAGGGCAGAAAAGATGGTTGAGCTACGGGGTGGAAGTAGGGGTGTGTCAAGGGTGAGCGTGCGTGTGTGCGTGCGTGTGTGTGTGTGTGTGTGTTACCATATAGCCCTGATTTTTTAAGCCATGTTATCATTTGTTGAAATGGACTATGAAAGTGGGTTCTGGAATATCTTTAGAGATGGGGAGAAGATGTGGCCCTTTTCAAGCAAGGGGCCGGGTTTGGGGCCAGGCAGTAGGCTCAGGGGACAGGCGGGGGTTCCCTTGGAGATTTCTACTGTTAGGCTCAATCTCGCTGACTCTGTGGGTTGGAGGAACCCACGGGGTGTGAGCTGTGAATGCGCTCCCAGCTGCCTCCGCCCCACCTCTGTCACCTGCTCCAGCTGTGGCCGGGCAAGAGCAGCCTGTGAGGAAGACAGAGGGGGCAATGCAGGCCCTGTTCTGTGCAGGGAGTGGGGGGGAGGGGTGGCCCAAGCTGAGCAGAGAAGCAGATGCCTGCCTCCAGGGAGCCCTGGGTCTGAGGAGAGAGTGAGGTTTCATTCATTCCTTCCCCAAATGATCATGGAACTTGTACCAGGCCCCAGAGACACAGGGGAAACAGGAAACAGGAAATAGGAAAACACAAGCCACAGGCTCCCTGTGTAGTCTAGTAGAGCAGACAGACTCCAAACAGACTGCAGTTGTATAATGACAGATGGGGTTAAATGCTACAAAAAAAGAGAACGTCATATGCTAGGGAATGATGGTGAGGGGGCTTCTCTGGACTGGGTGTGCAGGAAAGTCTCTCCAAGAGGTAATATTGTGACCGAGACCTTCCTAATGAGAAGGGGCCAACCAAGAGGAAGAGTGGGTAAGGCATGAGGTGGGGGCGGGGAGCAGGGAAACAGCCCCCCCCCCCCCCCCCCGTGGAGGGAACCGCCCCAGCAAAGGCCTTAAAGCAACACTAAGCTTGGGCACTACACCAAGACCCAAGGAGACCCAGAATAGTGGGAACAGTGAGCCAGGGCAGGGTCAGGAGTGCGAGCAGCCAAGTGGGCAGGAGTGTCCAGGGCCAGCCCTCCTTGGAATGGGGATTGTTGCTCATTAGAGGCAGAGCTCTTTGTCCAAAGGGGTTTTCCAATTTCTACACCCCAACACCACCTCAGGGAAATCCGAGCTGAAGGCTCGTTTGTAGAGAGAAGGGACTGGGGACCAGAGTTTTGGAGATGGGTTTACGAAAGGCTTCAAGCCTTTTGCCTCAATACATCCGTGGAAGCAAGATGGGGTGGCTGGCAGTTCTGCTGGGCCACCTGGGAAAATGTGGCCAGAGTTCTCACTCTTGCCACATCTGCTCAAACCTGTGGTCTGATCTGGAAAGATGGCCTCCATAAGTGCTGCTTGTGTGTCCCTCAACACAAGGGAACGCAGGCTTCGTTAAGTTGGACCCGTGACCTTCCCTGAATGGATCATTCAAGACTTCTTGCCAACAACTGAAATAGTCCTGGCTCTTTGTGTGTAAAATTTTTAAAAACTTTGATTTTATTTATTTATTTGACAGAGAGAGAGTGAGAGATAGAGAGCACGAGAGGGAAGAGGGTCAGAGGGAGAAGCAGACTCCCTGCTGAGCAGGGAGCCCGATGTGGGACTCGATCCGGGGACTCCAGGATCATGACCTGAGCCGAAGGCAGTTGCTTAACCAACTGAGCCACCCAGGCACCCATAAATTTTTAAAAACTTTAAAAAAAGAAATTTATTTTTAGGCAATGAATGTGGGTCAGAGTTCAGGAGAAAAGGCAGGGTCATGGTTTGGCAGGGGGGGCGAGGGGCTCTGAGCTGGGAGAGGGGGTGGGCCAAGTGGCAGGGGCTGTGCTGAGGACTCTGGGTAATTGAGGCAGAGACCTGGGGAGAAGGTCGGGGACGGAAGATGCTCTCCATCTCTGCTGTCAGGCGCACATGACTCCGGGCAACATCCGGGAGTGCCGGTGTGAAACTCTGCCTAACCCCAGGTAAGTGCCTCTGCCACGGGGAGATGCTTATCCAATTTGCCACTGTGTCCTCCAGGGACTTCATGTGCTGCCAGGATGGAGACAGAGAGAAAGCCTGTCCCCCAGAGATGACCTCTCCAAGACTCTTGCCATGCTTCTATTTCAAGGAGGACATAGGTGTCTAAGCCACAGTATCCTCTTGGGGGGAACTGGAGCCAGGCAGTGACGGACAGAGCTAAAAATTCAGGGAGAGGTGGAGAGAGGTCAGGAGAAGCCAGGCAGGAGCTAGGGAGCCTGGGAAGAAGGAACTATCACAAAAAATGGTAAAATTCACCAGGTCCCCAGCCCACCACCAGGGAGGCTGCAGGGGGAGGCCCCATAGAAGGCCTGCCCCTGAAAGATGGAAAACTAGGGAGCGAAGACTGGAGGCCAAGGATAACTGCTCCCATGGCTATTGGTTCCTCTCTCCCGGAGCACTACTAGGGGGAAACGGAGATGTCTAAAGTCCAACGTGGTTTGGATTCCCATAAACCAGTCCCCAGGGGACCACACAACTAAGCGAGATCCCCGGATGGCCAGACCGTCCTGTCAGCATCTACTGAGGCTGGGACTGCACTTGACACCTAGAAAGAAGGCCCCACTCTGCTCAGAGCCAGACAAGAAAGATCGCTGCGTCCGGCCCCTGATGGACAGCGGGGCGGTGGGCCTGGAGTGGGTGGGGTGGTGGGGAGTGGGGTAGGCCCTGGGTCACAGGGACTGAAGGAAGTAGCCTGGCCTGGAGATGTGTGGTAGCCACAGGGCAGGGGACACACACTCACTCCAGACCGTGGACCCAGACAGAAAGACATACAGGGACAGACACAGGGACTGGGGGTTGTGGGGAATGGAGGAGAAAGAAGAGGCAAGGCTAGTTGCTGTAACAGGCAAACCCCCACATCTCAATGGTCTGACCTATAAAAGTTCAGTCACAGCCCAACGCGAGGGTTGGGGTGGCCTGCCGTGTGGCCCATTAGGGCCCAGGCTCCTTTCTCTTGTGTCTCTGCCCCCCTAAAGATCTCTGACTTCTCCTTGTTCAGCTGGCAGAGTGGGACAGACACCCGGGAGGGTTCCCCCAATTCTTGATCCTTCTGCCTGGAAGTGGCAGGCAACAACAACCCTGCCCACATTCCAGTTGGTGAGAACTAAGAACGTGGCCCAACCTAGAGGGAAAGGGGTAGAAAGAATGGGGTCCCTGCTGAGCAGCTGCTTCTCAGCCAAAGACTCCACACCTGGAAAGGGGGTTCTGAAACCAGGACAGACTGCTGGCCAGCTCCACCTCTGTTGCTAGCATTTACTGGGCATTTATTCTGAGCCAGGCCTCTTATAAAGTGCGATTTATTCTAGTCTTCACAACGAGCCTTGAAAATGGAAGATTGTTAATCCCTTTATACCCAGAGAAACCAAAGCTCAGAGAGTAAAGAGCTTAGCCCTTGGTGGGGGAGCCTGGATTTGAACCTCGGGACTTGGATGTCCGGGCTCTCGGTTTGGTTTTCCCAACTCACCCAGCTGTTGCTCTAGAAAATGCCCGAGAGCTGGAAGACGGACTAACAGGAGGGAAGCAGTGGGGGCAGTGAGGAGGAGCAAAGGGAAAGGACAAGCTCTCTGAGATTTCTCTGCCTGACCTCACCCCTTTGGGGAAGGATCTGGCTTTAGCTGTCGCCCCCAGGCCTGAATTCGGATCCCACCTCTGCGTGTACTAGCATGCCAGGTCTTGAAGCCTCCAGGGCTCCGTTGTGAAGATGCAGTGGATGGAAGTGCTTTGTAAACGCCAACAAGAAACGGTCCCGGGGGGAGGGGGGGCTGTTCCGAGGGGTGTGTGCCTGAGAGAGTGGCAAGATGGGGAACAGCCTGGGGACTGTGGCAGCAGTGAAGCTCTGCTGGCTTCCTGGCCGGTGCGGGAGGGAGCTGAGGATGGAAGTAAGGCATTTGGCGGCCGCTGTGTTTCCTAGCTGCCCTAAGTCAGGAGCGCCTTTCCTGACAGGGACGGTGACTCGGGAAATGGAAAGTGACTGGGTTGCTAAAATGTTTTACTTCCCTGGCTGTGCCCTCTCTGTCGGTGTGAGGCCTTCACTGAGGGACCATGCGGCACTTGACCCTTCACCTTCGCGGATGATGCGGGGTCGCTGCTCCCCCCTCGAAGGCCCCAGAACAACCTGCCGCCGCACAGCTTGTAAATTGTTACGGCCCAACGAAGAGCTCACCCTTAAATGTCACTTCCCTGGGAATTAAGGTAAAGACGGACAGAGGGACCTGCATTGGCTCAGCCTGACACGGGGGCTGACGGGCTGAGGGTCGGCCTCCTCCGGAAGGGCAGTCGGCCGCTAGGTCTGGGGGCTAATGAAAAGTGCCCTTCCCCCGTCCCCCTGGGTTGTCATTATCTCCAATAATTATCCCTGCTTCTGTGGCAGATGCAGGGGGTGGGGGTGGGGGTTGGTGGGGGAGGCTTGAAAAGCTGTCATTAGACTGGCTGGGCTAAGAATACAGACCAGGCACCATGGACCTGGGGTCCTCATGCCCACCTGCCTCCCTTCTCTCTCCCTGTCCCTCTCTCCTGTCCCTCCCTCTCTCTCCCCCTCTCTCTTTCTCTATTCCTCCCTCTTCCCCACCCCTTCTTTCCTAGCTCTCTCCCACGCCGCAGAGGTCTGCGTGGTTCATGGGTTTCTCTTTGCCCCGGTGGACTCTAAGCACAGAATTGGGGAGGAATCTTAATGAGTCTGAACCAGGCCAGAGGGCTGTAGTTGGCGGTGCCACGCCAGCTTCCCTGTCTAACTCTGGGGCCAAGGAGAGGTCAGCTTCCAGCTTTTCCTTGGAGGCTCTTCTCTGGAAGAAGTTAGACCACGAGTCTCAGGTCCTCCCAGCCGTGACCCTTCATGTCGCCTCTCTGTCCCATAATCTTTTATCTTTTTCATTGCAAAATAAATCTCACATCCAGAAAAGGGCACGAAACAAAGTTTCCACTTAATAAATTATTTTAAAGCAAAGGCCAGGGTAACCCCCACCCCAGCCAAGAACCAGAACAATGCCAGCTCTAGCAATCCTGAGGACCCTTTCCCAGTCCAGCTCCCTCTTCCCCGGGATGGTCCCAGGCAATCACTTCTGGCTTCTCTTTCTAGTTTGTGTGCTCCCTCAGGCATCTCAGTGTTGTTTTGCCTATTTCTGAACTTTACATAAATAGAATCGTATGTTACGTCTTCTTTTGTGTCTGGCTTTATTCAACCAAGCTGGTGGTGTTTGTGGGCCTCTGCCGCATGGTTGGTATAGTCACAGCTCATTCGTTCTCGTTGTCGTGGAGAGTTGTTGCTGTCTCCGGGCCCCAGCCCCACCACCCATCTGCCCAGCCCTGGTGTCACCAGCCACAGCACCTTAGCTCTCCAGGCCACCTGCACGCAGGAGGCAAGCAGCCAGCCAGAGTCCTCTGCAGCCCCTGCAGACAGGCTTGTCCAGACTGCACTGTGAGGAGTGTTGGGGCCAAAGTGAACCCCAGCCTCTGGCTCTGCACCCACGCTCTCCCACCCTCCTGAAAGTGCTGGGTGCTAACAAGGAGCCTAGGGAGACTTTGGCACCCACGGAGAGGAGTTCTAACGGTAGTGTCCCAGGCATTGGCAGGAGCTGGGGAGAGAACCTGAAATAGCATTTGGTGCCTAATTGTTGCCTGGCAGATGTTTGCTGAGTGAATGAATGACCGCCTTCTCAGGATCCCTCAAACCAGACTTCTAGGTGGCCAGCCCTTCTGCCCTTCCTCCCAGCCGCCAACCATACAGGCTCTTGGCACTAGCATCTCTCTCTGAGACTCTGTGGGCCAGTAGAATCCTCCCAGACTCATAACCTCCCTCCTGCCTCCCCTCTCGGTGAGATTAACTGCTCTACATGTAATAACTGCCTGCTCCTAGGCCCAGGAAGGAACCATAGGAACGGCTCCTGGTC